>NC_134177.1:2841817-3150736 GCF_964188355.1 Buteo buteo | reverse complement strand
CCATGTAGCCTATGTACTAAATATAAGCTAACCGATTTTGGCCTAAATTACTTTGTCATTATAATGCTCTTACTGAATATGGGAGAAGAATGGTGAGACTTGATGCAAGGAAGTAGATTAGGTGAAGAGATAGATGCTCTTTAGGATTGTCCAGCTCCTTTTTAGTCTTTCTGTTCCTACTCATGATGTTCTCGTTCTGTTACAGATTGATGAAGATCCTAGCCTTGTTCCAGAAGCAATACAAGGCGGAACATTTGGTTTCAATTCATCTGCCAATGTACCAGCAGAAGGGTTCCAGTTTTAGAGTGGTATTTTGGAAGTTAGGTACAATGCAGCACTGAATAAAAAAAAGGTTTGATCCATCAATCTTGGCTCATGGGATCCGCTGCTGCATTAAATCGGGAAAGAAAATGTGAAGATTTCATTTGGAATCACAGAAAAGCCCAAATGAAGTCAAGATGGCGAGTGGGTGCGAGTGAGAATGAGTGGCAAAATGTAATGAAAAACTTCACACTGAATGCTTATTTAGATTGTTCAAAGAAAAAGGGCTACAGGTCAAAGATCTTCAGTGCCTGAGAAGGAACAATGACTTACTAGAGCAATTGGGGGGAAATGCAGTACTATCATCATCAAGCCTTGTAAGCATAAGAGAATAGGATGCCCATATAAGTCCAAGGAGAATGAGCCCAGGCCTTGCTATGAAGCACCGTGTGAATGGACAACATTGAATGAATGTCTGGACTCGATGCTGTGGAGCCAGGCTCGTGTTTCAAATACGGGGCTCTTCAGTCCTGAAGCAGGCTCCTAGTCCTGGAGTGGCGTGTGTACGAGAGTATGGTTGTGATGCTGTATGTGAACGCATGCAAGCTTGATTTGCCTTCAGGGGGCTGATAATAAACCTAGTAAATCATCAAAATGAGTTCATAAGTGTTAACTTACACTGGACACAAAAACAAAGACCGGTTTAGCAGCAGACTCTGGTTTACTCCTGCAGCCTGTGTTTCTTTTTTGGTTGGGTTTTTTTTTTTTTCCCCCTCTTATTTTTCTTTTAGTTATTTTTCTTTCCTGTATGGCTTATTAGTTGTTTGTAAAGTCAGAATTTCAGGAAGGCTTCCCTGTGCATTTGCACCAGATGAATGTTTGATGTTATGAAAAGCTTTCCATATCATCAAAACTAATTTGTAGATTTTTGCATGAAAAAATCATACATTTCCCTTCAAATAGACTGTGTTGCAGTACACAAGTTGCCATAATAGTAGAAAGCAGTAAAATGTGGTAATAAAATCTCATCCTTTTCATTTTCAAAGATAACATGAAGACCTTTGCATGTGGTAATCTACAGCATAGTTCATTTTTAGATTTTGTTGAGTCCTGTAACCAAATGTTTCCGTTGTGGTAGAATACCGTGCTGTGTTTCAATGTTACTTGTTTTCAAACTTTGTTTTCTATGAAAATGATATGGAAACTTCTAAAAATGAAATTTGGTGCATATGTACTGCCGAATAAAGACCGAAAAAGAGGTGTGAATAGATGTACAAATCAAGTCATGGTTTGAACACCTTTAATATGCCTAATCCAATTGTTTTAGACTCTTTTTATCTTAGATGTAGGCAGCCATGAACAATCTATTTTGAGCCACTTTAGAGAGAAAACTTTGTATTTTTAAAACTTGCACAAAAAGGATGCAAGTGTTTTTATAATTGGAGTAATGCCTCAGTTTTGAGGTTCTGCACACTAAATTAAAGGTGACATTACAAATTTGTACAAAATGAACTCTTTATAAGGTGGCTCATTGTAGGAAATGCTGTGCCTTCCCCTTTGAGCACAAGTGTTGCATGAACAACAGTTTGCTATAATAAAACATACCAGATTAGCCACCATTAGCATCTATATCTACCTTGTGTTTTAAAATCAACTGGTAATTCTGAAACACTGTAGAATGGATAAAGATTATTTTGTGATCATAACTCTTTGTTGGACTAGAGTATTTTTGCAGCATTCCTTGTCATCAGAAACATGGTTAAAGTTTAAAACTAGAAGCAGCGGAAACTAGCTTGTGAAATTTATCCAAGTAGAGTGCAGGCTAGGCTGTCTTGGGGAAATAAACATTAAAACTTGCAACAGTGTTGTATTTGGTGTGTCTTTGTATATATGCTCCAGTTTTCATCAAAAGGTGCAGAAGATGATTTAAAGTTAGTTACATCGACATTTCTGAATCTCTTTTGTTGGAGTGGTTTTATTTAACCTGCCCAATGTCAGTGTGTTGTGTGGTATGTTATGTAGGCTCGAGGTAAATATTTCTTAATATTTATACCAAAATAGTTAACTAACTTACCTAATTACATAGTATGTATTCACTAAATAAATTAGGGCTGTTTTCATGTAAAATGTAGGGAACCCTGAGAGGAGGTAAAATGCGTGAACTGGTGTTTCTAAGGAAGGTCCAATGCTGTAAGTAAAATTATACTTCCTACTAACTTCATGCTAAAATATCTTTGTGAAGGATGTACTGTAGAAAATTGCTTTATTGTTAGAATCCTTTCTTGTTAGGGGTAAGAGGAGAACAGATGTTTGTAGCAACTTTCATGGTTCCAAAACAAAAAAAAAAAAAAGACCAAAAACCCAAACGCTGTGGCAAGGTCTGCATTTACTGCCCAGTGACTGGCTCTTCTTGGCACTTCCCTGATATACTTACAGAGAATTACCTTAATCTGGTGCTGTGCTAGCTGCAGCCTGTACTTTCGTAAACGGTCAGTGGTGGTGTTTTGTTGGTTTCGGGTTTTGGTAGGGTTTTTTTAAGTGGAAAATTCTCCACCTGCTTCACAGCAGATCCTGTCATGATTTTGTTAGCTTACCAAAATACGGAAAGTTTAAACATTTTAGCGTCCACAGGGTGGCAGTACTCCGATTTCTGCAGGAGCAAAACCGAAGCCAGTTTGTCCAATGCCTTTCTTCCCAAAAGTTGCGGTTTGAGGTAATGTAATTAATTACATTGTTGGGGAAAGGGGAGTTGTTTGGGACGCTTGGGATACAAACAGGAAATAACTTAGATTTACTTTAGGAATACTGATCAGGTTACTAAGTCTTCAAAAAGTAAGAAGGCAGAGTTACTTACAGGTACAACCTTGCATTGCTGCAATGGAAGTCACAGACCAATTTTCTGCCCGCATGTGAAGATGGATAAATATCAGCCTCTGACTTTACTGAGTAGTGGAATGAGGTCATCAACAGAAGCAACTTAGATGTTTCCCTTTTAACATGAAAGCTGTGACATCGAGTGTATGTCTCAAGCTGTTCAGTAGCAGAACACTGCTCTGTGATATTTAGATTGTCTGTAACCACGCAGATGGTAACTCTTGGTCACTGTGCTTCAATTCTAATAAAAATAACTGAAGACACTGAGGTGAGGTTGTATGTTAATCTACTCTTGCAGGATTTTGAGGTAGAAAATTAGCTTTTCAGCAGAACTTAGGGTAGCATAAAAAGCCCTTTAAAATACTAATAGGACAAAAGTTAATCCATAATATAGGCTATTCCAGGTAGGATTTTTATTCCAAGGAGCAGCATTGTTGGACCAAATTGGAATTTTAGGATCTTAGGGTTGGACTAGCTGGTTTAGCTATGAGCCAGTAGGTCTATGGAGAGAATAGTATGCTGAATCGAAAGGGATAGCTTGAGAGAAGTTGACCCTCTTTCTTTCTCTCCCACTACTGGAAGTGGAATAGCCCCTGGTTGTGTGAGGCCTTTCAGCATAAGAGAGCCGTTTGCTGGATGCGTGGAGCCTCGAACAGAGACATACCTTTCATCTTTCTTCACAGAATGGTATCTTCTGGCAGATCACAAGCATTCCCAGTAAGTTGTCTACTTGTGCTGTTTTGGTACTGGAACAGGCTAGTCTGACTGTTAAAAAAAAAAATTCTGGGTAGTGTGTTAAGATACCAAGCAACTTAAAAGGGTTTCAAGTAAAACGAAATGCTGGCTAAGGCAACTTAGCCAGCCCTGAGCAAGAGAACCTGATGACTTCTGTGTAACCAGGCCTTTGCTCTTACACAATTTTAAAAGCCTAAGGAAAACAGTGGATGTGCCAGGAAGAAAAGGGGGTGGCTTACTTTCTGCTTGAAAGTGAAGAAATCTGCATGTATTTGTTAACAACTCCTCCTATCGTACAGTATGTTGCATAAATTACCAAATTACTTCTGCTGCTTTATAACTAAGAATGGCTGCATATTAATACTTGTAGACTCTTTGCCACTTTTAACTATAAATGTTTCCTCAACTCTGCATGTCACCAAATTACTGGCAGGAATGCTGGTCACAAGGCTGGAAACAATTACAGAAGTTCTGCATCTGGATCAAATAGATTTTATGAAAGGAAACTTAGTAGCAGAAAACGTGTAAAGTTTACAAACTCTTCCTAATAGTAAGTTTTAGCTACTGCCAGAGTGAAACTCGGAAGGCACGCAAAAATAATTGAAAAAGTTAATACTGCTTCAATACCTACAGAAATGTGATTGGAAATTTAATTTCCATAAAGGAATTCCTATTTTTGCTTATAAATCCCTTGAGAAGGGGGTCCTGTATTTATTCTGCTGGTGCTTCAAAGCTGGGGAGAACAGTTTTCTTCAAGCTGTCATTAAAACTGTCATATGTAAATACTTTTGATATACTTTTAAATTTCTATGAAACAAAATTGAAAGCTACTATTACTAGAAAACCACAAGTGTGGGAAACTTTAAATGCCAGCTATTGGCAAGTGCATTACAGAACTTCTGTAGTTTGATGGAAAGGCAGATGGTCAGTAGACCAGACTTCATATCAGCCACACCACATCATTTAATTCCTAGAATGGCAGTTTTTCAGATTAAATGTTGCTTCATCTTGAATTCTTAATTCTTTTAAGTACATAAAAATAAACTAGGTATAAACCAATATACATTCGTACTCTGAACATCAATTATTTATATTGGAAATTACCCTCAAAAGCTCCCTTGTTTCTGCTTCTGTAGCTTTTTCCTTAAGATGTTCCTGGTGTGTTGAGGGGGGTAGCAGAGGGGGAAGGATTATAACAATTTTTTTTTTTTAAATTCTGTATTATGTAGTGCATGTAGCCCAGGAACAAAACTACTCCCTGTTTGAGTGCTTGTGCCATTTGGACACTTCAGGCACAGTGGTTTACTAGAAGGTCTTCTCTGTTGTTGCAGTGTACTTAGTATAGATCCTGGAGTAAAGCATCAATACATTCCCATCCACCACCACAAAAATTAGAGTATTGATGAGCTGGAGAAGCATCTTTCAAGAAATGTGAAATGGATTTAGACCTTCTTGAGCGTGGGGTGGGGGAGGGAGGGGAGTAGTCCGATACCATGGACAGCTACAGACTCGTAGTCTGAAAAACATGGTTATCTCAAATATATTAAAATGAGAAGAGGAACCAATAACTATAGTAACTGGTTTGACATTGAAATTAAAGCAAAAATCTGAGCACTTCATCGGCCTCAGAGTTTTTTCTTAAGTGGCTGGCTGTGCAACCGGTGAAGCTCTGTGCACAGCTATCATGGGTAGGACTCTTGCCTGAGCAATATTGTGACAGTAAAATCTTAGTCTATCCTGCTGTGTTACTTACCTTCTTGCAAGCTTGCCATTTTTTTTTTCCTTAACTATAGGCCCAAGTTACCTCTTTCTCATTTAAGCTGTTTGGAATGTGTCACAGATTTTAACTCCTTCACTCACACTACAGAGTTCATACTCATTTTTGTACTTACCTTTGACAAGGTATTTATAATGAACAAGAAGCATGCAGCCAGGGATTAGACTTCTGTGGTGGAACCAAAGCCTTAGTTTGCAGGTTGGCCTGAAGAAGGCTTTCCTCACCTAAAATGCTGTATGTTTGCTAACTGTATCACTTGTTCTAATAGTATCTTCAGTTACAAACCTTAACACGCTTGCACATTTATCTTGACTATACAGCATTTTCATTTTTTAGCTGCTGCGAGTTTGTGTTTTGCCATGTGATAGCTTTCTAAGCTTTCTAGAATTGTCTAAATACAGAAATGCAGATTTTTTTTTTAATGGGGTGAACCTCTGAAGTGTGTTCCAGATTACTTGATTTGTACTGAGATACGAATGATATCTATGTTGCTGTGTCTGTTTTTTGTTAGTAGACTTGTGGGATGCCTATTTTGCACTACCTATGCATCTTCAAAACATAGGGCTTGTTAGGACTTTTGAATTTAACCTGACTTAAATGGCAGAAACATCTTTTAGCAGGTTATTACTGGACCATACCCTATAAATGCAGTTAGAAGTGGGCTGTCTCTTAAGCTAATGTTTTCAAAATGGCTCTGGCATTAGTACAATGCAGACTGTCAGCTGTGCAGATTGAACACTGGCCCATTGTCTTGTCCATTGCAATTTCTGCCAGATGCAGAATTCTGCTAGAAGATAACTTATTCCCAAAATTCCATTTGCAAAGATTTGCCACGGTGATGCAGTTGATGTACAATTGTTAGCATTACATGTGGTTGCAGCCTCTTCTACAAATTGGGCATAAGGGCAGAATAAACTGGATGTGAAGATTGGTGTATCTGGCTTAATATTACTTTTTCTTGTTCAAACAGTAAATAAAATGTTCGAGATGTCTCTGTAATAGAAAGTTGGTTACTGATCTGTCAGTGACTCTGCACACGTTCTGTTCACCTCTTGACATTTTATGAAATGTCCTCTCATCATCTTGACATACCCACGGCAGGTGGTTTAGTAATGACCCATCTGGTATAATGATCCATTATGTGGCATAATCTTCTGGCCAATGGATCCATTCTCTGAAAAACAAGTTATTTTCTGGGTTAGTTTTCAGATAGTTCTTTGAGCCTGTGTGGCTGCTTGAGCAGAAGGGAGATGGACGTGGCCATCTTTGTGATGGATGCAGGCTGGCCTAAGTCATGAAACTGCTAGCTGGGTTAGAAGTGGAAGCAGGGGATAAGGAAGGTAATTCACAAACCGAGCGATCTGCAGAAACAAGGGTATGTAGGACTCTGGTCTCCAGTACCATCAGCAGGCAGGGTGAGCACAATTGGCAGGAATCTGTCCACCTGTAATTAAGGGTAAGGTCATGATTTAATGAATGGTTTTGATGGAGCAAGCATCTTTTAAAACCTGGCGACTTCAATTAAGACAGTCCTCTGGCTTGAAAAGATGAAACCGTAAGGCTGTAGAAAGTAAAGGGGGAATTTCCCCAGTTTACTCCAAACTCTGTAAAATTAACAAAAAAAGATATACTAATTATTTGTGTAGCAAAGTAGGAAAATAATAACTAGCACTAGCTCTGGATTGCTTATATTTTATCTCCTTCCAAGCATAACAAGAAAAAAATACACTTTGCACCTGCAGTCTTGTACTATCCTCTTTGATCTATTCCTGGGAATAGTTTGGGCATGTGAATGAACCAAATGAATGCTGTTAGCAAAACTTCTCCTGTGGGACATACGGAATAGTCAAATGGAATATACAATGAAGCAACACAGCTTGGGAAAGTAATACATCATTTTTGGACTATGTATTTGCAAAACAAATCTATCAAATGCTCTCTCAATTCTACTGTAACATTACCAATATGCAGAATTGCCCCAGCATGGAAATAAAGCCAGAGTCCATGCTGGTTTAATCTTTATTAACTGTTTTAGGTTTCACAAACCTAAGACAAACCTAAACTGAAATTGGTTATTTAAAAAAAACATATCTATTATTTTGGAATACATTTTTGAATTAGAGATAATTCTAGAATTAAGCAAGTATTTGGACTTACGCCTTTTTTTTTTCTCACTTTGCTACTGCATCTCTTCTGGAAAGGCTATTACCTTCTTTTATAGAAGAACACTTTTAATACTTCTAAGTCCTGTTCTCAAGTCAGGAAGGACCTAATGTTTCTCCAAACCATGTTTTTTAAGGAAGGATTTTTTTTTCAACATTTTGAGTCCCTTTTATGGCAAAATAAGAATTCTACTGAGACTTTCTAATTCATAAGATTTTCCGGATAAATCTCTTGCTGTGTCATGTCTGGAGAGTTGCCTGAGCAGGCCTTGTGAGGCAATGAATGTAGTCAGTGTATCTGGGAAGAGCTCTTCCCTGTGTCAGTCTTTTCCTTTATTCATGGGAAACTTCTTTTTCATGTTGTTTTTCCTGTTTTGAAGGAATATTCCTCTGCCATTTTGGAGTCAGCTGTCTTCTGTATGATAAGGAGACTCTGACATTTGAGCTTGTATCTGCTTGTTTGGAAGAAAGACCTTCCTCTATTTGGAGGTCAGTTTCCTTGCAGATGAAGTCCACACCTTCCTCTGCTTGGGGTTCAGCTGCTTCTTGCTTGTAGGGCAGATGTTCCTCTCTCTGGGGTTCAGCTCCCTGCTGGAGGAAGGAGACACATGTCACCTTGGGTAGTCCAGTCTTTCCTTGCAGTAAGGAAAGCCATGCAAGTTGCTAGTGCCATCTTTGCTCATCTCTGGGGCAGGGATTTGTCCCCTGCCGCTTGGTCCTGGCCAGGCAAATGGCCACAGCAGGTTTGAGCTGTGCCAAGGCAGTGCAGCTCCGGCCAGTTGCAAGGGCGCAAGCAAGGGTACAGAAGAAGAGCCTTGAGCCAAAGGCTGAGGAAAGGCCCAAGGGCTGAAGCTGCTGCACAGTGCGGAGGTTGTGCCTTCTCAGGGCCCAGAGCCTGGAGCTTGTGGCCGCTGCCCTGGCAGCAAACAGGAGGAAGGCGGCCGTTCTGCCCTGCTTCAGCCCTAGGAAGTCGAGCAGCTGCTGAGGAGGGCTAGCAGAGAGCTACCGAGTCCACGAGGATGAGTCCTGCACAGCCCAGGAGCGGGCAGTGAGAAGGTCCCAGGCCATCCCTAGCGTGAAGTTGGGCAATGCACCTTGGATTACCACGAACCAGTTAGGGTAGGCTGCAGCCGTGCACGTCGTCCTGAGGGATAAGTACTGGGCTACAGCTGCCTCCAGGCTGCCCTGTTGCCATAAGGCAGTGCAGGTGCTTGGAGCTCTTTCCTGCTTCCATGGAGCTGTGCTGGAGTCAGGCAGGGAAGAGGGGGTCAGCTCCCGGCTCCCAACACCAGACTCCTTTCTCCGAAGCCCGTGGGCAGCCTTGCCTCAGCTGGACAGGGTGGTGGACCAGGCAGCCCTTCCTGGATTAATGCATCCACAAGTGTTGTGCTCAAAAAGGGAGAGAAGCAATTAGGCCTGCTGCGGGAGGGCATGTGCTGCTGTGCCCTGAGACAAAAACAAAACTATATGTCCAGGAATCCTGTAATCCCAGGCCCTGCATCAGGCCTGTTTAGAAACAAATGTTCTCTTAAGTACTAGAGCTACCAGTTATAGGTCAAATCCTATGACATGCTTGATAAAAATAATCCAAATGGGTAAGTGTCACTAAAATATTTTTCTATGTTGTGTGTCCCCCACCCACCCCCCCGCCTGCCCCCATCACTGAGAGAAAAAAATCAGGTATGTTTTTAATCCCTCCTCCTCCCCTGTCCATTTTGGTAGCACAAATAAGAACAATCTTATCAGCCTACCCTCCATGGGGACTATGTTGAAAGCCAGCATACGCAGAGCCATGATCATAAGGAACTTGTACTAGAAACTGTAATTAGACTCAGGTAATGAAAGTAATCAACAGCCAACAGATTTTTCGTAACAAAAATCAGAAACAATGAGAGTTGAAAAATGTATGTTTTTTTAGAAAACTCATTTGTTTTGAGCAAGTTGCACTTGTGGCAGTACAGATGCTGCAACCTAGGTGGAACTACAGTAATAGAAGGCACTATTTCAACTTCTTAAGTTTGAAAAGTTGAAAACCTTCCAACCTGATAGCATACAAAATTAAAGTTGTTAAATATTCAAAACTAAAGTGGTGTAACTGACATCAAAAGATACAAATGTAAGGCTAGTATTATCATAAGCTTCACATAAAAAAGACCAATTACAGTCTGATGTGGTATTGTAAACTCTGTGCCTATCAGCTAAACTGTGATGGTTAATTTGTTAGAGCATGAGGGTTTTTTATTATTTGAAACATAATTTCAGATGTTTCCCGGGTATTTGTATAAGGTCCTCTAAATACCAGTTCTAAGACAGATGTTTAGGAAACTTGTGAATGATGATGTATTACGATTTACATTACAACACCAAATGAATTTCCTTTCTCTTTCAGATTCACTGTAAACGTAACATCTGAGAATAACTTCACAGCTTTAGTTTAATGTAGTTTGATGAACTGTGAATAAATACAGAATAATCTGGAGGATGAGCAAAGTCTACACAACATCGGGTACTTTAACTGATAAAATCTTGAGGTTTGCCAGTGTCACAGATGTCAGTAAAACGCTGTCAGTAACTCTAGTCCAAATCCATTCACATTCTACTGCAGTCTCGGGTTTTGCTCAGCCAGCTTTATAATTTTCGTTATAATTGCCTAATTTTAACGTATGGCAGCAGCGGTTTTGCTGCACTTAAAATACCTGAACTGTGTTCAGTAGCCAAAGTAGGTGAACGTGCTTAAATCGAACGTTACCACTTACATGTATTTATTTTTCTGCCTGTGATCAGTAGTTGGCAGATCCCCCTGCAGCAGCTGTCAGAAGTTCTCACGTCTCTCTCCAGCTTCGGGGTGAATTTCTCCTCAAGAACCGGTTTGGACAAGACGGCGAGGAGAGAAGAGAAGGCCGAGCCGCTCCGCACCGAGGCGTTTCCACTTCAGTTCCTCTCAGTGCCTCCCATTTCGATGCCGGCGACCAGGTGTGTCACCCCCGGTCGGCCCCTTCCCCACCCGTGTCCCTCCTCCCGTCCCTTTCACGCCCTCCTTCAGGGCCCGCTCCGCGCCCCGCCCCGCCCCGCCCGTTAACGGTCGCCCGCCCGTTGACTTTCGAACGGCGCGGCCGTTGGGGGGGGGGCGGGGTGTGTGGCGTGTCCCCCCTTCCCGCGCATGCGCGGCCCGGCGGGGCGCTGTGGAGAGCGGCGGGGCGCGGGCCCGGCCGTTTGAAGGCGGCGGCGGCGGCCTCGCCGTGCGGAGCCCTGTGAGGGAAGGGAGGCGGAGGGTGGCGGTTCTCTGGCGGCCGTGAGGAGCGGTGTGCGGACGAGGAGGGAGCGCCCAGGTAGGTTACGGGGTTTAGGGCTCCCCGCGGGGAGGTCGTTCTTCTGAGGGCTTTGCCCCTGGCGTCGGAGCTCGCAAGGGCCTCTCCGGTGGGCGGCCTTCTGAGGTAAAACCGCCCTGCGAGCGGAGCCGTGTCCGGAGTGACAGCCTTCCCTTCTTCCCTCTTCCAGTCAGCCTTGGCGGCTGGGTAGGGCTGGGGTTGGCGGCAGCTGACCCGGGGGGACCCGCTGCCACCCCCCGGAGACATCGCTCCTCCTCGGGTGTCACGTACCTGACCGCTGCTTTCGTCCTCTTTAACCGCGTCCCTGTCTTCGTAGCCTTAGCAAGTTTGTGGTGTTAGCGTTGTTCCTTTTTTTTCTAGCTACTAAACACAGGTATGGTTCCCGGCGTTACTAGTTGCCTGTGGGAGCTGGCAGAGGGTCTGCAGCAGGCAGGAGCTCTGCAGGTGACGGGTAAAGGTGTTACCTTCCCTCTTGCTCCGCAGCCTAATACTAAGAGGCGAATGACAGATGAGTACTCGGGACCAGAAGCTTTGATAGAGTTCAAGAGATAAGGGGGGGAGAGCCAGTCTCAGCAGCAGAATACAAGTATGGAAAGGATAGAGTAGTATATTTGGGTTTTTCCAACGTGGGAACTTCCAGAAGCTCATAGTAGCAGACAGGGAGCCAGTGGAGGGATATACAGAAGGGAACTCTCATGTCAGCTTGATGGGGAAACTAGAAAAACTTCTCAGCTGTATTCATCACCTTTCAGGTCATTAAGAAAAAAACAGTGTAAAAATCTGAGTTGGTGGTGTAGTAGCTGTGGTAGGAATAGGGACTGGGGCAGAACATTCCTGGTTGAGAATTGCTGTGACTGGGGAGTGGAATATTCATGGCACGGAGTGAAGCAGTACAGCTGAAACGGGCTGGAATGGAAAGGTTTAAGGTCTAGCTCTTGCTTCTGATTTCTGCTGCCTGGCCTGTTAAAACCAGCAAGCCTCGTAGCTGTGTAGCAGGCTGCATTCCTTTTGATGCACCAACAAACACTGGAGCTGCACCACAGTCTTCTGTTGTTTTTTTAAAAAAGTTCTGTCACCCTTTCCCACAAATGTGATTTACAAATGGAAAACGCTGCCTGCAATGTCAGTTAATCTCTTATTTTTGCACAACAAACTTGAGCTTCTATGCTGCTGCTACAGGAGGACTTCATGGACCGCTATGGGATGAGGAGAGAGCATTTCAGATGTGGATTTAGTTTAAGTGCAGTACGGTATTGAAAGCCAAGTGTTACAGTGTCCTTCAGGAGAGAGCAGATGTTGTTTTCGTTCCTGATAGTGACGTGGAGGAGGAGCAGGGAGCCTGGCAGCACTGACTCCCAGGGAGGGTCTGCCTTAAGTGCCCCTTGTAATCCTTGGTGTAGGCTGTCGCGGCTGTTATCGAATGCCAAATTCACCTTTTTAAAATACTCCAGCGTAGAGCGGGGTGTATCGGCTTGTTACAGCTGGCTTTCGCTATAAAGCTGTTGGTTCCAGATATGTTTCTAAACGTCTTGCATAATTAGCCGGATGAGTAGTGTCCTGATCACTAGGTGAGGAATGCAGTGTTATCAAGGAATACGCTGAATTACTTTGATCTGCTTAACTGAAAGCTTTGGCAGATAAACTCTGATACACGTATGCTGTATATTACATGTTTTCACCTCGTCTATGGTATCACTAATTAGAAGAAGATAAAATTACAGCCACTTAGTAGGCCTTCTGTTACTGGCAGTTTTTTGAAACTCACCGTGTTACTGGCACGATTACACTTTTGAATATTTAAAATACCTTCTAGTTTGCAATTGCTTATACTGAGTGACTCTTCTGATAAATATGTATGTACACACACACAGATGTATTTGCTACCACAGTTGTTTGGAACAGTTTAAGAAAAATATCTGCTCTGTGCAGGAAAGCATTTACCAGCTTCCTGCCACTTTTTGTTTTTTCTCCTGGAAAACTTTTTTTTCTTTCTCTTTGCTTAACTGTGATGTTGGGTCTTCTGTTTCTTTTTTTGTTGGTGTTCCTAGTCTCTCTGTTTCCGATAGCCATCTACTGATATATTCCACTCTTGTTCACGTGTAGACTGTTTCCTCTGTGCTGCTGCCAGTGCAGGATGAAACTGAATTTCAGGATTTCTACCTTTTGCTTCCCTGGTACAACTCTGGAGTAGTTGTCTAGAACAAATGGAAAGAACACAGGATGCCTATAGCAAACATCAACGTTAGCATTCCAAATACTGTTTTGAAATTGATGAATAGTAGATAAAAAATCAAGTGCCATTTCTTCTGGAGGTGTCTGGGGGGCTGGAACGGGGTGCCCCACGCACCCTCTGCTGCTGCCCGGAGCTTAAAGCAAATGCTCCTGCCCCAGCACTGCTGGCCTGGCTTTCCCAAGCTGCTCCCTAGCAGGCAATTGCTGTCACTCTTTAAATTTCTCAGTTGCCTGGGAAACAGAGCGTTATTTTTCTGTGGAAATGGGAATTTCAGTCCCTCTGGCTAGCGGCTTGTGAGGGTTATGAAACGGCCCTGGAGCGAGCGCAGGCCTCCAGGCTGGCTGGCTTGTCCCAGCTTTAAGCTGCGCAGGCCTGGGGCAAGGCGCCTCGGATTGCTGGGGGGGTACTGCCTGCTTGGGGGGGTTACTCCTACAGAGGTTGAGGTGATTTGTAATAGAGCTAAGAAGAATTTTGTAAAGTTGCTCCTTTGCTTTTATGGTAGCAAGCAACTACTTTGTCGTTAAAGCAATTTTTTGAAGATTAATTTTATGTTGCCTTTTATGTAGCTCAGATAAGCTAGATGTGTGTTCTTTATAGAAAATTTCCCTTCTGTAACAGTTCTTTGAAGAGAACTACAGCCCTAGATTTCGGAAAAAATAGTGATCTGAACCAATTTTTTTTTAAAACTAGATTAATCTGTATATATAAGAGAAAACAACGAATGAGAGTACCTACTAAGGTTTCTTTCTTTTCTAACCACGAGCACAAACTTAACAGATTTTTTTTCCTTTAAGTGGAAGTGACATTCCCGAGATTCATAATAACTTTATATATATAAAAAGAAGAAAACCTTCAAATCTATTTCCTGTGGGAATTAAATTTCGAAAAATAATTTATCTAGACAGTGGAGTAGATTTGTTGTTCAGCTTCTCGTCATTATTGACACATTTCTTTAGCTTCGGTGTCTGTAACATCACATAAAAATGTGAAATTATTAACGTACAGACCTAAAGAACCTAGGGTTGCCACAGTGGCTGATTGGAAAAGCTGGAAAATAAAGGTCTGTGGCTCCCTGGTAAAGAGAGAAATATCTCATGGTCTGTAGTAAGAGCAGTGCAGTACAGAAGTAGATTTAGCGTCAAAGTGTTGTGAATGTCTTTTGCTACATATCTGTAGTACTCGATATTAATTCTCTTTAACTAGGAGGATACACTCGTTAGTTATAAATGCTAACACACTTTACCATTCTTCTTTTAAACGGTAGTTCTTAAGAATTATGTTTCTAATAGATTTTCTTCCAACTGTTGTCAAGGTCTCTTTAAAAACTGGAGTTCAAATAAGTAAACCAACATTTTGTATTAATCTGCTGAAAAAATGACCTGAAGTCTGTTGGATAGATTTTTTTTTTTTTAAACTGAATTAATCAAAATCTGTTTTCAATATAAAGTTGACTTAGTCGACAATATATAAATACCTCCTTGAATTGAACTGGATGGTTTGGGTAACAGTGGCCATTAGATTATTTTTTATTATTATTATTCAGTCTGTTTTTACAAAGCAAAGGAGTCTGATCAGACTTGCAGAGTTGAACACTTTCACTTTTGGGTGTACCAGCCTACCTCAATAAAGTGAGATAAGCCCTGCTTATTTCTGTACAACCAGAATAGGTTTCTTTGTTCAGAGCTGATTTAACTCTCAAGGAACCGGGGTCTGAGTATTTAGCTTCTGACTTCCATCAGGTTAGCTCTGTGCCTTTTGCAGGAACAATGCTGCTTAATTTATTCATTTATTATAAATTGTTTATTAGCTAGGGACGAACTTAATCCTTAGTGGTTTTCATGATTCCAAGTGCAATTTAAGGTTTTATTTTCAAAGAAGAGTATAATTAACAATTCAGTTCCTTTTAAGTAGATTCACTTAAAATCAAACTTTGTTAATCTTGGTCTCAACGAGAAATGCTGATAGATGAGTGCAAAAATATGTTACTGCATTAAAAAGATTAAAAGAGCATGTCTGAATAAAATACACCTCCTTAAATACATCTCACAGGTAGTTATCTTCCTGACTGAATCGAACAAAGGTTCAGCAGCACTTCAGGCAGCTGCCTTAGCCCAGCTGCATGTTAATTGTTTTCAAATTTAGAGTTAGACCCTAAATTGAGAGTCTTTGGTACTAAATGCTGGGACAATTTCTTTTTGCGGTGTAGCAAAGTCTACAGAGTTGACTAGAACTGCTGAAGGGGACAGGAAAATGTGGCACAAAGATAAGGAAAGTTCATACTAATTTCCCCTTTTTAACAGAATGAAAAACAGAATTAGGATTTATTATGAAAGCTGGCATTAGAGTTATTGTTATTTGTGACTTTACAGTGTGATTTCACTAAGCTAGCAAAGAAAAACAAGGCAACATTACAAAGGATGGAAAACGAAAGTTAGTTTTTTAGCTTTGTGCTTCAAGTAACCCAGGAATAACACCACCAGCCTAAGTACTGTTAGTGGTATTGTATTTAAGGGCCATTGAGTTAGACTCTCTTTTGTGCCAGAACCTAGAGATAGTTTTTAGTAAATTTGACTGCTTAATACTCTAATGACTATTTATATTACAAAAGGGACATTTGAAAAAAGCTAGGGGAGAAAAAAAAGTTCTGTACTTACTGTTCTATTCTCATATTGAAAATGTTACTCGTAGTGGGAGAAAATGTTCATAATTCTTAGGTCATTTAGAAACTTTAGGTCTAACTTTTATCGCTCTCTTCTACTGTTTCCCACTGTAAAAAAAAAAACTAGTAGCAGATTGCTGCTTTCCCTAGCTTTTTAAGGCAGAAGTTGTGTATGGGTGAACACTATCTAGTCACTTAGATCATAAATGCAGATCATAATTTGCTGAAATCTTTGAACTGTTGCTCACTTTCATTCTTTTCTTTGTCCTGTCCCATCCGTCCCCGCCCCCCCCCCCCCAGCAATAAACTGCTGATGTAGGTTAGGTTACCAGTCATTAAATATAATGTTGAGGTGCTTAGATTAATAAAATGATTTTAAATGAGTTGATGGTAAAAAGAGATTAAAACGTTTTTTGTTTTTCTTTTGTAGGAGATGCATCACTTTGAGGAAGAACTAACTTGTTCCATTTGCTATAGCATATTTGAAGATCCACGCGTTCTGCCCTGTTCCCATACGTTTTGTAGGAACTGTCTGGAAGGCGTTATTCAGCTGTCGAGCAACTTTTCCATTTGGAGACCCCTGAGAGTTCCTCTGAAGTGTCCTAACTGTAGGAGTATTGTTGAAATTCCTGCTGCTGGCACTGAATCGTTGCCTATCAACTTTGCATTGAAAGCTATTATTGAGAAATACCAACAGGAAGATCACTCTGATGTTGCAACCTGCAGTGAACACTATAGGCAACCGCTGAACGTTTACTGTCTTTTGGATAGAAAATTGGTGTGTGGCCATTGCCTTACAATCGGAAAACATAATGGTCATCCAATAGATGATCTTCATAGTGCCTACATAAAAGAAAAGCAGACTTCTGGAAAACTTCTCGAGCAGCTAACTGATAAACACTGGACTGATGTATGTTTGCTTATTGAAAAACTGAAGGAACAGAAGTCCCAGTGTGAAAGCATTGTTCAGGACGATAAAAAAGTAGTAGTGCAGTATTTTAAGAAACTTAGCGATACCTTGGAGCACAAAAAACAAGCTCTGCTGACTGCACTGGATGAAATTAACACACACATTCTGGAAGAATATGAGCCTCTCATTGAGAAGTTGAAAAAAATAAGGGAAGAACAGCTTGAATTAATGTCACTGAATACATCTATTCAAAAAGAAGAGTCGCCGCTTATTTTTCTTGAGAAGGTGGATGATATGCATCAGCGTATAAAAGCTTTGAAACAGAAGCAACTACCAGATGTTAAACCTGTGGAGATTTATCCGCGCGTTGGGCACCTGTTGAAAGATGTGTGGTCTAAAACTGAAATTGGTCAGATCAACAAGATCCTCACTCCAAAAATAAAACTGATTCCAAAAAGGAAGTTACGCAGCAAAGGCAGTGGAAAGGAAGGAAGAGAATCTAAAGAACTCCTCCAGGCTGTAAATCCTTTAGCAGTCCTGCTTCTTTCTATAGTAATAGTGGTAACTGTGTTTTCATTTCACAAACCAGTGTTGTCAGTTGTAATCGAAGCTGCTCCTGCTTATATCTCGGAATTCTTGCTGCATATTTATCAAGATTTCTGCACCCATTTGCAGAATATAGTGAATGTGCTGTGCCATACATCTGATTTACTGATGCAGTTTTTAGGGAGAATTGTTTCTCTTTGATATTTTCAATGATTAGATTAAATGTTAGTGTAGGAATCCACAGGATTTTTTTTTTAATTTCTACTTAAAAGCTGGATTGTTAAAACTCTACACTTTTCCTTTCTATTTCTATATCCTTCCTTTTTCTGTGTTGCATAGATTCCCTCTTAGCTAACTCTAAGTTAACTGAGAAGAATTGCGACAAAAAAGGCTTCCTCTTCTGCTCACACAATACGGTAGGTTGGTAGATGTTTGTTTAAACTGGCAGCTAGTCAGAAACAATGTCTGCCTAAGCAAGCTGTAATCAGCTTACTAATTGTCATCTGGAGTCCTGGTTGTAAAAACTCCTTAAGCATCTACTATTGGGGTTGGTTTTTTTAATAACATCATTTTAAATTGGTTTGTTTTTTTTTAATAAAATCACTACAACATTACAGGTTAAAAAACACCTCGGGCTGCAAACTGGCTAGTCCTGGACGGGTCAGTCACTAGCTCTGGTGTGTATAAAACTCCTATTTTGTGTTGTACTGACCTCTCTGAATGTGTTTTAACTGGTAACACCCATGGTCTTTAAAGCGTATATTTGTGGCCCTGGGTTTCATTTTGTTTGTTCCTGGTTACTAGTGGATAGCACGATATAATCTTTTTTTATTTTATTTTTTTTAACTTGTTTATAATAAGTTTGTGTCTTTCAAATGGTGTTCTCCACTTTACAGAGCGGTATTGGTAGGAGTTGTGGTGAGGTACTGCACACAGGCTTTTAGTGCCAGTGGTGCACAAACCAGGTGTTTGTTTAGTCTGGCAGGGAGCTCTCACTGCTTACTAAAATGACCCCTGAGTTTTTGCTAAATCATTTAACATGTAGTGAAAATAGATACATACTGTAGTAAGTAGCAAAACTCCCACTGAAGTCAGTGGTATAAGGATTTCAAATGTTGTCAAGAGCTCTTAAGACAACTTGACAACGCATGTAAATTTATATTCAACTTTTCAGCACAAATAACAGAGATCTCTACCTTGACATTGAGGGAACACGATAGCATCTTATTCTGCAGGCAAATGATCACAAACGCTGTTCACTGCTTCTGATGAGATGCGACATCCCCTTTGAAAAGCCCTTTTTGGCCTTCGGATATCAACAGACCAAGTGCAGTAAGTACTGGGACAGCCCTGGGGTGTTGCAGTTACAACAGCAGAACGCAGATGTGCTTACAGTTCTCACTAAAAAATGAGTATTCGCTGAGTCTAATTGTATTTGACTTGCTAAAAATAATAGGATATTCTAGCATAGCAGCATTCCTTGGCTGTTGTATATTTTTAAATAGTAGATGTTGTTTAAATAGTGATGGGATTCTGAGGCTACCCTTTAACTACTTGGTATTTGAAACCCCTCTGCAACCCCAAACTTGCCCGCTGCTGCCTGCAGGTACTAGTGGGGTCCTGCAAAATACCGGTTGCTGCCAGACATCCAAGAGAGCTGAGAGCAAGGTCAGGCCTCAGATGTGATGCCAATACATTCCTTAAGCTGAAATAAGGATCCTGGTAACAATATTGATACCGTAATGTTGCTGTATTGATAAAACACTAAGTCTGGCCAAACAGCTACTGCACAGCTCCCTTCTCCGCAGCTCGGTGGGTTTGATCGACTGAGGTAGGAGCTGGCAGCACCTCAGAGGAGCGGGCCTTTGCCTGTGTGGTAGGAGTGGTTTCTGTAATTTGTACATAAGTTTTCTGTATCTTTTAGAGTTACAAAGGCAAATCCCGTTAATACCACTGATCAGGTTTTGAAATGGTGTTGAGGTGTATCTGGGGACTGTGTAAGTGCTGTTGTATTAATTTCCCAATAAAATGGGGAATTTTTGTCTTAAGCCCTGCTTAGAAGGCTGTTACTTGGCATGCAGGTCTCTCAAAACCTGGTGCTAAGTGTCTGTCTACTAGCTGTGGCTTTTTTGACTTACCTTCCTGTATTTTAAAAACTTACTTTTATATGCAATTTTATTTTTCAAGACTACAGGGATTTATAAAATATGCCTTTACTGCTGATTGAACCATTTAGTACTTGTACTTATAATGCACTATATATTTTAATAAATTTGCATACAAATAAAATATATTCTTACAGTAGGATTGGCTAACACCTTGATTTCCTTACTGCACTGACCCTTCCCTCTGATTCCTAAACAGCACTGGCAGATGGGGCAGAACTGGTGAGTGGAGAGGGAGTGGTGAGTCTTGCTGAGGCAGGACAGTGGTGGCTGTTCAGCAGTGCTCTGTCTAGCTGCTGCGTTTTCTTTCAAATGCCTGTTTTTGGTGGTCTGGATTTTTTTTTTTTTCAGCATGACCTATAGGAAGATTCTCTGACAGGGCATGCCATGAGGTGGGGTGGGGTGGATTTTGTGGTCTTTCATGTTGCCCACCACAGGCCTGTTTTACTGATTTTTCTGATGGTGAGTAGTGTTTGTTGCTGAGCTGTGGTTTCTGAAAACTGCCCAAATGTAACACGAAGATCTCTTCCTGACAAGTAATAATTTGGCAGTGCACATACATACCACTTTATTCCATGTACCTTAATTTTTACTTGTCAATATTTGATATAATCTTAATGTTTAACATTACAGTGAAAGCACCTCTCCCTACTTTATAGCAAATTATTACAGCACAGCCCCTGCCTGTGTCCCAGATCAGCTCCCTGTTGATGACTGTGCCTTTTTAGGGTGCTTGGTATGAAAAGAGCAAAGGATGGAAATAAAAACAAGCAGTAAGTGTATAACGAGCTGGCAGTCAAGGGCTGTTCTCTCAGCTTTTCTGCTGCTGGCTGCCTTACTGAACAGCAGCACAGCAGGGACGGAGCTTTTTTTCCTCCAGGAAGCACACCACCAAGAGACAGAGGCACTTCTAGCTCGGGGATCAGTACCAGTACAAGTGTGCCAGACAGCGGCCTGACTTCTGGAGTAAAACCACACAATTTCAAAAAAATCGGGTTCAAAGCACAACATGTACACTGAAGTGTTGATGAGATGCTGGTGGAAAGGGAGAACTGTCTGGGAGAGCAAGGTAAGCAACAGGAGCAGGGTGGAGATTTACTGCACCTCACCTCTTCCATGGGAAGAGCTTAGCCCTTTGTGCAATGACAGTAGAAGTGAGCAGATGGTAATGCCTGTGTTAATAAACCCTGAGTGTACAGCACGGCCGCAGTCTGAGAGAGAGAGGGAGGAGTTGTCCCTACAGGAGGGGAGAGGAAAATAACTGAAAAGCAGCTTCCTAAACTGTACCAATTCCTTACAAAATGGCTACAAGCATCCAGTTCCCTGACTGTGCAGCATCACACATGGCATCCTTGCAATATGCATGTAGATTATTTTGTATACTGACTTCACTTACTGGAACTCATAAAATACAATACTACAGGACATGCTGATGACATTTAAAAGCAATTTTTACATGCAGTAAAAACCAGGCATTTAAAACCAAATGCAGAACCCAAGCACTGACATAAAGCCTACCCATGGACTGTTACAGTGCAGCTAGATAGATAATCTGAATTTATATAATTAAGATCTATATAGACTGTATAATTTAAAAAATGGAATTTATTAAGGGTGGTTTTATTAACAAGCTCAAAGCAACACAAAACTGAAAGAACAAAATCTCAAATACAAAAGTAGATTAGATAAAAGAGCAGCAATGAGGGGAGAAGTTTATTCCACTCTGTTTTGAGCTATACTACACTGTTGAGTGCCAAGTTCAGCCAGTCCTTTGGAAGCAATAACTTTGGGGTTTGTTGCCACACTTTTCGTGGTATTGTGAGTCTTATAAATTCCAATTAATCTGTCTGCGATCTCAAACATGTTGTTTCGCAGGGAGATGATGATAAACTGTGCATTTTTTGTTTGCTCCTGAAAGAGAAGTTATTTGTGTTAGCTCACAGTATTTCAAAAAGCTCTGTTCTTGTATGATCTCTGTGCTCAGGTTTTAGGAACTAAGGAATACATCACTAGAAGTAGTTCTGTCGTTCAACAGACCCTTGGGTGATGAGGCTGCAGAGCTCCTGCTGTCCACAACACGCTCCCACCTTGGCTAGGCTCCCACCTTGGCTAGCGGCACACAGCACTGCCATTTACTTCAGCACCGGTTTCCTCCTTTTATCTTTTACATGACCTATTCAACTGAACTTGATTAAACATAAACATATATAATTTTTTTCCAGAGTTGCAATTCACCACAGTTTTAATGTGAATTCCATGTTAGGAATATATCAGGTATCTTCAAAGTGGCTCCCTAATTTTAAGTAGCTAATAGTAATCTTTGGCATTTCTAGGGTGTTCCCCAAACTGGTGGTTATACTTTGGATAATTTTGAAAATTCTAAGTTTAAATTAGCCACCAGTACTGTAGCAATGTAAATGTTTGCTTGACTTAAATATGGTGATGACAGAATTTTTAAAGGCATGAAAGAAAAACCCCACTAAAATAAAGACACAGACTAAAGAAACCTATGGGAAAGAGCTCATGTTAATGAGATGGAAGTATAAAACCCAGGAACCTTGGCTGCTCCTGAGAACAAAATCATGAGCCTTGGATACATGAACACATTAGTAAAAGCTAAATAAATTGCTGTATTCTCAGCAGATTATAGCTGATTATTTTGGGGAAAGTATCTATATTTTAAAGAGGAAGCAGTAGCAGCAAGGATATGTGGAAATGCGGCACCTTTGGCAAACTCTAGTGCTCTTTAGACAGCTTTTGAAACAGGATTTGCAGAGAAAAAAAGCCTTGTAAATCCTCTATTAGTTGCCTCATTTCAGGAAAGCATCAAACTTAGCGGCTTAGAAAAAAATATGCAGAAAGCAACATTCTAAGCACCTTTCTGGAAATCTGCTTAGTACATAGTTTCCACTTAATACTCTCATCACTCCAGATTTTTAAATCTGGCCATAATTGTGTTACCACTTTGTCTTTTCTGGCAGAGAAGAAAATATCTTAGAACTGTACTACAGGAGTTACCATTAAATACTTACATATATATAAAACGCTACAATAGATACATTTTTGAAGTCAAGTGCTGCATCAATCTCATCCATAAAATAAAGTGGCGTTGGCTTGTAATGATGAAGAGCAAAAACTAGAGCCAGTGAACTCAGAGTCTTCTCTCCTCCTGATAAGTTAAATATCTTCTTCCAACTTTTCTTCGGAGGCCGAACACTGAGAACAAATTACAGAGTTTGTAACTTACTTCTGTTCATGATGAAAATAAGTGTGTCATGGTAAAAAGTTACAAAGCAGGAGGGAGTTCGTGGAAGACACACACACATAAAGAAGCTCAACTAAAACCATGGATGTGCTGCTTGATACTTTTGGTCCTCCACAGCTGAGAGGCAGCGAACAGGATTATTTCTCTTCACCATGGAGGAACGCCCTGGGTATGTGCACAGCTACGTGGCCAGCTGATGTCTGCCTGAAAAGCTCCTGTAACACTTGGCTGTTCTCTGTAGGAACTATAACACTTAAAAACTGCTATTTAATTATCTTTCCAAAAGTGCTATTCTACTCTTAAGTAATGAATATACTCTTAGGAGCATTTATGACAGAACAATCTCCAGTTACCAATGTGATTGACATGATTCCCCAGGCAGAACGAAATGATTTGGGAATTACGAAACCCTGAGCAATTACTTCAAAGTCAAAGCTTTCTAACTGCTGTTAGTTACTTATTTCTCCAGGAGAAATGAATCTCTTCGCCAGTACTAAAAAGTTGTGGCTTCTGTCAGTATCTTGCCAATACTTGCCAAGAAGGAGGACTCTCTGTCTGGGTTAGCTGCTGATCCATTAAAATTTACTTAAAAAGCAGGCTGAAAAAAGGAACACAACAATTAAGCATTACAGCAATAATACAAAGTATTTTGACAAACCTAAACATGATTCCTTCAGAGAAGGGATCCAGGCTGTCCACAAGTTCTAATTCAGCATCTCCTCCCAAAGTAAGCATCTGGTAGTTCTCCTTCAATTTGTTTGTTATTACATTAAATCCTGCCATAAATTCATTTAGCCTTTGTTTCCTAAGATCTTCGAAAGCTTGTCTGAATTTGTCTCTCTCTGCAGTAATGTCATCCAATTCAGCCACACGTTTCAAGTATAGCTCTTCCTGTAGAAAAAAAAAGCCACAAAACTACAGTTAAAGAAGCTGTCTCCTCAATTTAGATTTTACACCCTTTTTCCTACCACTTGAATACTCATTTTTCCCAGAATGGCTATCAGCCTTGAAACAAAAGAACAAAACTAAACCATCTCTTTTTTCTTATCTCTATACTCCATGCTGCTGATCTCTCTATACTGGAAAACGCATGTTAAAATGAAGAAAAATTTGTTGAATAGGCCAATATTACTGAAATGAGTATTCTGAAGAGAAAAAAAATCCAAGTAGTGTTGTATATCTGTGTAGACTGTCAAGACTAGTTGACTGTAAATAAACAAACTTTCACAGGAGAAAGTTGTCTTCACCTGCCATCTATGGTGTCAAATATAAAAAGGCAGATGTAAGCTCCTAGATACAGCTTTCACACTTGGCTAAGTACAAGCTAACAACTCTTCGGGATGCTAGCAACAGCGCAGCCTGCAGAGGAGAAAGAGGAAATTCAAGGGTTCCATTTCAGTTTCCAACAGAAGGAAACTGAAGAAGAACAGGACCACCTTTTCCTGGTATGCCTATAGATGAGATATTTTCTTGTGTCACCTAGATAAAGAGTGCATTTTTGCAGGCATTTCAAGTGCAGGATCCATTTGAGCAGTCACCTGAAGAAAAATGCACAACTGGAAGGTTACCGCCGTACTTCAGAAGCACTGACATCAATTCTGTACAGATTCAAGTACGGGAAAACAATAAAGCTGTATACACAGCACTTACCGAGATGAGGGGTGTACCGTACTATTGCACTGACAGGCAATGCAGTATCAAAAAGATGAATCCTACTACTACACAATAGTAATTAAGCTTACCTTCTTCTTGTATTCTGCAATAGCACCAAGGTTGGGTTTCATTTCATGACACTGGGCTTCCAGGAGAGCTATTTGATTAGTGATTACATCTGGATCCTTGATAGCCTCAAGCTCTTCTTGACTTAGTACTGGAAATTCTTCAGGTGGTTTATCTTCTATGGGGCGCAGTGATAATTTTGATATCTAAAATTCAAAACCAGTTACTAGAAATCTTTAAAGATCACATTAGTTATCACATGAACACGTTTCTAAAATAAACATTTGCTGTATTAGTATATAGTGAAGCTTCCAATCTCAAAACATTTGAAGATTCTTCACATAACTCCCTTTAAAAGTTAAGATGTGAAAATGGAAAGTATCCTTTTATCCTGTTATTCTGTTCCTGAAAATTATATACATCATTCTTACAAAGGAGCTATTTCTCTGTAATAGCAGTACTAGCAGATAACGAGGAAATCGCCTCTACTGATGCCATAGAACTTAAACAACTACTTTGTGTGTTCAGGATTGAGAAGTTTGTCAGCAGCTTTGCTTGCTGGGTAACTGCCCCCATTATCCTTGTGTTAACAAGGGTATAAAAGGCACCCTGTCCTGCAAGACGTCTGCTGGTTTAGATCCCTACCTCGATTAAGGATTTAAATATGAAATGGAAAGGACATACAATAAAATGGTAGTGTAAGTTTATGAACTCCAGGTACCTAACTGGCCTTTTCTCTGAGCATACCTCCCTGGGCACACACCTGATTTTTGCTGTTTCCATAAATCAGGAAAACCAAGCCAAGACCAACCCCCAGCACTGCCTCTTGTTGACTCTGCACTCAACTAACCCATGGGCCAGAAAGAGTCAGGATTCTGTGCGGAATTGGTTCCAGAAGAATTAAAAGCCCTTCCTGGAAGCTGATCCGAGACACTTTTGAAATGAACACACCAAATGTCAGACAACGCTTAGCACTAGCTTGTTCAACAGAACTAGAGCAGTTAGAAGGGACATGACAGCAAAAAATAAGGTCCGTGTAAAGCTGTCTGTGTGTTTGTGCCAGCAGCCCCGCTCAGATACAACTCCCAGACTGAGAAGCTAGGTGTTGCAGCACCTAGAGTTAGCAACTCCTTGCTCCCCCTGGCTCCAATTTATTCGATGAGCTGGTTCAAGCAGCAGTCTCCGAGAAGCAATTTCTTCCTGGCCCCACGGACTTCCTATTGGCCCAATTATCTCTAACTGGGGAAAGGCAATTTGATGTACCAAATGTACTACAACTTTTGGGTGAAATGCTTTCAAGGGAAAGGTCTTGCCATTTTATAAAGAACAGCTTAGTGGACACAGCAAAACAGTTAAACATAACTTGTGTTTTAGTTATCAGTGTCTTACTCCTCCTTCTTCTCTTACCTATGAGGGCGTCTACCCTTTTATAACATTTTTTTTAGTATGTACAGAGAGCATACCCAGGCACAAAAAGTCTCCTTGTTGCCGTTTATGGCCTACTTATTTTTCCCTCATTGCTCTTAATTACTTGTAGACAGCGTTATGTCAGTTACAGTTATCATACTGTTCTTTATAAATAAAAAAAACTTGAAAAGCTAGAAGCCACGTAATACAGAACTCATCCATAACCTTGTATGCAAAACAAAGTAAAAAAGACTGAAAGGTCATATTTTTTCAGATTTGTTTCTTATACCATAAACACCAATAAACTGTGAACCGAATATGAATTTTCTCCCAAATTATCTGTTTTCTAACTACATGTTAACATATTAATCTTTTGAGATCTTACAGTTCAAGTTTTAGGAACTAAACAATTTCCTTACCTCTTTTTGCCAGTATTTAATCTTTGACTGGTGTGCAGAAATATGACTATCAATTTGTTCAATTTTCAGCTTAATATTAAGAGCTTCTTTTTGAAGCGCGTGTTCATCATCTTGAATAGTTTTAACCTCCTGCAGTAAACTGCGATGCTCCTCCTGAACTCCTGGCAACACTTCCTAAACAGAAATGACCAGAAAAGTACATTAATCAGTTGCCTACAAAAATGTTACCACTTTCTCAAGTTACAGATTTGTTTTCACTGTATTATTCACAGAGCTTCCTCTCCACAATCCTAAGTACTGATGTAAACAAATACCTGTTCTTGTATTTAAAATAACCAGGTCCCTGAATTCTGGAATGACTGCAAATATGCTGCAGTTTACATTTTCATTCCAGATCTGGATTAAATGAGTCCTACACTCAGATGTTTTTAGCTAAAAGGCAGTTTTAGAGAGTCTCAAAGAAACAGCTTTATTTGGAAGAATTTCAGCCATCGTGGTTGTTTTCACTCTCTCCTGCACATAAATCTAGATGAAAAACTGAAGTCCCACATAACTGGGGAAAAAAAAAAAACAACAAACCCACAACTGTTTTTAAGCAAGTTTTATGACCAGTAATTTCTTTGGGGAAACTTGATTTAAGTTTTTTCTTAGCTTCAGAAAATTGGGTCAAGATATATTTCCAGGTAAGTATAAAAAAAAACCCCAAAACATTCCCATTCCCTGACCATCGTGGAATGTCACTCAGCAGCTGCAGAATAGAATAGAAGGATATAACTAGGATGTAATAAGGATGTAACTCATCATCCTGATTTTACCCAGAGGCCAGACTGCTCACTGGGACCATTTTAGCCTATCTTCACCTGCCCCCAGCACCTGTATTTAAAGGTCAACTTTGATTAACAATTAAACAAAATTATTAATTTTGTATGAATGCAGACAATATATTGCAGGATACAGAAAAGAACATTCTTTGCCATTTTATCCCTGTGTGAATTTTTGGAGGATGAGTAGTAGAATAACTGAGAAAAAAAGAGAGAAAAAGATACTATCAGCTAACACAACGCCTTGCTAGGCCTGCCTGGAAAGTCTAAGGATGAAGGCTAACAGACATCAGCCATTAGAACAACTCTGGCGCAACAACTGTTATCTAAAATTTATTTCACAGACTGCATCCTCCATGAAGAGATACACTAAATTAACATGACACTTACTTCAGCTTGCCTGCAGTCATTTATTATCTCAGTAGCTTTGTCTTCTAGCTTAGTCAGCTCTTCTGTTAAGTCTTTAATTTCTTTCTCATTATTTTTAATTTCCTTCTCCGTGCGAAGAACAGACTCTTCAGATTTTTTCAGGTTTCTGAACAGGTAGAGATGTTTGTATACCTCACATGAGTGCAAATATGACTTAAGATAATCTAGAAACACAATTTTACTTATAAAGATTGTTCAATAGCTACTGACAACCAAATAGGAAGTGCTTATTTATGCATGAACTCTCACACTCCGAGATACCCAAGGATAACAAAGTTGTCTTCCTTAAACATATAGTAGACAGGCCTCATTAAATGATTTACTATGTTCTTTGAGAGACAGTTTTGACATTTGTTTTAAGTATTCATTATGTATTGTTAAGCTAACATAAAAACTACATTGCATTTTATTTCCTGACATGCGTCATAATAAAATTAATCCCTTCAGATCTGAACTGCTCCACTGCATGGCAATTAAGTGCTATTTTGAATCTTTATCCTGAAATACTGCATTTTAGTGATAGGCAAATATGAATAAAAAAAAATACTGATTAAACATGACTTTTAAACTGTCTAGTAGAAACTACAAAATTGTATTTCCCTTTACCTCCCCTTACGTACCTCCTAAGTTTTATACATGCAACTGAAAATTCAGATTTTAGGATCATGGGATTTTTAGCTATGGAGACTACTTAAAACAAGCAAGTATCCTGCAGGCAGTCATGCCCACAGATATGGCTCTTTGAAGGCTGACTTGACCCTCCTTGGTCAGTTTTCACTAAGCTTTCTAGGTCTCTGATCCTTTGCCCATGAAGCACACTTACAAAGATTATGGTTCTTAATTAAGAACCAGTATCAGTTTGAGGTAAATCAGTTTAGAGAAGAAGGTTGTGACCTTCTCCCTCCAGTTTTCCTCTAGCCATGAAGAGGTGAAAACCATCTTCTCGAGCTGGACAAATTTCCCCCCCCCAACCCTGGAAAGGTCCAGCTGTTATCAAACACGAATCGCAGCAGTATACAATTACAGCCTAAAGCTTTACCATTGAGCACACTGACATCTACTGTACCTGTCTGCAGTCTTGACTGCCACTTGGGCTTTAGTAATAGTTGAAGTACATTCATCTATTTCTTTGTTGATCTTATCAAGTTTGTCTTGTTGTGCTTTAAGTTTACGGTTATTGATATCAATTATGAGCTTATGTAATCGTTTAACTTCATTTTCTATTTTACCAGCTTTCTCAGCAACGCATTCGTAATCTGTTGAAAACCAAAATCAAGTTAAGGTCATCATGCTGTCCCTAGGAACACTGGACTGCTGCAATACATCAAGATTTAAGTGTTAAAAAGCTCTGCTCTATTAATATATTGAGAAGTGTACTATTTCTTTCTACTGTGAAAAACGCTGTTTGTTTTTTTTTTACTGTGGCAAAAAGAAAAAAATACCACATCTTTCTGACACTGTTATACTGCCAAAGCTTTTTTGGTGTAAACCCCCCAAAATTGGATTACTTAATGTATATGGAGTACTGAAATACATGAGATGGTATATAGGAAGCTATTCCAAGCTCATTCTTTGCATTTATTTAATGGGAAAATGCTCAAAAGTTAAATGGTAAGAACTAGCCACCAACTGTTGCTCAGTGGCTGGTGTTACTGCATAGTTACTACACGTGCTGAATAATAAGATAGCCTACTCTACCTTTAAGGGAGATAAGTTTCCTTATTTAAATTATACTCAAAACTCAACAAAACCATCTTAAGTTGAACAGCTTTCAAAAATTAAACAACATAGCACCTTAGTATTCTAAGGGCAAAACAAACAAATAAAATCCCACACTAAGTTTGCTACAGATCTATAATTTCCTTTTGGGGACAGAAGGGGTAAAGCAGAGACTTGAAAGGTAGAAGGCAGTCATCTCTCCAGGAGAACACAGGTTTGTGTCTCTCCATTATTTGGTACAAATGTTAGAGAAGAATATTTATAACATCAAACCTTAGCGTGATTGAGGAAGTAAAGCATTCGTACTCTATTCAAAAGAAGCATAGAGGAAATCCATAGTAGTACATATTCTCTTCCCTAAAATGCTATGAAAGCAGAATTGTGGGGGAAGGGAAATATGTTTCACTGTGCTCCTATCATTCCCTGAGCAAGAAATACAAAGAAGCAGTCAAGGTTTACTTTACTAAGCTACCAATTTCTTCAGGGAAACAAATTCAAGTTCTCAGAGTAAACATCTTTCACAAAAAGAATGGGGTACAGTGTGCCCACAACAGAATACAGGGTATTCATTTTATAGACTCATGTAATAGTCCAGTTGGAGCATGGCAAAAGCCTTTACTGAACTTTAATATCATTACCTCCACATTAACAATTCTTACCCCTAATTAAACTAAGTTTCCCTATGAATCTGTATGTAATACAGCCATAAAAATCTAACCAAATAAATACTAAAATTGATGTTTATTTTGACTGAAACATGAACTTGAGCAATTGTAAAAAAAAGGGGTTTCACTCTCTAATCTCTGGAAGCACCTTTTATCCCCCACTTAGGGGAAAAGAGGTTCCAAACCAAGATATGGTACTGCACTGGTAATCTGAAAGAACAAAGCCATAGCCATTCATTCTTTTCTTAGTAAAAGAACATGCTACAATTTTTATCTATAATCCCCTCTCCACAAAATGTACCTTTTTTGTAACTATTAAGGATTTTTTCCAGTTCCTTCTGTTTGTTTTTGTCCGGAGCAGCAGCAATTACATTAGCTTCAAGTTCCTTAACTTGGGTTTTTAGATGAATTTCTTGTTCAGATAAACTCTACAAAAACCAGAACTGTGTTAGAATCCTGTACTTTAAAAAGATCCTTGACACTAACAAGGACTATGTTAAGCTGAGACTGAGAAGTTATCCCCCTGCACATTGACGGAGAAGCCAGATATTGCCTCAATAATAAACTTGTTCACCTGGATACTTGCTGTATACTTTTCTAAAGTATTTCTCATTTTCTGAATATCTTGGCACAGATTTCTTATGGCTTCTTCAAGTTGTGATTTCTCTTCTTCATACTGTACTGCTCTTTTAGAATCCTTCTGCAGCTGAGATTCCATTTTATTGACCTACATAAAAATACGATATGATCATTTGCCTAGTGTCACCACTATAAAACAAAGCAACATCTCATTCATGTGCTCGACAATCTATGATCTCTTAAATCACAAGAGGGAAGTGCAGTAAAAACTTGAAAATTTGTCGTAGCTGGACAGAATATGGAGGCTGACTGCTGAGGAGATCAATTACAGCAGTGGAAAACAAGAGAGAAGCAAGCATAAGAAAAAGCAAGCTGAAGAATACCTGTCAAAATAGCTCGTAATGGAGAATTGCTTTAAGGAAATAAAACTAGATTAAGCTTGAAAGGCTTAAGCTGGAATAGTGACGGCAGAACCCCAAACCCACACAAGCAGAAGCTAGAAGCAATTTCTTCTATAGTTAAGATTTGATGCTTGTTGGTTTCTGTGGTAATCTGGTGTGAGGAAAACAAGCTTTTGCAAATAGTAACCGGTCAAGTGACCAAGTCTTGCAATTCACCTTAAAGAGCAGAAGGAATAAGGATACAATTCAGATCTCGGCCCATTTTCTGTTTTTACATATAGAGAACTAATAGGCAAAGATATGAATATACTTGGTCTACCTGGAGTTGTCCACTATGCTAGACAGATACAAAACTCTTGAAAATGGAGAAATTAAGTTACAGCTATTGATCATTATTGAGTGCCACAGTACCTCTCACAGGCCAAACAGAAAACAGCAGATAAGCCTCTCTCTTGGAGAGACCAGTGAATAAATCTAAAGCGTGAAGACAGGAAATAGCAAAGTCTGTTAATTAGCAAGATCGAAATATGAGCTGTCTTATATATTTAATGACCCTTTACAAGGCTAGGGCAATAACCCTTTGTCCATGAGGTTGGTTCATTAGTGCTCTACAAGTACAGCATTATCTGACTAGGCTAGACAGAAGAAAAAAAGAAGAAAAAAAAAGAAAAAAAGAGTTGTATGTCAAACTCTCCAGGGTTTGCAGAATTTTATCTTTTCTTGGCCAATGCAATCCTATTTTCCAAGCTGAGTGAAGGTGAAAATACAGAAGACAGATGAGAGAAGAATAGATATATATTTTAACCTCTCAGAGATAAAACCAAAAAGTGAAGAAACATCAGCAATGACAGCAAAGGCGGTGACATGGTTATCTCCTCCAGCAGAGAAATGAGAGAACCTTAAAGTTGAGTTTGATTTTGAAATTCTCCAATTTGAAAGTATTTTCACCTAAAAAATACTAACTACTGTTCCTGTGTCCTTAGTGGTAAGCAAATATTCAACCCTTGTGTTGGATTATAGCTCTCATTCCTAAAGAGCAAAAGTTCGTTCTCCTGTAGCAAGAGGACTGACATCAGGAGTTACACAGGGGAGCTTGTCTTCTTGAAGAGGTATCAACACTTTGATGTTTGATCGCACTTAAAGTTCATCAGCAGACACTAGCCAAAAAGGACACAGGCTACATCCACACTAAATAAAGCTACAGACTAAAACCTAAAAGAATTCAGAAGGAAAAAGCAAGCTGTATCTTGATATTCCAAAACATTCTTGAAATACAAACTGGAAGGAAAGCTCTGCCACTCCCTGACAAAGCTTACAAGGACGTAAATGAAGGACCAAACTTGTCTTTTCTTGCTGGTGAGGTTTGTGTGTACTGCTCTGCAGCTCAGTGGTTCCTTATGATCAGCAACTTCCATGTTCTCATCCCTACCTTCAATCAGTTTATCCAAGCTATCAAAGGAAGCACTATGAGACTAAAAATTAAATAATAGGCATATGATAGCTGGGCTGTGAACATATGTGCTTAAGAGCAATATAACTTATGCTAACCTTGTGAACTTCAAATCATTAATGTATCTTGCATCACAGACTGTTAACTACTCATGCCAATTTAAAAGGATGTAGCACATGTGTATGAACTACCAAAACAAAGAACTTCACAAAATTCCACTTTTAATTAAGATTATGTACTAACCTCTTCTTCTGAAACATCCATTATGACGGAGGAACCCATCCTGCCCTTCATTACTCTACCCCCCCCACCAGTCATTGTTCCTAAAGTAAAAAAGATGGAAAGAAGTTAGTGAGCTTATTGTGCTTAGATATCATCTATAAAGCGCTTAAAATATAACTGCAAGTTTGCACTTAAATACCTGACTGTTCAATAATTTGTCCTTGCAGCGTTACCACTCTCCATCTTTTCTCTTTTCGGAATGCTATTCTGGTAGCTTCTTCCAAGTTATTAGCTACTAGAGTATCACGTAATGCAAAGTAAAAAGCCAGGCGAACCTTCTCGTCTTCTACTTCCACCAGATCAAACAATCGAGGAACATTTTCAGGAGTTGGGATTTTTTGCATTTTTTTTTCCCATACAGCCATCTACATCAAAAAAGTAAATAAATGAATGAGAGATTCCTTAGAATAAATTATGAGGTCATTTCATTATTTTAAGGTATGTTAAGGCTTTAAAGCAATTAACATTATTAATCATAGTGCAATTAACAGTAAAGTTTCCTTCCTTGGGGAACTCTACTTCCAGTATAATTAAAAACTCACTGATAACTCATTGTTCTCTTTCATGGTTTTCGTAGTTTATAGTTACTAGATTACTTGCATTATTAAGTTTTCTAATTTGCAAAAAAAAAAAAAAAAAAAATCTAACTATAAAAACATAAAAGACACACCAAACATCTGTTGTACACATACAGGTATCTAAAAAGCTTTGTAATTCTCTGTAAGTAAACGTTATCATTTGCTAGTAGAATATTCTAAGGTACCAACAGCCTATTCAAATGGTTTATATTTTAGCTTTACCAGTATTAATACATACACAGTGTAACATATTAATATATAATACTTATTTATACACATGCATATTAATACATTATATACAGTATTAATACTGTGCACATTAGGGTAAATCAACAATTTGTTTTGCTGAAGTACTAGTACTTACTTTGTCCAGGGCTATAAATGTGGCAACTCCAATTCCTCTTGCCTTTAAGAAATTCACACATGCCTGTGCAGTATCAATTGTATCGACAACAATGTTGTCTAAAGCACCACAAGAGGATGAAATAGCAACATCATACTTTTCACTGATAGCTCCCAGGTCTCCCTAATAATTGAGGGTCAGGGGGAGGCAGAAGTACACCAATTAGTTTGGCATCAATGTTTTGTCTTGGTATTACGAAATAAATGACAAGAAATTTACACAAAGTGAAATGAGATGAAAACAAATTATAAAAGAATTTTCTGTGAAAGAACTTAAACCTTAATTAGAACTTGTAAAATAATACCACACCTGTCTTCTCCAGCACACTGCTATTTATGTATTTCTAATGTACTTGTTGCCATAGTAGAAATTCATATACTCAGAGCTTCTAAAGTGGTGCTTCTGGTAGAGCAACACAGTAGCATTGATACATTTTCTGTAGACAAATGTTAAATTTTATATCCCAGCATTTTAGTGAGGGAGTCTGGCCTAACAAAATTATTTAATGCGTTCTGTGTATGGTTCTACCGTTGGTCAGCTGGGTAGGACCCGGCAAGTCATACAGTTCTGCGTGCCGTCCTGTACTGATCTGAAAAATGGATACAGGGGTATTCATAATCTTTGAAAAATTATTGTGTATCTACAGGTAAAAACAGCATGCACAGCCAACTGAGTTACACAAGAACAGATTAACCTCACACTCCTCCCTGTGGCAAGTGCTAACAGAGCATGAGACAAAATACATGCCAGCTGTACTAGGCAGTGGTCTGCTGCTGTTTGAACTTTATCTTTTTTATAAATCTATACACACATTTTTTAAATATACATATACTAAACAAACTGATTTTTCAGAAGCAGAGATACTTCTCCTTGGACGAGCAGGTGGAGGGAAAAAAGAGAAAATTGCAGAATACAAAAATAGCACTTCTACATCTACAATGATACATGTGTATTGTTCAGTGCTGGTAAAAAAAACCAAAAAGAATGAAGAACTCTACCTCAGCTGCAAATTTTCAGAACTTTAGATCAACACTGCTTGGAAAGAACTGATAGCACTCAACATTTTGCTATGACATAGCTTTCCTTGGTCTTCTCTGAAACACCAACATTGCTCTTTTTGATTTGACAGGTATGCAAGTAAAACGAGAGGAAACAAACAGCAAAGAGATCACCAAATTTTATAAATTTTGAAGCAAAAAAAAAGCACGTACAGTTCCACATTAAATTACATACAAGCTGTAAGATGTTTTTTTAAGTTCCATGGCAGTTCTGCCAAGCGTGTGGTTAACAATTGATTCTACCTTCTGTGGCACCAGAAGGTAAAAAGCACTACTCCACAATACTTCTCCAGCACAGATGTTCCTAACATTCAAAGGAATCAGAATCACTACAGCTGTCAGTCATAGCTCAACACAGAAGCACAGGCAGGACCAAAGCATGGACAGGTTTACAAGACATTGGTAGTATTCCTGGCTTGAGCATATTCCCATATAGACTGCAGCAACATGATTTAGCTTAAAGATCAGCCTACCAAAAATACAAAGCTTTCTCATAGCCATTGCCTTTACTTAGTGCTGAGTAGTGGAACCTCAACAATCATCTTTTTTTAATTTATGGCAAGTCCACAGGATTTGCAACTCTGTTGTCCAAATTCAAAGCACCAGAGAACTGAGGACTGCTATCTTTCACTCAATTACAGAAACACCATACTGTTCCTATAAAGTTTAAGACTAAAAGTAGAATAGCCTTTTAAAATTTACCAGTCTTCCATATACTCCACGAATATTTCCAGATTTCTTCTGCTGAAGCAGAGCCTCAAGCACTTTTCCTCGACTGCGACTTAGTGCTAAAGAACTTTTGGCTTCTTCTACTTTTTGACGCAGTTTTCGAACAAGATTCTTAGCACCTGATTCTTCTCTTCCCAGCTTCTCAAGCTCATTCTCTTTCTAACGGTTAAAAGACAGACATTATCTTAGCCTCACAAAAACCACTGTATCCAGGGAATCTTAGTTTCATGATTGCATAGGCAATGAAACCAGCCACCAAAAAGCAGAAGTAGCAAAGATTTATCAGAAGAATGGCTGGTATGTGGATACACTTCAGCTATTATTTAGTACACTTTGATAAAAATACAACAGCATATGAATTCACGAATCAGGCTTAGGACAAGGTAGTGGCATTTTTTTTTCTCTGGGGAATGAGAAGAGCAAAGGAAGTTCAAAGAAGGCTCAGAAACATAGCCACTTATTTATTTTAACATGTCTCATTATGATATTTAAACTGTTTCCCTTGCAGGGATATGTAGGATTTAATTTCAGTGCTTAATGTTAACATTTGCTTAACCCAAAGTAAGTTTGAAATAAAATACTTACTTCACCAGTTAACTGAGTATTAGAATATAGTTTTTGAATGTCATTTTATTGGAGACAGTTTTTTGTTTATTTTCACCACAATTATTGATAAAAACAAGAGTGGAACTTCGGTTTGTGTGTTGTAACATAGTGTTGTAACTCAAAGAACTTCTATATGGAAGTCAAGTCTCACCTCCTTCAATTCCTGTTCAGCTTGGGGTAATTTTATATGTATATCTTTGATAGCAGCTTTCCTTTCCTTAAGAGTTTCTGAAGTAGTCATCAGAGCCTCCTTTGCCTGATTTAACTGAGACACAGCAGTATTATGACGGCTGAGATAGATATCAAGCTCTGACTGGGCTACATCCATCTTCGAACGTGCTTCATTCACTGCTTTACTAAACTCCATAAGCTCTTTCTCTTTGTTCTGCAAAAATGGACAATGTTACAGCTGAAAACAGACAACTGCGGGATTTATCACAGCAATCGCACTGTATGAAAGAAAAAGAAGAAACGGGCATATTCTTTTACTACCTCTCCTGTCAGCAGAAAACAATTATGTTATCTAGAAGAATAAGTATTTCTTAATTTAATAACATATTCTGTATGGAAATTAAGTAAGACATTTTTCATAATTATGAAGAACATCAGAGAATTATTATGGAACATTTCCATACAAGCTTTGTATCATTTTTGTAACTCAAATGGAGAAACCATGCTTTCAAGTACAGAAAATAATCCCCCAAATTTACGGGATAAATTTCCAGCTGCCAGGTGTTTAGTGGTTGAACAGCTAACATCAACAATAACCAAGTGTTACAGTAGTTGTCTATTAATTCAAAGACAGATTACAGCTGTGCGAAAAGCTCACAACATACCATTTCAAAATCTGTTTATTTAAGCAACATATTGGCTTAAAAATTTCAATGGGAGAAAATTAAAGTGTGTTCAAGTAATGGAAGTGTAAAATTATTTAATACACATATTAATTATATGCTTGATGACACATGATCACTATAAAAAGCAGCCAACTTAATGAAAATTATTTAGCTCTGATTATAAATTCAGAATGAATTTCCCAGTTAGGCTCCACTGAAGTAACACATGAAACTGTGTATTTATCATATAAAATAGCATTTTACAACTATCTTGTGATTGTTTCATTCATAAGTGTCAAAGCTATACGTCAGTTAATACAATAAGTGTACTTAAGTCAAAACAGTTCAAACCTCTTTTTCCTCCTGAAGTCCTTGTGTTTCTTCCTTAAGGCTATCCATAACCTGCTTGAGTTTTTCTTCTTCCTTCTCTTTTGTCTTTTCAAGAAGCTCTCTCTCAGATGTTGCTTTGCTGATAGCTTTTTCACTATCGGAAGGTACATTTTTCAATTCTTCTACCTACGCAAGGAAAAGACTTTTAACTGCCTCTCCCACTGAAACAGAATAGTTTTGCCTTATTTTTAAACCCTGCCTTTCAAGTGCTACATGGAAGTCAAAGGAAGCTTAAGCCCTAATGAAGCTCTCGTGTTTTTGTAGGGCAAGACACACCGTGGCTCTAGCAGGAGGCTTGGATTTTATTTGCAAGGCTTGTTCAGTTCTAGAGCCCATCCAGAGGGAAGCAAGCCACAGCAGTAAAAGAACATAGCTTTACACAGAAGAACTCAAGCCTTTGAATCACAATGAAGCTTAACTCTTAAATACCTACTTTCAGAAGGCCACTCTCAATGCAGAGAGTGATTTACGATCTGTAACAGCTGGCAACAACCAACTTGGTAAAATATATCCATTAAATTAACTAGGGAAACAGACAAAAAAAGTGTTTAAAAAGGTAGTAACTGCAAGAACACGCACATGTTTGTAATCTCCACAAACATGATAAAAAGATGCTTTTCAAGCCATGAGATCTCCCCAACAGAGCTGAGAAGCAACAGTAAAGCTTTTGACTTTGCCTTCAGACAGAAAACAGTCTGGTTCTGCCGGCCATGGTCTCCCATAGTAAAGATGTGCAATGAGCAATAGTTTAAGGGAGAATAATGTATTACTTCAGTAAGTTATTTGCAAACAAAATCCCTAGCTCATCTAAATGACATAACAGATTTAAAAAATAAAACCAACATATTTTTCCATCTTCTTTGTGGCACAAAGTACACTTGGCATCCTTTGCACAAAGATGTTCTCATCTAGAGCAACCAACTACACTTTAAGTAAATCAAGCTGCAGTTCACACTACCTTTTCTTTGTCCTTTTGAAGTTGCTTCTCCAGTTTTTTAGCTTTGCTTTTGGCATGTTTTAGATTTTCCCTTACTTTAACATCCTGCAAATCCAACTCAGTAAATTTTTCTTTACTTTCCTCTATGAACTTGTTAATTTTATTCAGTTTCCTGATAGGGGAAAAAAGAAACAATCATCTATTACATACCCTATAAAAATAATGTCAGTAGAGCTTGGCTTAATAAGTAAGCATATAGTGTTTAAACCAATACTACTCAGTTTTTGTGAAAAACAACATCCAATACTTAACTATATTCACAGTATTTTCCCCAGGGAAGTGATGTTTCACAAGAAAAAGATCAACTAACAAAAAATATTAAACACGCTTTCAGAAATTTTGGTTTTTTTCTTTAATAGAATGTATAATTCGCATCTCTCACAAATAACTTACTATGATCTTCGAAGATGAGGTTAATATTGCAGTTGGATAGGAGATCAGCACCCAGACAAATCAATTTTAGGGAAACACAATTTATGCCTAAAAGATTCATAAGGAAACCAGAGAAAAACACCTAACATCCACATACCTAAGCGTTATGGTTGTCTATCTAAAAACCTGAAACAATCTCCCAATTATTTGTTGTAGTCAACTAAAAAAAAAAAAAAGTACGCATGTTCTTTAAAATCCACCAAAAATCAGACCTTTTCTTACTGTAATTGTGAGTATTACCCAGATTTCTCCAAGAAAAGCAACCTGCAGAACCAAATCAAACCAATGAGAATTTTTTTTAAATTATTTTTGTGCAAAAGATCATTTAATCCATGCCAGGGAATGTTTAGAAACACCATAAGTGACTCTGCTCATCAGATAATCTACGTTTTTGGTGGAAGAACTACTGAAAAACCCAGCTATGCTCCCTGCGATCATCTTCACATGCAACTACTGTATATTTCTGCCTTCCCAGGTGTTCCCCCCCCAACCCTGCAATACAACTACCACAGCCTTTTCTGAAAATCCTGCTAACTCCAACACCACATATGCAGAACATGTAAGCTAAGAGTACTGTGGTTTACAAGTCTATACTTAAAGTACTTACTTTTCGAGTTCCTTTAAAGCTTTATTCTTTGTTTCCATTTCATCTGCAAGTTTACTACTCTTCTCATTAACATCTTTTGTTTCTTCATTAATTTTTTCTTTCTGCATTTCCATATCATTTACTCGTTTCTTTAGGTCATACCTAAGAAAAAAAAACAACCCACCAAACTGAAAACTCCACTTTTTTCCATAAAGCTAACATTCATAATGAATATGTATTTCCAATCTTAAGTATAATAAAGTGATTATGAAAAGTATTAAATCCTAATATCCGTTATTGAGTAACCTTGCCAATTTAGTACAAAACAGCAAGGAAATCTAACAACTTAGACACTTCAGATGAAAAATAGTCTTTAAGTGATCTACTTTCTCAATTTCAGTATAAAGCTATACGAGATTAATTTGCTGGACTACTTTACTTTGTAAAAAGCTGGCAAGCAGGGTTTTTTGGGGTTTTTTTTTGGTTTTTTTTTTTAAGATTTTTATGAAAATGGTCTCTATTTTCCAAATGCTATTCAACTAATTTTGAAGGACTGATACGGATGTTAAGAAATGCAAAGTATTTCTAATTAGAGATATGGAAGCAGAGTTAAAACACCACCACTACCACATTAAAGCCAAATCAAAACTTTAGAGAAGTACTTACATATAGTATTGACAGATACGATTCTTTTCTTTAAACATTTTGTTTTCCAAAGAAAGAAATTCAATGGCTTTATTCCTGTCAGCTTCCAAGGCATCCTTTTCTTTTTCCACCATCTTAACTCTATTTAACTAGACAAGACAAAGTCAGAGCTGACTTTACTGCTAGTACTAGAGAAGAATAAATCATGAGGAGAAAAACCCCAGACCCTTTGTAGCACACATGTCCTCTAGAGAGATGGTCTTCAACAATTAACTCTGCAAGGCAATTCAGCACTGCAAGCTTTCTGAAATAACAGATCGCCATTTCCACAGCAGAGACTACTTTTAGGGCAATTCAAACAGTAATTTAAAACTAAAAAGGGATCCTACAGATGCTAGGAACAGCTCAGGCAAATCAAGGAAAACATAGCTGAGAAATAAAGAGGAGTTACCTATAGACTGTGTATGTTATTTTCTATATTTCAACCTTTCAACTAGCCCCTTTAAAGTTAATTCCTGCAAGTACACATCTTTTGTTTTCTTTCCCAGACTTTAAAAAACAGTCTGCAACATACTAGGATTTACCAAGGACACATCAAGTAAAAAGAACTTTGATATTATTTAGCACTTTTAGAACTCAATGCATAAACAAAATGTTATGAAAGCAAGTTCTGCAATAGATCTACATAGCTCAAGCCACAACTAATGTTCTGTATTATTATGCTGCCTCACACAGCTGTGTGCACATAACCTCATCAGTGCTCTACCTCCCTTTCTCCTTTTCTTAGCATACCAAAGGTTTCCCTGCTACTTCTCCTATTTGCTATTTAGCAATAGGAGTCAGGCAGATAGAAAGCCCTATCTGGATGTATTCAGATAACAATAATCTATTTCTCTATTCAGGCTGAGAACCATTTAATGCATGCAGATATGATCAAAGAGAGTTCAGCAGGTAAAATCCTGTGTTACAACTCAAGCATTCAAACCTTTGAGAATCAAAAGCCAACAGCATTCTAAGTGTTTAAAGAAGGACAACTGATGTTGACTGCCCACTTCTTTTATAACTGAGAGAAAAAGCAGATGCAATAAACGTAACTCAAAATTTCTCTGTATTTCTCTTATAGAGGAGTGCCAGATTTTAACCAAGTTTTATGTTATTTTTTTTCTAAAAAAATCCAATAATGAAACACTGCAAGCTTGTATTTTTTCATTTAGAATTCAGACAAAACTTTGAGACTCACCTTTTGTCCTCTCTGTTCATTTAAAATCTCTACTCTGCGACACAGAGTTTGGATAGGATCTTTTAGTCGTGCCGATCCTATTAAGTCTTCTAAATATTCAAGCATGCCTTCATCATGTTCAGTCTGGCCTTTCGGTTTCATCAATGCGATTTGTTCAACTTCCCCCTTGGAAAAGAAAAGTTTGATGGTTTCTTTTCTTATTTTTTTTTTTTTTTCTGGGGGAAGGAGTTAGTATTCTGAAAAAATACAAACATCTTTGAAATGCAGGTATGTGACCATATTCTAGCATTATTAAAAAAAAGAACAAAATAATGCAGTAATCAAAACTGACTATTCAGAGTAGCAATATATTTGGGAAAACAAAGATCAAAATGAATAGAAATTTCCTCCAAGGAGTGCATGGTGGTGATGTGCATGAAAAACCACCATCTCTTCTGAAGCCAACATTCAGGTCTAAACATTTCTTCATTTCTCTAAAGATTCAAAATGTATTTCCCCAACCTAAAAAAAGAAGAAGAAAATAAAGCATGCCCTCTAGGTCATGTAGCACCCAATAGTCTTAAGGCAGCTTAATCAGGATTGAAGTCCCTGAAGGGTTCTCTTTAGGTAACAGAAGGTCCACAAAATGATGTCTGATGGATGTACTGGACTTGTAATTCATACAACTAAGACTTCCTTGTTGGAAAAAAACATTCTTTAAGTATCAGGCTTTCTTCATTTAATTTTCCTTTATATACAGCATTAACTTGAAATTATTAAGCTGAATAGTAACAATAATTGGGGAGCGGTTGTTTTGTTGTGGGTTTTTTTGTGGTTTTTTTTTTTTTTTTTTTTTTACAGTAAGACTTAGGAAAGATTGAACTGAGACAATGACAAGGACTGTTTATTTTACTGATAAAAAATAAAACAAGATTTATATTCCAGTATCCAAGCTATGTATGTAAAAAAAGCCTAAGTCTATATCCACAGAATGAAAATATAGTTAAGAATTTAGTTGTCATTGTTGGCTGCTTGTTGAGCTTAAGCTGACAGCCAACTCTCTACAAAAGTACCGATGAGGAAGAGCTTCTCAAGAACATACAGAAGGAGGGGTGATTAACAAGACTGCTGGAGAACCAGAAAGGACAGTCACAGAAGTCAACAAAGGGCAGGATTTCTAGGCAAGCATTATAAATCAGACCTGTAAGCAGCTAAAAAACTTGAGAATAAGGTGCTCCTGTATGTTATCTAAGGAAGTTACTAGAATTTTTTGCCAAAGTGATTTCATTCCACATACTCAGTACACAATGACACCTAGTGGCCTTATGCTTTTCTTCCAATTAGTAAATACCAGTTGGCTGAGAAGAAAAAAAGCCCAAGTTTTGCAAATTTTGCAAAATAAGAACTAGTATTTATTAAGATAAGTCTTTCTTGTACATAATTCCTTTGTTAGAGTACAACACAGTGGCAGATTTTTTTAACTTAAAATTCTAGAAGTTAAATGCATCTAAGCTTTTCTTTTCTAATTACTGTTCCAAAAAACTGTCAGCAGGTTTGACAAAAAAAACCCAAAACAACCCAAACCCCTAAAGCCCCCAAACCAAACCAAAAACACCACCCCAAAACAACCCAACTCTTATTTTTATTTCTTATGCATCTCAAAAAGCCAAACAATTAGTTTGGCTAATAACTGCAGTGTAGTACATACAATTCCAATTACACATTTGCCCCCTCGCCACAAAAGTATGATTTCTCTACCAAAAACCACCTGTCCGTGAGACACTGCTCATGGGTAGGAAACTCTGTAACCTCCTAAATTTCTGTGGAATTGTCATAAGTCTCTATTTTGTTTCTTCTTGCATTAAAGCATTTCCTCTGTTTAAATCCAAGAAAAAAACAATCACAGAAAAGATATTTAATTCAGGTGCTGAACATCAAGTCTCAGAATTCTCTACACTGCATGTATATCCCTCAAACTAGGTGCTGCTGTAAACCAGAAAACTACCATGGATTTAACACAAGCATAGGAATTACAGACAAGCAAGAATTGTAAGTCAACTTTTTTTATAATCTGGCTAAGTATAATTAACCATCTTTAAGTCACAGCCATCTAAGAAAGATGCTAATGTAGTTGTGAGGGTGCTCCATAGCTCACTAACATAATGGAATATAACTACAATGTTTAATGATATAGTAAATAACTAATGAAATTTAATCCAATTGTATTTAATTCTATAACCTCATAAATTAAGAAATGAGAGGTTTGATTGACTACATGGTAAATAAATACATCACTGTATGACCAAGAATTACTGGTGACTTCAGTTTAGGCCATACATACAATAACATTTTAAAAAGTTGCAGAGAGTCAAGTACAGTTGAGAAGATAATGCATGTGAATTGAACTTGTCAGGCTGGCTATTACCAATTTTCTATGCAATTCCTCTATTTGACCATAGGCAAACAATTTTAGAATTACATATTCTTCATCTTATGTGAAGAGATGTAGATGGACTACCTACTAAAATTCTTTGATTCTTTTCTTACCAAGGGTAAAAATGAAAACGTTTAAGAACTATAAATAATAACTGAATAACAACAGTATTAAATATTATTTATTACTATTTAATATTCATATTTTTAATGAATATATAAGAAATCTGTTTAGCTCACCTCTATAGCTAACATATTAAGAAACAAAAATGTTTCCAGCTATTTCAATTTCTAAAGAACGAAAAAGTTGTACCCGCTCTTCATGCAAATAGCCATGACAATGATTAACAGGGAAGAAACACATTTTACAACTCTGCATTCTATTAAAACTTGATAGTCAATTTAACTGTTTCCTAACTTTTTAGCTGTACTTATTACTTGACCTGTTATTTGAATTAAGTAAAAAAAAATAAAAAATTACAACCTTGCTTATTTATCTAGTAAAAGATCTTTCGAAATACGGACAGCATTTTTGAAAGTGAAACTAAGGCGGCAGCAGGCAGACATTTGTTGAAAAGAAAACATGCTTGGGCATGCTTAACACAGTCGTCACACCTAAATTTTAAAAGTCTCAGAATGGACCACCAGGAAATCTCTTTAATTATTTGCCTGTTATCTTCCTCTAGTTCACAGGCATGAAGTCACGAGAGGAAAGGGAGGAATGTGGAAAAAAAAAATCCTCTATTTAGTTAAGAAGACAAAATGGATGTCAACACTAAGACATTGGTGACACCGGCATACATCTAACAGAATGAAACATCCACAAAAGTTAAGTAATGGCTGTATGAAAAAGCATCAAATGTCCACTGAGTATTTTGGGAAGGCTCTAGATCCAGTGCAAGAACTCTAAATGGAATTCCAAACCCAATTTCAGTTTCTGCATTGTGTGTGAAGTTTTCTATATCAGACTGAAGTTGCACTGGGATGCTGGACATCACTAGTAACAGAGATAGTCAACTCAAACACTGTATCATGAACATACTTCTAAGTAACAGTTTCTACAGAATGCGTCAGCTTAGTTACCAGAAAACAATTCTTGGTACACTCTAATAGAGAACACAAGTTTATCTGTGAAGAAATTTCTAAACAATAAAGTTAACTGAACACTGTGGCAAATAATGAAAAACCTTGCCTGACAGCAGGCTACAAGTTATTAAAAAAGGGGGCAAGAGCCATTCTCATTTGAAAGCCATTTCCTCTAGTGAAAAGTATGAGGAATAACTTCAAGGAGCTTGGAAGCTGGAGATCCCTTCTTCCTTTGGATAGTCAAACTCCTGAGGAGGTGAAGTATTTCAGTGCCATGATGTTCAAAATACTTTCTAAATATAAATTTCAATCGTGCACAAGAGCAAAAATTTTAAAGCAAGTAAATTGTAAATGCCTTCAAAAGCCAGAATAAAATTAACTATTTTAAATCAACAACTCTGTTGAGGAGACGACGAGAGGAGCAGCATAAGCACAGACTGAAGCAGCAGTGCAAAAATATGCTAGGAGTGCCTGGACTTGTTGTGCCTGCTGTGTTTAAGCCCAGGAGGACGCCACGGGTGGATGCCCATAAAGATGTCTGATGAACTGACAGAAGTGGCAACATCATCAGCATGTTCTATCACTATTTTAATGTTAAGAGGCTGCCAAGTCAAGGGTCTAACTGTTTTATGTGCATTTCAGTAGAAGTTATGCTTGCATCCTAGGAGCATTTTAGGAATGCTGCACATTTAATGTAAGACATTATAGACAGAATTCACCAAATTTCAGTCTCTATGTTGCATGCACACTCTTCTGTGTTCTGTTAGACTAAAATTCTCATTAGGACAGCGCACCTCTAACAATGGAGGCAGCTTGAAGAGCCATACTCCATTGGTGTATATAACTTCCTAGAACTAATTTGTGAAAGGCAAGAATTTCACCTCCCACGTAGCCCTCAAAAGGTGGGACAATAAAATCCCTAAACTCTCTATTACCTCATTTCTTAGAGCTACTACTATTTTCTCTAAAATTACACATTCATTTCTTAAAACAGCTGATCCTCTCAGAACAGAAAGCTTTTAATCCGAGTTCATCCAATGTTTTCTGGCATATAAAGATTTGAATTTTAAACAAGGTTATCAAACTGCTTGATAAAGGGAAGTTTTGACCTACTCATTAAGCTGCCTTTCTGCAGCTCTTACCACTAGTCTTGAAACAGGATACTACTTTTCACTTCTGCAGATAACTCCTGTTTGTTGCTCTTGGCAGACAGTAGCATTATGTTCCAGCAACCTTCCTTTACATTAAGAGTACGGTCTGTAGATTGAAGCACTAATTCCAAAGCTAAGAAGTCAGAATGGCATAATGCACTAATCCCAATACTGACATTATCCAGCCTCAAATGGTGACAAACTGTAGTCGCTGGTAATTTGTGCTGTGCACAGTAGTAGTTCAGTCTGTGATAATGCTGGAACTGGAATTATGGAGTTTCAGAATACAGCCATCACATTCCATTTTAAAATTCTGGTATGAAATGAGACAGGGCTAGGAAAAAGCCTTTGACATTGAAATATTACTGACAGCAACCTTAAAACTCTTCATGAGAAAAGAAACAATACTTTTTTCTTTGGTTGCGAAAACTTCCCTACATTATGACTAGTTGTTTTTGGATAACTACAGAGAAAGATGTTTGCTTACCAATTACTGCCTCCTCTTCTCATCCTTGAAAATTCGGGAAAAATAACTTTTGAAGACAGTGTCTTGCAACACAATGAGTTTTGTCAACTAAACTGTTAATACAACATTTGCAGATCTACTTTGTTAGCATTCCACAGAATAGTTACAGCAGCAAGTAGGTAAAAACAATCTTCCAGGATTTTGGGTTGTCACTTAATTTCTGGTATCTTAATCTGAAGCTTTACAATACTGAAGCTTTGAAATAAAGTGCTGAAAACCTTGGGATAGATTAGCATGATCCTAAAATTGGACTAACTTTTAAGTGTTAAAACCCACACATCAAGAACACTTTTGAAGCACACTAAAGCAAGGGCACATTAAAACATATATTGTAACAAAGGAATTTTGTAGCTTGGAATCCAGTAGATGGAAACATACTGCACGCTGGGGGTGGAGTACTGGGTAGTTTGGGTGTTTTTTTGAGGGGAATTTTCTATTGCAGTTGTTGTGGTTTAGTTTTTGGAGGGGTTTTTGGCAGTGGAGCTCTTCAACACTAGTCAAATTCAAAAGTGGAGTAATGTAACATCTAAGTGAATTGAAATTTACATTCAGTTTTGCTCATAAGGAATAGTTTTAGAGAAAATACTGCCTAGGAGATGCACTACTATACATTAGAAAAAACCTTCTGTGTTTTTACACACGGCTGAGAATCTTAGGCATTACCTTAGACAGCAGGACATCCCATTTGTCTTAGTTTCCCCACTTCATCTGTTGCAAGAACACAAGAAATCTTCTAAACCCTTTGTGGCACTTCAATGTGTTTTACCAATTGAATCCAGGCTTAAAAAATCACATATTTTGTCAATACTGGTAAATTACACAAATCCTTTATACAAGCTTTTCTTTTTGGTTACATTTTCTCCACCTTTGAGGTGCTGGGCAGAAGGAAAGCCTTCTTACTTCTTCAAGTTGTACAAAGGAAGCATATTGCAAATAGGGAGCATCTCCTGTAAGAGCCTGGATATTTCCCCTCTCATAAGAAGTTTCAAAATTTGGATTTACCCCCTCATGCCTAGGTGTCAAATCTACGCAGCTGTGGCTCTGCATCAATACAAGATGATAGCTTCATTTCAGAGTTCTTCCGCTACCAGCATTTGGAGTAATGAAAAGTAAAATAAGTCTAGCTACTACAATCTGTCCAATTTCTAATTCCTGCCTTGTAACGGAAGCGTTACAGTATTCGGAGAGAAAGCTGTGGTCTAGGGTTATGGTCAAAATAGGTAATATTGTTTCAGGATTATATCAAACACCACAAAATTTTAGATATGACGACTGTGGCTATAACGTTTGGTATTTTTAGGGCATTCATGGCTTTTTTAAAATTCAAAAATTTAAAAATTTGTTAGCGTCACTGTAATGGCAGCACACTTTTGATAACATACTAGCTTTCAAGGCTTTTTAAACATCCATAAAAGAAAGTTTTGTTAATGAGTCCAAAATCTTGTGATGGATGGGTATCAGCAGGCTATACTGTAATCCCGAGCGTAACACCTGTTACAGTACAATTACAATCATCTTTTAACTTCTTAATACTGTCAAGAGGTATATTCAATTTGCTTACTAAACTGATTAAATAAATTAGTTTGCACCTTTACAGTATTACATAATTGCATATCATTTAAGAGATATGCAAATGTAGACAGTGGTCAGAACATAATTTCATTTATTTTTGTTAGGCATCACAAGATTAACAGTCTTGTGATGTTTGTGACAGTATTATTATATATGCATGTATAAAAAAAAATTTAGTGTAAACACATTGAATTTTAGATTAAAATGGGTTTGTTCCCCCAAAAGGGCTATTTGAGTTATTAGGAAAAGTCATACCACACTGAACTTTGAAACAATAGGGTTTTCTTTATATGCAACGGGATCAACAGAACTCATCCTTTAAGCACTGAACTGAAGCAAACAGCTGAGTTGCAGCTAGCATATCCAAAACGCTGAGAAAACAGTACTTGCAGTTATAACGGCCACCTCTAACTCAAAAGTTTTGTAGATGATTATAGTAGCCGTAGGCAAAATCTGTTATCGTTTGTCCTACTGAAGAAAAAAAAAATCAATCTTGATCAATCCAAATTATCACCCAATTTCAATTCTTAACTTTTTAATATGGAAGGATAGGCAGACCTGACCTGGCAGAAGGCAAACTTCTCTTAATAAAATAATAGTAAAATTTAGAACTTTCGTATAGAACATAGCTATATTTCAATCTCTTTCAAACGGTGAAGCATTTCTCCCAAAGCAAAGGGAATATGGACAAGAGATTTTGCAAGTATTTCATCAGCCAACCACAGGAGTTGAAAATACATTGCGCACAACTTCTGAGCATCATCAGCGTAAGGAAAAACAATGGCTTATGCAGCCAGTAGAATGAAATCAGTGGCACTATGGATTTGCTTGAAGGAGAAAGCACATTAGAACACATAGAACATTAATTACAAAAGCTATTTTTCTACAAAGATTTAAAAGATGGAAAATCCAAGACCAATTTTGGGAAATTCCAATTACTGTTTTTCCTTCCTTGGTCTTCTATTCTAACCCACTTCCAAACATTGACATTAGAACTAGCACTAACACTAAATTACTACTAATGAGATTTAGGCTCTCATGCAGCTCCAATTCTACATGTTTCACAGAACTTGTAACTGCTGAAAAAGTCAGTGGGGAGTAAAATTAGGGGAAAAGTAGTAATGAATATTAACTTGTCGTATCACTTGGTAAGTGCTAGCTTAGAAGTTGTATAATTCTTAGTTTCTGCATCTGACACTAGTTACCTCACAATTTTTTTTTCCCTGGGTTTTTTGTGTAATCAGTTTCTGGATAATAAAAAGGCACCCAAACTGCATTTTTATCTTATGTAAGCCACTAGGCAGCAACACAAGAGGAGTCTTTCCATTTCCCTGTGTGCTACTTGCACTGTTTTCAACCGCTCTCCCATTTTTTTATTTTTCTTATATTGGACTCACACTTGGCTTTTTTTACTTCATCAGAATGATAGCTCATACTTTTTAAGTAGGAGTACAGTAAGGAATAACAAAAATAAGTGCTAAATTCATGTATCTTCAATTTTCCAGAATGGCAATTTCAGTTTGACTTTATTTTGACAGTATGCCCATAATCCACTCTTCATGTAAAGTTTTGACTGTGAATTCTAATTCCACATACATGGGTCTTGGAAGGTACATACATAGATAACCAATATTCCTGTAATCTTATTGTTCTCCTGGCAACGTGACTGTAATACAGCTCTTGTTGTAAACCACAACAGGTTGGTTTGGTTTTTTTTCCTTCCCCCAATTCCATGTTATTGCTGCTATTACTTAATGCTTCCAGTCATATCTCATTTCTACCCTTCAGTTTTACCAGACGGCAAACATACAGGAGGGGAGAAATTATCAAATACTCAACTTCATGCTCTGCCTTCCAAGAAAAGTGTTATAAGCTAGGTAGGAAATCAAGAAAGTCAAATAAGTAATAAATGCACATACACAAATCTACAAGGCCACTACTGTCCGAAGATGAGGAAAAACTTAGAATTAGCCTGTTATACAACATTCAGTTGTTTGCACAAAACTACCATTCTGCATTCTGGAAATAATTTAAAAGTAGCCTTTGTCAAGCTGTTTGCACATCTGTCTAATTTTAGAAGCTTTCTTAAGGACATTCTTGTATTTAATACAAGAATACAAACTGAGTGCAAATCTAGACTCACTTTGGCATCTAAGTAAGTTATTGTGAAACTCAACCTACAATGTTTGACTTCAGATTATTGGTATGTTCCAACTATTTAATTGATCACTCAATTACACGCTGCCCCTAGAAAAGTGCTTTTCTCCACTTTCCATATTTCCCTATTTTTCTGGAGAAAGCTTAATACAACATTGGTTACCATGTTATGTTGCAATTTGCAATATAAAAAACATGAATTGCCAACCTAAGTTTTCTGATAATGTAACAGAATTAATTTTGAAATTGCACATAGACATATTAGCATATCTTATGCTACTCTGTATTCCCTTCAGCATAAAGCGTAATATTTAAACAGCCAGTGAAATTGATTCTGTATGCTATGAATCAGTGTGAGGCTTCTATTTTTACATAATATTTTATTCAAAAAAATCTGGTTTTCACTTAATTATATTATCACACTTGCTTTAATTCTTCCTACCACTTCAGCCCAGCTGTCCTTGACCTTTCTAGAACAAACCCCTCTTCACCACCAATGTTGGCAGCATAGATCTCCATTTATAATCCCAGTAGAGCTTTTCAGCTTGTGCTCCACTCAGTGCTTTAGCTCAAATGTGGGTTTGCCTCATTAGGAAAGCAGACCTCAACAATTGGGAACTTCTGGCTTATCTCAAAGCGAGAAGAAAATCTGCTCTCCCTCATTTCCTCTCCAATACACTGAAAGAGCGACTCCTACATTATTTCCACAAAGCAGAAGCAGCAGGTGAAAAACTTGACTAAACTTCCTTTCTGGCAACATCATCTTGCCATAGGATAAGACTTAGTACATACAAAATGCTGTTCCAATCAGTTACAAAAATACATACATACAAAATTACTGTAGTTGTTTATACTTGCTTAAGATCACATGAGAATATTTAAGTGCATCAAATACATTTAAGTGAAATACTACTGTAATTAGTACATAATTTAGTTAAACAGTTTGAGTTCGTTTGAAAGTAGCTTCTAAAGTAAATTGAAATCAACTGATATAAGTCTCCTCTGATGACACTGTCTTTTAGTACAAAATTAATTCTAAGTCTTGTGCTGTTTATTACCATTTCTACAATATTCATTTCCAAAGTCACTGAATGGGAGTTACCTATGAAATTCCACTTTCCTTTTAAAAGGTTCGATCGACTGTACTTCTCTTACCTTGAAAGACTGCAAAAGCCAATTTCAGCAGGCGTTAACGGTTGCTGTCCAGAGCCAGTTTGCTTTGCTCCCCAGACATGCCTACCCTGCAATGTCCAAAACTGACATTCCTTCAAATGATCCCCATTTATTTAATAATTCTTTAGAGGCAAACCAGCCAGGATAAAGAGGCTGGGATTTTTTTTCTGGCCTCAAGGTTAACCTGTTCAGGAGTCACTATTGAGCAACTGCAGACATACATACTTTCCGAGTTTTGCCCAGCCCGGTCAGAGCACAGAACCCACACAAGTTTTCTGCATATGTACACTGACATTCCAAGTAAGTCTTTTGAGAAAAGCTAAGTAATTTTATTTGTTGTTCTTTACAGATATACAAGTTACTGAAGCTGGGGCATTAGGTGTGGAAGACAGAAAAATAGCAGCAAGATGCTAGATTTTACCACAGTGCTTAGCATACTTTTTTTTTAAGTGTCAAGATGTGTGTTTTCCTGTTGCAGTTTCAGGCTGTGGCAAGCTCATTAAAAATGCACTGAACAGTTGTCTATTCCTGAAGTACTGAAAGCATATAGCAATTTATTAAAAACATGAAATATGCAGCGTTAGAACTTAAGGATCACAAAAGTGACAAACTCCTCCTGTTAAGTGTTGGCAATATCCCACTGTAGCCAGAACCATTTTTAAACAAGATTTTTTTCAATTAGCTGGTTCAGGCACAGAATTTGTAATACTTCTAGAACTACTCTATTAGTCTTACATATTCTGTTTTTCCACAGGTGTTCTTTGTAATGTTACTCACAAAAGTCATCAGTAGTTTGAGTTTAGTATTGTCAGTATGGCATCAGCAGAAGTACCTGTATCATGCCCTGCCTAACTTTTACAAAATTCAGTCTGGCCTAAGCTTTCAAATTTTATCCTACAAGGCACCGAAATCTACTATGTCAGAAAAAGACTGCAAAATAGGGGGTGAAGTAGGGAGAAGAAACCAAAAAAATAAAGCATTCTTCTAAAAAGCAAATATTCTCCATTGAGTAATGCTAAATATGCTAGCAAGATATAATCAGGTATCCAAAGGTTTTGTTACTACATGTAGGACATGTTCTCTTACAACTTTTTCTTTAGTACTAACTAGTGAATATTCTGTTACACACGAAAACCAGCATTTGATAATCCTTAATTAACATTTTTGCCCAAAATCTACAGTACAAGTGAAATATTTTAATTACACCCTATTGACATAGTCAAAAATCAAAGAGACTTATAACTTATTTCAAATGAGAAAGTACTTGATACCAGGTTAAACTTAGGGTAGCCTATTTTAGTTTAGCTATAACAAGAGAAAAGCTAAACAAAACTGTTACTTATCTCCCCAGTTTTAAATAGCTTAATTTGAAAAACATTAGGGGGAATAAGGGCAATCCTTGTAATAGTGGTTCATGGTCTTAGCCTTCTGACATGGTCTCATTTACTTCTAACTATAATTTTTAAGGATTGCTACATTTCCCAACTGGAAAGTACTCAACTGTAAATCACCAAATCAGTAGGTTTCACTTTAAAAAGGTGCAAAACTTCATGTGCAAAGAGAAAGGACCTTGCCTCAGTAAAGAAACACAGAAAATCTTAGTAGTCTCCTCTGCTGTTCTTTATAATCCATTACCCACAAAGAGGCTAGTGGAATGAAAGAAAAAAATAATGGTGGGAACCATTGCTTTATGCCTTAATATTGGTTATACCCAACCCTTATCTTCCACTGTACAGGTGGAAAGCTTTTAGGAAAAGGTATGTTCTCATTGATTAACTTCCTGGAAAACAATTAATGGGAGAAGAAAACGAATCACATGTGGGGGGAAAAAAATAAAATAAAAAAAGCTTAGCAATATTCCCTCCCAAATGTTCCCTTCCCCTTCTCCCACTGGTAAAGGGCCATGCCCTCTAACAGTAAACTCCAGATATCTATACACTATAATTTCTACCTAGCTTAATCTTTGACTCTGCATTCTCTCCCTTTCAGAAATTTTGCTAAAATGATACTTCAGAACAACAGTATAGGAAAAAAAAGAGTGTATTTACTACAATTGCTTTGTTGGAGGTACTTCTCACTCCATCTTGAAACAGAAAATACAGGAATAAAGTATTGGAGGGAATAATTAATTGGCATGGAGACTTCAAAACAGATATATCCTCTTTTTGTGGGTGTAACTGTAAAAAAGGACTGCATGAAAAGACTTGAGGAAGTGAAGCAAGCACAACGACCTATCTAGAATTTTTTTTTTTTTTTTTTTAGAGGGGAACTGGAAGCTCCTTTGACAGAAACAGGCCTAAAATAAACTAACTCTATTGAAAAATTTCAGACCTTGGGTGGCTCCCACTGTTCACTAATTTTCTAGGCCATGATCCTTCAGAGTAGTTTTGGGACCTGTTAGTAACAGTAGTGAAATAGTTACAGGTAATTGCACATATAGTTACTCAATTGAATTAATATTTAAATGCTTCCACCAAGTTCTTTAATTCTATTTACATTTTAAGTAATTGTTCAGCACATAGCAAAATTCTGCATTATTATTTAAAAACTAGAAAAAAAATTAAGTGTGGCTCTCTTCAGCCTGTCTTTTAAACAGCAAACAGATGCCAGCAAGCCTTGTAGTTTTAAGGTCAAATGTAAATATAAATGGTATTATATTGACAAATTCTATGATTATTTTTACAGTATGAGTTGTAAACTGTAGCTTTTAAAAACATAGCTTGAATCAGCTATGAACCTGCCATTCTTTGAATCCTCTACAGTTGTTAAACAAGTGTAAACAAAAACTACACTTCATGTGTTTTTTCTTGCACTCAACTTTTATGCACAGTTGATTTTTATATACATACTTCTTCAGTAAAACCATGTCTATATATGAGAGCACAGATAAGTTAACTTAACAGTAGAATCTTTAAGTTAATATTGATGCACTTTTATCTAAAGTATAAACAAGTTGCTGAATCTCTGCCACGCTTAAGCAGCACAATAATATTGGGGTTTAAGGTTTATTTTACTACACCAATATTTACGTGCTGCTAGGGCGGAACAAGTATGACCACTCTTCTATTCATCCACATGTCAGGAACACAAATTTGTTAATAGAAAAATTTATATTAGTATCTTCAACTGTTTCTCTTCCTTAAATTTCTAAAGCAGCAAATAATGATTCGCATCTTTATTAGAGTGTGCAAACCATGATGTGCTGCTAGAGCACTTTAAGGCCTCAAATACAAGACTTAAAACCTAGAGAGTACTTTTTATAACTATAACTGGAAATATAGCTTTACTTAAAATTGTTTTTATTCATACACCAACCTGTAAAATTAAGAACCTGTTATGGTCCAGATCAATTCCATGGCTTCGAAGAAGAATACCAACATCTTTGAATGTCTTTTTCTTTCCATTGATGTGGTAGACAGAAGAATTATCTCTATAAGCAGTTCTAGATACACAAAAATTGCTGTTAGGAACCACTTCATAGTCATCTCCTTCCTGTTTTGAGGAAAAACAAAGCCAGAAAACAATTACTGTATCACAGGTTTACCTCATATTTCACAATTAAGCACAGAAGTTTTATCATGCTCAGGTTTTAAGTCAGCTGCACTCTAGGGTCTAGTATAAGTGGTAACTGTCTTAAAGCTGCATATGTCAAAAAAAGAGAGAAAAAAAAACCAAAACCCTTGAGAACTGGACAAAAAGTAGCCCAAATTGTTTAAATTGAATGGCCTTCATATTATGCCTTTCCCATCTCTAATACAAGCTATTGCTTTGAAAATACTTAATTTATTCTCTTTATCACTGCTTCAAATCACAAAGGAAAAGGCCTACTTCAAATTTAAAGTGGCTGTGCTATTCCACCCTTTAAATTTTAGATTAGGAAGTCTTGAATGACTTAAATACTGTTTGCATTTTAAACTCCTCTTTTATGGTGCTAGGAAAAGGAGTTACTTTTAGCTGAGTAGTTCTAAAAAGAAACTGTAGAAGATAAAAAAGCAAAACATTAAAGATGTGACAAATATGACATCATCAGCTTCAAAAGATATCTTAAACTTACCTACAAAGCAGAAACTAAAACAAAGCTAGTACTATACTTTAAAAAGTTAAAATTGATGCATGCTTCTTGTAAAGACTTAAACTGGCCTACCACTTTCCCAGATTAACCCCCAAGAGCATAATCAAATTGCTATCTAGTATATGCAGAAGCTTTTTAGATCATAAAGTTGACTTTGTATTAACAACTAAGAGCTAAGTGGGAAAAAAAAACCTTAATTTTTGAATCTGGTTATTATAAATACAGCAAAAGGTTGGTGTGTATGTATATAAAGTCAAAGAAAAAAAATTCTGTCTTTTAAAACAGTTCCTTCAAAGGCTGTATATATTGCCACTTTATCAACACAAATTTTGAAACTTCCATGTACATTTCCCATTATTTTGAGCGACCCCAAACTCAACAGTTGATATTTCTGCTAGAATGTGTGCACAAAAATTAAATTTAAATAAGAGAAATAAATTCCTTGCACGGTAATTGCAAACAAAAATGTCCAGAAGTTTTTATCAATACTTGAAGTGGCAAGCAAAATAATTTTTTTTTTAAATTGCCAACACTTTCTATTTCATTCAAACAAAATATCAGATTCAAAAATATTTAGTGGTAGGAGGTGAGGTCCAGAATTTTTGATGAAAAATCTGTTTTAAAATTGCAGGCATGTTTACAGTATATAAAGTGTAAATAAGAAAGTTTCAGATTCATTATATATTTTTCTAAATTTAGATAACCTCAAATAGTTTCTAATGGGTTTGAAAAGTTTTGCTTAAATAGGTTTTCTTTGTTAATATATATGCTCATATTATAAATTAAAGAATATATAACAAGTCCAAATATAGACTTATAAATTTTTAGGGTCCTATTAATTTCAGAAATAAGTCTTATTTACTTGAGGTAAAAGATGACAACTCTGAAACGACTTCTTCTTAAAATGATTATTACGTATTTCTAAATAGTTTTAAAACTGATATGTACCAGGTATTAGTCTTGCAGAAAATAAAAAAAAGAATCCCTACTAACATTTCAAGAACTGCACTACTCAATAGAGGAATTTAAGCTAATTAACTTTGAATTGATGTTTTACATCTGAAAGGTAAACTAATCATGCTATGAAGTTTTCACCAGCTCAGACTAAAATAACCAAATATTTTTCTGTAAGGATTTGAAAACTTCTAAAAGTCTCCACTGTTCTGAATAGAAGCATACATACCTTGTCAATGATCTTTTGGAAGTGGATTTCCACAGAACAACTCTGGATGTCTGTATGTTCGTCAGAACTATGGATCAGCACAGAGAGTTTTTTGGATCTGATTTTTTGTGCTCGATACCCAAACACAAAAAGCATTGAATCAATGACATTGGATTTTCCACTGCCATTTGGCCCAATAATACATGAAAAACGCTGCATAATAGAAGGAAAAAAGTGATATTCAAAGGGAAATAAATCCTGGTCAGTGTACATCACCCATTTCATTTGTGAGCAGTTTAAAACACAATTATTCCTAGTTCATGAAACTGCAGACTATTTGATAGCTTAGTTTTTAATGCCAAAGGTAAAGCAGTACAACTTATTAAATAAAAAAACCCCCACACCTCAGCTCAGTTTTCTAAATTTTAACTTGTTAACTCAAAGCGATACTGCATTTAGCAAGCATGTTTGCAAGGAAAGTTTCATGATTAGCCACGTAAGTCTCTTGTGGGCCCTAAAAAATATTCTCATTCTTCAAACACACCCCTAAAAGTTCTCCAGCAAACGAAATAAAGAGAAAAGTGTGCTTTTTTAAGGTTTACTGACAAATTACAATTTTACAGTATCAGAAAGTTGCACTTAACTGTTTTCTCTACTGTCCAATAATGAAAATTTAGAGTATCACTACATTAAGTAATTCTAAAACTTAAAATATTTTTCAGTTATTTTGAGGTAAGCTTACATGAAAATGCAGGAAGGAATACTAACACACAGCGAAGTCTTACCTTCTTTTAAAAAATGCTTAAGGTAAAAGAAAAGATACCTTATGAAAAGGTCCCAAAGTTTGCTCCCCTGCATAGGATTTGAAGTTCTGGTTTACAATATGAGTTATCATGAGACGAGGAGCACCAGCTTCATTGGTCATTGCTGGAGGTGGGGGAGGAGAGATGCTACCCAAAATCTCTTCTAAACTTCGATTATCAAGCATCTCATCTGAGACTGCTAAAAAACATCCAAAATAAACAGGCTCTCAATGACTAGACACCTTTTAAAATGTTCAACTGGAAAAGCAAACATCATTTTTATATGAACCAAACCTATACTTTTGCCTACAATTATTACAACGAACTAAGTGGAATTAAAATTCTTCTTTCCATGAACCAAATCTTTAAAAAGAGATACTTAAGATGTCCCATCGATTCACTAGTGGGTTTGTTCTTTCATTATGTAATTCTTATTCTAACATACTTTAATAGGCACTCTGCAATTACAATAGCTACAACCGTCACAATAAGGCTACAAATCTGAAACAGGCAAAGTCTTTCTAATTAATAAGTGCAAAGCCACATTTCAAGCGTGCTCACAAGTCACTCTGCAAGATTTGGGGATCGCTGCACAATGCTCTGAAAGCTGTAATGACAGCACAACTACTCTGCAAAGACAGGAAGTTTGTTACGAAAACAAACTGGCCCCCTGGATATCAGCTAGTTGTAAGCAAAGCAGCTTTTCAACAGTCACTAGCAACTTTTTCTTCAAATAGACAGTCATTTATGACACCGATTTCGACATATTAATCTATTTGTCAAATACCTTGCTTTAATAATTGCATATCTGGCTACCTAAAAAGACACACACACACTGCTGTTTTTCCAGACGTTTTCAGCAAAAACTCAAGAAACTCAAGAAAATACACTGCTTCATGAAAAAGAAAGTCAAATCATTTTAAGAGTTAAGTAAATAAACTTGACATTTATTCCATTCCAAGAAATCCCATACCATTGGCTGCATATAAATTTGAAAAATCCTGCTGTTGTACCACAATCTTAAGTACAATGTTACAGATCAGGAATATGAAATAGGCTTTATTAGAAGTAAGTCTACAAATTGCTTTTGTACTTGTACTAAATCACTGGTCCAAACACTTTAACTCTTTGCAAGCCCTCTTTACCATTTTAAAAGCAGTTTAAACTTGCCAGGAGTCAAGGCTTTCAATATTCCTTTCTAAAAGGGAAAAGAGAAAATCCTATCCAGAGTAGCTGATGAATTCAGCTGAACTTTGTTGCTAAACAGGCACTATCATCAAGTTTACACACCATTAGAACCACAATATTCAGACCTACCTTGGGGAGGTACTTCGCCAAGCTGTCTGTCGCCTTCGTTTTCCACTTCCATGTCACTGGTGGACTCCTCTAAGGGCTCTCTGCCTTTCCGACGGGCTGCTGTAGAGGTTTTGGTGCTCTTGCTTGGCACAATCTCTGTTGGCTGTTCCCCTTCCATTCCAAGCAATCAAACTACTGAAGGGATCTATCTCCTTTGCTAACATAAACAAGAAAACCCCGTGATCTAAGCATTGAACTACAATCCCCTACGGAATATACCTACATGTTTGCCCAGATGTTCGACTAATTTAGAAACTAAAGACTGGAGGTACTTTGAAGACAAAAATCCAAATTTGAAACAAAACCACAAGCCTCATAATGATATACTTTAAGATTTATCAGCCCCCCGAAACAACAGCCTGACCCTAATCTGTAGAAACAGCATGAATCTACCTACTGAAAACTCATACAGCCATGTTCAATGCAGTTACTATGCTCAGAGAAAGCAACTGTGATGCTGGGGCAAAAGAGTTAAAGACACATTTGCAGTAACAAACTGAGTAGCCATATGTCTGTGCTCTTCTGGAAGCACTCTTTACATACACATTTCAGACCTGACATGCATTTTACTTTCAACAGTCCATGCCGACTATATATCTTTTATATATAGATAGATAAACAAGACGATCTGCATAATTATAGCAAAGACTTGACTCTTAAACAGTTTAAATCAACACTCGCAAAATGTAACACAACCACTAATACCAGCATTCAACATTTACCAGAGAAAACTAAACAAAATACCTTAATCTAGTTGTGATGTTGAAGTTAACCGATCAAGAGCGAAACATTACAAAAGTCCATCAGCTGGCACTTAAGCACAGCTCCCAAAAGTATAAATAGAAAGCAACCGATGAGAAGAAAAGAGGACTGGAGGAGCAAAACTCTCTCCAAAGAGTTTAAATTGCAGCAAGTGGCGAAGTTAGTTCGCAGAAAAACAGACATGAGAAAGTTTACTTCTCACAAGATAAAAAACTGACGTGGTTAGAAAGTCATCTTACAATTGGTGCCAATCATTTGACGTTTTCAGACCTACCCCCAACCCACACTCTCATGAGAGTCCTTCATTTGGGACAATGGGGGAGGGGGGGGAAATGAGAGAAAGAACTCATTTTAAGGCAATTTGTGTCTATGCCCCTGTTAAGAAGTGTTCCGCAATGGCTGTCTCAGACAATTACAGTCTCTCAAAGTACCAGATTTATTTATTTTTTTTTTCCAAAACTGCTCCACTCCAACGGAATTGTGCAATACAGACCTATTTACCTTACCAACCCTTCCCCCCCCCGATACTTCAACAGAATGAACAAGCATAACTACTTGACCTCAGCTTTTAAATCGCGATAAATCAGCTGCCACATACTCTCTAACAAATTTAACAAATTCGTGCCCAGCCCCTCCCCCGAGTCAGCTCAAAGGTGTTTGTTAAAAGCATCTCTCGCCGATCTCCTGCCAAGTGCCGTTTTTGTTGCGGGGATGGCGAGAAAGAGAGTCAGAGACGGACAGAAAGGCTTCCTTATTAACTGCCGATTAAATTTGGTAGCGACAACCCATGTCAGCGAAAAATTTTGGTTTGGTTTTGGGGTTTTTTTGATCCATCCGTTAATCTAAGGAGTCCAACTGCACCCTTGTCACGGTCTTTCCAACTCGTTACCGACTTTCTTAGGATTTCTCTCTCATACTTCAAGCATTAAAGGAGCAGGCAGAGCTAGTTACAGAAGGGTCCCTGCTCTGTAAGCAGATTAAAATCAGGCCTCTATGCTACCGAAGAGTATTCCCGTACTTGCCCGTCCTAGGTGGGTCTCCGATTCACGGTCCCCAGAGCTCCCTAAGGGCACAGCGGGAAACCTTGGCCTTTCTCCTTCGGGCTGCAGAAGACCCTCTCGCATCCACACACCCCCCCCCCCCCTTCCCCTCCTCAAACCCATCTGCCGACACCAGCCAGGACGGACACGCCGGGCGCCGTGCCCCACCGGTGCGGAGACCGGGAGGCCGCCGGGCAACCCGGACCCCTCGGGAAAGAGCCCTCGGCGGGACAGCCCCCGCTCGACCGCCCGGGCCCGGAGAGAGAGAGGTTGCCGCCGCCTTTCTCTCCCTCAGGGCGAAGAGGGAAAAGAAAAAAAAAAACAAGGCGCGGGGCAGAGCCCGCCGTCCTCCTGCCCTTCTCCCTCAGCACCCCCTGCCCGGGGAAGCGCCCCGAGGACGCCTCCGCTATTCCCCTCACAGCGCGGGGAAGCCCCCCGACTCCACCTGCCCTCAGGCGAATTGCCGGCGCCTCTCCCCGAAACCCTGCCCCCCGAACTACCCGGCGCTGCCCGCGGGAGCTGGTACCTTCGAGGACCGGCGGCGGCCGGCCCCAGCGAGGCTGCGGGTTGAGGCAGCGCGGAACGGCTCCGGCTCACCGCCGCGGCTCGGCAGCTTCCACACTCGAAAATGGCGCCCAAACGGCGAACTCGAACCGAAATTCGTTAGAAAAGCGCGGGGCATGCTGGGAAGGGAGGGGGCCGGCCTCCCGCGGGTTTGAAAGGAGGAAAAAAAAAAAAAAAAAAAAAGAGAGAGAAGAAGCCCCGCTCCCGCGCCATCTTGTTTTCCGTTACTGCGCGGACGGGCTGGGCGGGATAAAAAGAAGTAAAATAAATCCCCTCGCTGCAAGGAGCGGTTTTTTTTTTTTTTTGTGAGAGGAAAGGGGGGTTTGGGGGGGTATAAGAGACTCGCGGTTGAGGCCGACGGCAGCCCCACGGCCGTACCCGCCCGCCCCGCGTGGAAAGGATTTATTTTAATTTTAGAAGTAGGTCAGTGGGCGGCGCTTGGTTGCTCGGCAACGGGCGGCGAGGTGGTGGGGCCGGGAAGGCGTGAAGGGGCGCTGTTATTTAAAAAAAAAAAAAAATTAAAAAGAAAAAAATAAAAATTGTGGGGACGCGGCGGTTTTAAAGCGGTATTAATTAACGGGCGGCGCGGTGACGCCACTCTGGGCCGTGTCACCTGGGCGGGGAGGGCCCGTGAGGTGGCGGTGGGACGAGGAGGAGGAGGAGGAAGAAGAAGAAGAAATCTCGCGGGAAGTAGCCATAGAGACGGAGCCGCTTGGCCGCGGGGGGAGCGGGCAGCAGCCGCCGCCGCCGCCGCCTTGGTCCCTGCCGCTCCCGTGGCGCCGTGGAGGACGGGGAGGAAGGCGGGATTAGCGCGGACGCCGCCGGGGCTTGGGAGCCGGCCGCTGAGGCGGCGGTCCCCGCCGTTCTTGCGCTCTCCTTCCCGCTGCCGGCGCAGGTAAAGGCGGGCTGGGGTAGGCGGCGATTCTCCTCCCTTCGCCGTCGGGGTCTGACTCACCGCCGCGGTGGGCGAGAGGGTCGCGGGAGCCGTGACCCCCCCCGGGCTCGGCGTGGGAGGAGGGAGAGCTGCGGGAGACTGCCGGGCGGCGAGGTAAGGGGGGGGGGGGAGTCCGGGCGACCCTGAGGGAAACGGGCACTGGAGGAAGCGCGGCGGAGGGAGGATGCTTTTTTCGTGGCGGAGGGGGGTGGTGGCCGGATAATTTGAGGGGAGAGACGTTGAAGGGGGGGGAAAGGGAATGCCGGCACGGCCGGAGAGCGGGCTTTGCCGCCCGTGTGGGGCCTGAGGCTGTCCCTCGGGTTTGGGGAGGGGACGCGGCCGGGGCGGGAAGAGCCGCCGTTCCCTCACAGCGGGGACCCAAAGCCGCCCGGCGTACAGCCGCGCTGTGAGGAGCCAGCTCCTGCCCCGCCACCGCCACCTACGCCCTTTCTTTCCATCCTGCCGCCTTGTCTTTCCCTTCCCAGCTCTTGCTCAATCCTCCCGCCGCCGTCTCTGATCCTCATCTCCCGGTTCGGCGGCTCCAGAGGGGAAAGAGCTGAGGGGAAGAGGGGGGCGAGGAGGCGTGAGGCTGCGGTGTAAGACTGAGGGGCCGAGCGGGAGTGTGAGGCTGGGAGAGGGCGAGCCGAACGCACCCTGCCAGAATAACTCCTCGTTATGGCCCCATCTTTTTTTAAAGTTCCTAGTAAATGCTTTCAGCTAACCCGCTGTTGGACTCGTGGCGGAGTTGTATGTGGCCCCTGTACGAGGTTGGGTAGTGATGGATGTACCTGTTTGTTGATGGCGGCAGGTGAGCTGTGCGGCATAAGCGTGAGCATTCTGCCTTTTAGGTGCACATAAAGAGTGTTTAAGCCGTCTTCAAAAACGATAATAAAGTTCTGGTCTTGTCTTTGAAAGGAAAATAAGAGAACTCCGTGTAGTGGGAACAAGGAGGGAGTGCAAGCTGGAAGCTGACAGCGACGTGCCCGCTGAAACTCTCAAGTGAGAAATAAACACTTGAAAAACTACCAAGCAGCAACTGAAAAGGTGGGTTTAGCAAGGTGTGGCGTGCGCAGAAAATAGAAGCAGATAAGAACCACGCATCCAAATAAATGTGAGGCATTCTGTTAAGTAGGAGAGATGCTTACATTAAAGTAGAGAGTAAATCTAATGCTGTTTCACTCCGTGCTATTTCTTTGCTGTATACAAATCTTAGGGTCTATCTTTGGGCATTTAGTTTTAGAATTTGTGGCACAGAGACTAGCCCCGCAACTGATCAGCAGAAAATATTGCTGGGCTATGCTGAATGGGTGTGTGCAGGTGCTGAATGATGGCATTGCCACCACACAGAAGTCAAGGACGTGGTTAAAAGGTTACTTTGAAAGTTTAGTACAAACTTAGGCCCCTTTTAAATGCCTTGATGATGAGACTCCCTATGCAGTTTTGGGGTAAGTGTAGGATAAGGAAATTAGACATTGTAGTATAACAGATACAGTTATTTAAAAACAAAAATAACTATCGTGTGTTTATCAATTAACCTAAAGTAGGGTTGAAAATAACTTATTTTATTCTTTGGGCACAGAAAACTATGTTTTAGGACTAGTAACTGACACACAGTCATTTTTATAGTGAAAAAAATTCCAGAAGATTAGAAGGCCGCATTGTGCATCATCACGCTCCCCTCAGAGTATACCTTCTGCTCTCACCCTCTTGCTGTCACTTCTTTCCATCCTGGGAGACAGAAAAGTTTTAACCTGGATCAGTGCCTCTACCCTGTCCAGGCACAGACAGGCAAAGGCTTTTGCTGTTAGAAGAGGGAAGGGGACAAGAGACTGGGCCCCCACTGAACTGCTTATGGAATTACTGTGTTACGGTAAAGTATCATGAACATTACAAATAGGGGTGGATGGAAGACTAGGATATTGTATCATTTTGTCATGGCAGGATTACTTTCGTAGTATGCCTTTTTCCTCTAAGTTTTCTCACAGTGCTCTTGCTAAGAATGAAATTCCTTGAAAAGTTTGCAATTCCAGGTTTTTGCTTGCTACCTTCATGGCTATATGTCAGCACGAGGGAACTTCAGTGTTTCAATGTATAATGTTTCAGCAATATGTTCCTAGTATCGCTTGTTCTTTAAATTGTCCAGTGTGTTTATACTAAGCGATCAGATAAATGTGGAGTTGGGTACTGTACAAACTGAATTCCCTTAAAACTCAGCTCTGTTTTGGTGCTTATTTTGCCACAGTACTAATGTAATATTACTTGTTTCAAAACTTTTTATTTTGGTGTTAGTGTCTTCCTTTTTAATTTTGGCTACTTACATATGTGTTTTTTTTGCTTTATTACAGTTACACCTACATATCTTTTTTTAATGCTCCATCTGCATAACTGAAATGAGACTGAAAACTTCACTTTCAAAGGAACCAAAACATATCCTTTGTCTCAGAATAAACCATAGAAAAGCTTGTTAATTCTGAATAGCTTCTTTTCCAGAAAGGTTGGGGTTTTTTATCATAAATGTCATAGTAAAATATTTGTAAATTGCAGGTGGCTTTTTTTTTCTTTCCTTCACCATGCCATTCAGTGCAGCCTTTAAGGGCAATGTTTTAAGAGATGCTAAACAATCTTAGAGTAATACCTTCCTTTCATAAGCTATCGATGTTTTGCTAGAAAATTTTGTAGTGATGTTAAAAGCTTTCCCAGATGGTAAATAGGAGTAGTGATATATCTACTTGCTTGTAATAAGACATGCATGTAGCAGATGTAAACAAAATTGCAATTTTCCTACTGATAACTTAGACATGTCAACAATTTATATATGATGTGGTGTTAATAAACCAACACATTTGAATGTTTGTACACTAAGACCCTTCTAGCGGTGTAACCCAACATTTCAGCTCAATAGGCTCATTTCAGCTTCAGTTTTAATAGGTATGCATCATCATAAGAATTATATTTTTACATGATACAGTTTATTTATTTGCTGAATTTCTACCAGGTCTTTTCTTGACACAAAAGAGCAAAAAAAGAATGAAGAATCATATCTTCTTTATATAAAACATTTCTTATCAAAATAATCTTCTTGTACTGTTCCTTCAGTTTTGTATAGCCTAGATGAGATATTTTGTAAGCTTATTTTCAATAATTAAAATTTTCTGACTTCCTTAATTTAATTAAACATAAAGAATTAGTTAGCTGTGTGGGCTGGACTACAGCTGACGAGCTATATTCCTGCAGTGATGATCACCAAATTATGAAGTGGAACCTTTTAACTAGTGAGACTACTCGAGTAGTGAAACTTCCAGATGATATTTATCCCATAGATCTTCACTGGTTTCCCAGAAGTATAGGTGGGAAGAAGCAGTCCCAAGCTGAGAGCTTTGTTCTAACAAGTTCTGATGGTAAGTCAATTTAAAATATTTATAATTTCATACCACTTTGTGCTTATGTCACTTAAATACATGAGAAATTAATTGCAGTTAAATAGTCTGCAATAAAGCAACTTCAAATGCCTATACACCAGTTGCACAGGTGTAAAACTAAGAAGTGCTTCAAATTTAATGCATTGTTTTACTGTAATTTTCTCCCATACAACATTATTAAACATACCTCTGACAGCAGATATGTAATTTTTTATGTAAGGTCAATTTTTACCATGTTTTTTTTTTTTTCAATTTCATAAACCGGTAGCTTTAAATATGTCTGTTCTGCATGCCTTCATAGATACCAGATCACTTGTAGTAAAGAAAACTGATGACCAAGTTATGGAAATTGCTTAACTGTGATGTTTAATGTCAATGTAGTCCATTTCTTGGACATGTTACAAGAGCATGTCTTGTGTCTGGCTTCTATGGAGTCTTGAATATCCCTCAGAAGCATCTAGTTCTGGCTGTTGTATAGTATATGTTGACTAATATATATGTCCATTATACTGGCAGATGTATACACACATATGTATATCCCGTATGCTGCTATTTGTCCAGTATACTAGTGTACTAATACTAGACTGTATGATGCAATATAGTAGCTGCTGTATTCCAGTGTATGGATTCTCTTTCATGGAAGGGAGGTGGGAGCAAGAAGGTATGATGATTGCTTGAGGGGTTTTTTTCCTCCTCCCCAAAGAGACTAGCAATTGATTTTGCCTGACTTGCACACAGTCAAATTTTTCTTCCCGCATGAAAGCAGATACACTCATATCCCCAGTTCAGTGAAGAAATCTTAGGTAACTGGTTTCATTATTATTTTACATTTATTACAAAGCAGTCCATACTGTTCAGGTCAGAGTTTGTCTCCTTAGTACTGTAATGGGGATTATGTTCCATGCCATCAGGAATTTTCTGTGCAAGTTTTCTCCTTTTGTTTTTTCCCCTCATCCCTTTTCTTTAAGGAAAAACATTTGGAATATCTTCTTCTTGATCTAATTCTTTGTTTGAATAAAATATGGAAAATAATGGTAAAAATAAATTTCCTTAAACCCCCTCCCCCCCTTTTATTTGTGTTTCAAAGAACCTACCATGTGGAAACACTGTAGTTCAGATGAGAGTGTTTCTTCTCGAACCTACCAATTTTAAAAAGCGGTTGATCCTTTATGAAATCTGCTGGTTTACATTGACCTTGTTATAAAAATTGTGTTGGAATAAAAACTCTGCTAAGAAACAAGTTCTTGATGTAGACTGGGCTGCCTAACTGACAATCCACTGGCAAGAACTTGCTGATGGGGTTGGTCTGTTAGTTTGTGAATGATTTCTGGTACTTTCATATGTTACATCCGAGGTCTTGGCATACAGGTGACTTGGAAGAGCTATATGACTTGCAAAAGCTGGACAGTCCTTACGCTGATCCTAACTTTTTATACCTTTGTGTTTTACTTGGTTGATAATGCTGTTGAAGCTTTCAGAGTAAGTCAATTAAATTATTCTGCTGGTACTAGTAATTACGCGCCACAAAAAAGCAGATTGCATCAACATAATAAACTTAGTTTATATTCTTTTGTCGGTTGTCAAAGATCTTGGTGGTAAAGCTGTATTTCTACACAAATGGTAGTGGTGGGAGTTTCTCAACACTGAATTCAAAGCAATATGCTGCTCTAAATCTCTGCCAGCTTTTTCAGGCAGAACGGATCATGGTCAATTGTTGTAGAGAGTTTCCATCAGGATAATAATGGCCATCTGCCCATGACCCTGTTGATAGCTTTCACAGGGACCTATTGATAGTTTTAATGGGACTGGTGGAGAATTTCCAGCTAACTTCTGCCCATGTTTTGGCCAGAACCTTGAATTTGTGGGTCTAGTATGTTTTCTTTGGTGAGGGGAACTTATTGTAAGCTTTTGGCTAGCTTCACAGTGAGCTTGATTGGGAACAGAAGGTTTGTTACTGGGCATTAGCAGTCTGGAGCTGCTGCGTCCAGCATGGCTTTCGGTACGGATGGAGAGAGGTAATATGTATTTGAGGAAGGTAGAGGAAATTCATTCCTTACATGAAATTTTGGTGATTTCTCTGACTTTTGGCAATAGTTGCACTTAAAAATTAGGAGAGCTGAGAGTTCAGTCCACAGACTGAAGGCCAAAATTTCTTCAAGATGTTCAGTACTTCCTAAGGAATAAATGCACTGAACTTAGGGAACAAAAGCAGGACATCTTTTGGCCAGTGTCTGAAGGCTGGCTCCCTATAACTTCCTAGGTATACGTTGGGAGGGAAGACAACAAGAGAAGATTGACCAAGTGGAGTAGTAATTTTTGCAATACTTGGTGCTGAAATTTACTATGAATTTTAGGCAGGTGGGTTTATTGAAGTATTGCTTGTAGAGCTCTTAAGGTGGAAATGGAGATTTTTGTGAAAGCTGAAAGGAAGATTCATTTTTATCAATTGATATTAGCATGCATTATAGTATTATGCTTTGCGGGGTATACCTAAACAAGTATGTTCTTCAGAACATCAGTCAATGATGAATATTAACTGAGCTGATTTCTATGGGATTTCTATTCTTTTTCTTTCAGTGATAAACATGGGATGGAGGGATTTTCGTAGGTCAGCTGATGCTCTTAATTCCTTGCTTTTTTCTCCTTTTTCTTTCTCAGTTTTCACATTTGTATTTCTAATGTCCTGTTTCTTTAACGTTCTAAATTGTATGTGTAAATAGTGAGCAAAAGAGCAACTGTAGTAGTCAGATCTTCTGTTAATTTATTCAGTCAGTTTTCCAGTATTATTAAAATAGTATGGTAGTATTGCATGTTCTGCTTGAATAAAGCTTTGACAGTTGATGGAAGAAATATATAAGGGCTACTGCTACCTTCATGAAAAAGATGACTTTTAAAACTCTGCTATGCAATTTTTCTCTCTCATTTTTCTCTGTTTTTTATATCACTAAGATATGCAAGAAAAAATAAATTGTATTCATAGATATGTTTAGAGAGGTTGAAAGTTGATTTATTTTTTTTTTTTTTCCTTCCCGGAAATGTTAAAAAATTAGCATGTCACAGGAGCTGCACATCCAGAAGTTCTTTAGTCTATATGTGAACCCAGTGTAAATTTCCATAAGGTGTCAGTTCTTAAGTTTAATGTCTAGTAGGTATGAATGCTTGCCCTTCTCTTGTAAGCGGATTAAGTGAAACTGCAACAGAGAGCTATAGTTTAGGAATAAAGATTCAGGAATGGCACCATGTATAGGTAGGCCCAAAAATCTTTTCCAGGATGCATTAGGACCTTTGCAATTAGCTACTAGAAGTTGGATTACTTTAAGTGATATAAGTCAATGGCAGGGGTTTGAAGTGAGGAGTTTTTGCAGTTTAGCAGATGATTCTTCTTGCTGCTCAAGATTTTAGTTGCGTGTGTGACCAACAAAATCTAAACTAGTCCCTTAATGTTGATCTGCATTTTACTCAATAAGACTTTTGTCTTCATTTGCTTATAACTTTTAACAAAGTTTTTTTGTCTAATGTAAAGTTATCATCCTAGGATTGTAGGTAAGGTTGAAGTACTTTCTAAAGATTTCAACTACAAGACATAGTGACAGGAAGGTCAGGAAAATAGCTGTCCCTTCCATAACAGTAAAAAAAAAAAAAAAGTTACTGAATGAGGAAAAAAAAATTCTGTGAAACATGTAAATGATCATGTAGTTGTATCTCTATTAGAATTCATAGGCACTTGAGAGTCTATCAGTTCTATCATTGTCCAGCTTTTGGAGATCAACTTGATTAACTTTCACTTTCTTTTAATGCAGCTGTTTCTTGCTTCCATGCAGCATAAACTGTTTTGGCTATCTTTGCCAACTTTATTGCAGTGGGGGTTTGGGGGTTTTTTTTCTTTTCTTTTTTCTTTTTTTTTTTTTTTCTTTTTACAAGTGTGTAGGCCCTTCAAAATGTCCACTTTTCAGCACATCCCTAAAGCTTATCATCTTTATGATGTTGTAACCTGGATAGGTATTGTCTGATCAAAGTCTGCAATCCAGTAACTTGCCCCCGTTTCCAAAGATGACACATCCTTGGTCGTTAGATAATTTTGTATTGTTTATATTCAGTCCTTGCATTCCTTCTGGACATCTGGGGCCTTTATTACTATTCCTGTCATTAATTTGAATGCTACTGTTCTGCTAGCATAGCACAGTGCAAAAACTGAGCTTAGCTGGATGAATTGCTATTGAAACTAAACACTTTATGGTTGTTATAAAGCAGTAGATACTCTGCGGTAGGAAGATAACATGATACTGCAGAAGGAGGATAGGATGTAATTTCTGTTTAAGTGAACAGAGTAAATCCCAATTTGTTTACATGTTTATAGAGTGCTAAATGTATACAGAACTGGATGAAGAAACTTTTTTTTTTTCTTAAAGTTCTGTTCCCTAAGAAAATGAGACTTCCATGACCAGTGTTGTAAGGGGATTGTCTGGCAGGTAATCAGTAACTTTGGAGCTCCTTGGTATGTTTTATGGAGAGGCAGCTATGTGATGGAAAAATGCCGAATTGGTGAACACCCTCACTGAGGGCACAGCTGCAGCATGGGCTACAGACAGTCCAGGCGGCGAGGAGTTGTTATGCTTGCCCTCACTGAAGGGAAACGTTCAGCTAGGGTCCCTTCTTAGGCAGTAGGGAGTCCAGGAACAAAAGCTGATTGGGTTTGCTGTTACTTATGGAATGAGTGACTTTTGCCATAATTAGTTCACAGATCACAGTTAGTACTTTATCTTCTTTTTTGTAGGGATTTTTTACCTAGTTAACTGTTGTTAGGAGTAAAGGATAAGCTCTTAGCATTGATTGGCAAATTTATCCTGAACTTTCAATTTCTGGAAAACTGTTCATGAGATATATTTGCCAAAAATCAGTTTGTTTTGGTTTTTTTTCAGTGAAATTGAAATACAAAACAGTGTTAATGTAATTTGTGAAAGAGTAAATTGAGATAAAAACTTAAGTGTAGAAAATTTCCAAGTCTTTATCTCCTAGTGTAAATTAGCACTTTCAATGGAGGGGACTTATCTTGTAAAGATTTTTTTTTTTTATGTGCAAATGAATTATCAAATTGTAAAAGTGCATGAACAAGTGTTGTTGCTTAATTGCTATTTTCTAAAAATGTTACATTTTAAATTCTGTTTAACTATTACTTACACAGCATGCCTTATGTGTCAAGCCTGCAATTTTCCTGCAACAGCTAATTCATCTCTGTGATAAGGATTCCTGGAAATTTGCTGAATCCAATGGAAATGGAGTATAATGTCTTTACAGGGTTGCATTAATTCCTGGTTGAACTCCAGATGTTTGTGAAATTAGAGGAAATGTAAATTTAATCCTCTTGGGTTTTCTTCTGAGTTGCATCTCTTGTGGGATATTGTTCTTTTACTTCCTACTTACATTGGTCTTGTTGCTGCTTTTTTACAAAAATAAAAGAATACATTCAACTTTAAACTGCTTATTAAGCACAAATCATAAGTGAAGAGGCTATTTTTTCAACTTTTTATGTTATTGTTAATTTTACATTAGGTCAGCATTTAAGAGTCTATGAAAAGTAATGAACAAAACATACATGTTTTATACTCTGTATTTGAATAGGCTGCTAATCTCCCACTTGAAATTCCTCCAAAACTGGAGAGTCACTTTAAGATTGAGGACAGCTTCTGGCTTCAGTACGTAATAAAAGTAAAGGAACAGTATTTTACAAATCTGAGATGTAAAGTAAGATTAAGTTGAATCACTTATATCTACTCCAGGCATACAGCTAGAATTTTCCCTTTCTTAATTGTGTATAAGGCAGTAAGTTCTAATTTGAAAGCCTCTACTACCTCAATGTTAAGTTGAAGAACAGAAGGCAGAGAAATCCATCGAAACATTGCTTTTGGAGCAACCTCTATGTGTGAATGCAATGAGAAAAGCAGTATCTAATGAGTCACATCATTTGACTGTCATCAGTTTAAATTCATATGTTGGAAAAGTAAAGAAGTTGCAGAAGTAAAGATGATATCCATGAAAACTTGATTTGGCCCTGTTCTGCATAAGTATTATGATACAGTTTTTAAATGCATGATCACATTTTTTCCAGATGAATTCTATCTTAGTGCCTAAGGTGGACCTGCTTTTGTATGAAACTGTATTCTTTCCTGCTAGGCTACAATTTGCTATATTTCATTATTTGAAAGATGCACTGTGAAAGAAGTAAGAGCTTGTGGAGGGGGAAAGGATACAAAAGATTGGTAAATGAGTTGAATGTTTCCCTGTATAACAGGATTTTATCTTGTACTCTGTGACATGGCCCATTGTTTTCCTGATAATGTGACCTAACCAAAGTATTCAGTTGCTTGCCAACTCTCTGTTCTTTCATTTTAATTTATTTTTTCTCTTATGTGTTGAGGCATTTGCTTACAGAAGTATCGAGGTGTGATGGATTCCACCTAGGTCAGTGGAAGCTATTGTTTCAATATATAAAATGCCATAGAATTCTTTGTATCCTTGAAAAAGTAATTCTGAATGTTTCAGATTGGATACTAAAAGTTGATGAAGGCCCTTGAGTTAAATCTCTGTTTATGTCAGCTCCCGATTTGCAAAGCTCTTTTTTTTCTTTTTTTTTTCCCCCCCCAAGGGAAATTAGTGAAATGTGTTCATAATGGCTATGAAGAGCTCAGCCACTTAATGATGAATACTGTAGGTGATGGCATGAGAATATTCATAGTCCTATAGCAGATTAGGTTTAAGTATTCTGCAGTGAAAAAGGTCTTGGCTACAGATTGAACAAGTATGCTATGCATCGAAAAAGACAGGTGATCAGAAAATAAAACATGGGTTTTGATGTATTATTTTAAAATCAGAAAAGGCCATTTTGACAATTTAATTGGAGAAAATAGTATTTAGCCATTGAATTCCTGTGAATCTAGTTATTGGTTATACACAAAAAATTAGAATCTCAGACCTGAGAGATGTTCCATAAAATAATTGATGCATTAATTATATAAAATATATTTCCTAATTATAAAATAACATAATGTTTTAAATGTAGAATATCAGTACTGAAAATTTTAGGAAGCTAAAAATTAACTGAATGAGGAAAAAGTGGTCTTAGTAATAATATTAGTTCTGTGAATTCAGAAAAAATGGGATTAACTAGCTTTTCAGAGTACTCTGGTAGATATGAATATAAGTGATAAAGAAAAGCAGAAACGTATAGTTATGTATGATATTTAAAATGGTCTGTTCAAATAAACATATTTAGACAAACCATTCTTTTTCATCAGTGTTAAAAATCTTTTGCTTGGAAATCTTGCATTGGCAGAGGTTTGGCTGGATTATTGTACTGTTTTGTTTATGTACTTAAAAGTAAAATGAAGACAAAGTGTGATTGTATTAATTTGAATAATACTGTGGAGAGCCCTGATGTATGTTTCATGGTTCTTTACTGACACATCTACCAGAATGCTTTTTCTTTTGGTTCTAGTCTGGCTTTGGTTTTTGTTGTTGGGTTTTTTTTGTTGTTTTGGTTTTTGTTTGGTTGTGGTTTTTTTTCCTTTGTGTTTTTTTTTTTTTAACTGAAGTGCAAAATAAAACATGGGAAACTAACACAATAAAGTTGTTTCAAGCTTCTAGCAGTGCGGGCCACCTAAATTTTGCCATCTTGGCTACTGTGATCTGAATGTGCATTTAAGGCAGTGGTGTCGTGTTTTTACCTTCTACGCAGTTCATAGTTAACTGTTATCACCTGCATACACATATGGGTCTTGATAATGTGGTCCTTTACTGAAGTAGTCAGGTATTTAGTTTCTAGTTCTGGCTCACCAGGTATGGCCTGTTTTATAATTCATATTCCCAAGCAGGATGTTATTAAAGGAAAAATTATTCTGTCTTAAGTGATGGAGCATTTGCACACACTTAGTGTGAGATATCTGTGTGCTGTTATCTCAAAGAATTCTGGTCACTCTGGAAATTGCTTAGAGTGGCTCGCTGTCTGGCAGATTAGATAAAACAATTTTAAAAGAGTTTTGGTTTTAAAGTAGTTAATTTGAATCACTGAACTATTCTAAGCCATGCATTTGTTCTGCCACATGTTTCCAAGTCCTCCTTTGTCTGCTCTTTGGTCCAGTTTAAATTTGATCTTCCTGGATTTAAGCAACATCCCTCATTTGGAAAGAAAGACTTCCTCATGCTTCTGTTGAAATCATTAATAGCTTTGTTTTTGGCTTCTGTGAATTTCCATAACAGCTCCATAATGCAAGCTGTAATACTTCCTCAGAGCAGCACACTCACTGATGGTCAGATTGTTCCTAGCTTTTCCAGTATCCTTTTGGTGTTGAGTGATTTTTCAGATCTTTTAAAAAAAAAAAAAAAAACACCAAAAAAACCCACCACAAGGACTCTCCTGGGTTGCAGTGTATATGCCTCTGTTTGTTAGCTTTCAGGCAATGAAATAACATCAGGCAGTTGTGTCCCTAGAGAAACATGCAAACTTTAGAGGGACATAAGAAAAATGTATAGGCAAGAAAAAGATTATGCATAACAAAAAGAACAAAAAAAATACAACATTGTAGCTAGTTTACAAGTAGTTCTGCAAGAGTTCATTTGTTTGGGCTAATCATAACTGTGAACAAGATAATTGTATGTTTTGTTCTTTTGTTGTTGGTGGTGGTTTCTTGTCTTGTGTGTATTTTTAACAGAAGATCACACCATTACAGGCATAAATACCAACTCTCAAAATTAGATACACTATTTGTATCTTGAACTTTTGTTTAGGGAAGTTCCACTTGATTTCAAAGTTAGGAAGAGTAGAGAAAAGTGTAGAAGCACACTGTGGAGCTGTACTTGCAGGAAGGTGGAATTACGAAGGAACAGCCCTGGTTACAGGTAAGCATTCTTAAAGTACTGAAGTGTTTGGAAAACTAATAGAAGAGTTCTTTCAAAATAAAGCCTTTTGTTTTTTTTAATCTACAAAGTTGATATGTCATAAAGAAATGTAAGGGTACAAAAAATATAGTATTGAACTAGGTTTATGAAAACTAAGTGCTTTCAATAAAATATGTAGAATGTAAGTACTTTATGGGATAAATATAACAGGATGTTTTGGAAAAGTAATTTAATCCTTGACATATGTTTGAAAGAGGTAATCCCAAATTTCATTGTTCATATTGTAGTTACACTGAATTTGAATGAATAAAACTGAGTCTGTTAAGTGTTCACACACTGGTCTAGCTTGAAATTCTTGTGAGAAGGGGGAAATGGAAACACAAAAACAGCAATATAAATGAAATTAGCTACAGTAAGTTACTTTTTTTTAGTCTTCATTATCACTGGGTTTATTATTGCCTTGTTTAATAGAAGCTAATTTTGCACTATTTGATTAATGCTGCTTTAGAAGAATGTTGTCTATCTTAGTAGAAGATTTAGTAAAAGCCTTTATATTTTTCAGTGTTCCTATTTATTAGATGTTATCCTATTTACTTGAAAGTGAATGTTTTTAATATCAGATAGAGTGCTTAGATGTTTTTGTGGATATTCTGTACTTCATAAAGGAGAATATTTGATTTTTTTTTCCCTTATCTGTTACAAAAAAAGGCTGCTAAGTTGATACATTTATAACCCTGCACATGACGTTTGGGGTTTTTTAACCAGCACAGTTTACTGAGGCCTTATGAGCATCTTGAATGTTCCTGTGCTTCTCTTTCTTAATTATTAGGAGTGATATAGATCCAGCTGCAGTCTAACTATTTTTTTTCTTTATTGTGGCTGGGAGAGCGATCTCCCAGTGTCTGCATCTCTACATGTCTTTTTGTCCTAAATCTTTTGGTAATTAGTTGCTTTTGGCATTTTTGTCAAAAACTTCTATCCTGATGTTAAGGGGAAGCTAATTAAATTTCCTGTGATAGACTTCTCCTTTATGGGATTTCTGTTGGTGTCAGAATTTTCTACAGCCTCCCGTTGATCTAGCACAGCTGATTTCTTTGGACAAATTCCAACTCAGTCCAGAAGTACTGAAGATAATTTTGGATCTGCTCGTTTCCAGACTCTGACTCTAAAATGCTGCTTCAAGGAACTCTGGCATGTACCTCTGAAATCCCAGAGGGACAGAAATACTGTTCTTTTTAAAGACAGATTTGCCTCAGGAACTTCTCCAAAGAAAAAGTTAAAGTGGTCTTTTCAATCTCGTTGTTGTTTTTTTTTTGTTTTTTTGTTTTTTTTTGTTTGGGGTTTTGTTTTTTGTTGTTTGGTTTTTTTGAAAGACTACATGGCACTTACGGAGAGTATAGGAATTCATCACCATATCCAAACAGCATACTCTGAGAAGGTCTACTCTTATACTGCAACTATACTTGGAGGAAGAGTGAATCATTGATGATACTGTATCAGTTAGAATATTCTTTATGGCTGTATTTCAACAGTATCAAATGTGCACAAATAAGATTTCTAAATTTTTTTTTTTACACTTTTTAAACACTTAAAAGCTACATTGGCCAGATATAAAAAGCTGAAATCTGGTAAGTAAATTACCTTTGAATGGAAGAATGACATTAAGTGTCTGGGTGCACCTTTTTCCTCATTAATTGAATCTGGGAGACCTAAATGAAGGCCCAGAGCTGTATGTTTTAAATATGATAGCACACTAGGAAATCTGTGTTCTTAATGCATACCTAACTATGCTGTACTGTGTATAAGAACTTAATCTTTAATAAGTAAACTGAGTTTCTTGGTAACACGCAGTTATGTTATAAAATTTAAGCCTTCCAAACAGAGCCTTTGGTTATCTTCAGTTTCACCATTTATCAACTGTGAAGCCTCCAGTTTAATACATAAAATCTGTTCTTACTCTCTTCGGACTCCTAAGAGACTCATTTAGTCAGCCTCCAGGCCATTGAACTGTAAATAGATGAAAAGTACTAGCAATGCTGAATAGAGAATACAGAACTTGGGATACTTTAATAGTGATGGACTTTCACTTCCCAGCAGTAGCTTCAGATAAGGAGACTACAGGGATTTTCAGGAGAGGAAGAGACTTGTTGATAATAGCAGAAGAACAGTCTTAAATATTTTTTCATTAATATACTACCTCTTTGCATGTTAGGAAAACTACATAAACAATATTTACCTCTAAGAAGACCTGGACTTATTTTAACTCTAGTGTTTTCTAGGTAAATACAAGTGCCATGTTTGTTAGACTTATTATTGCATTTAAGTTGATGATTTCTGTGATAACTTTACAGTTGGTGAAGATGGCCAAGTGAAAATCTGGTCTAAAAGTGGAATGCTGAGGTCCACTTTAGCTCAGCAAGGTAAGTTAATTTTCTTAAAGTTCCATTAGAACTTTTTAATTTGGGGTATTACGAAATATATTTAAATAACAGACCCTAAATCTGGCAGTAATGGTTTGTTTAAGGATCTTAAGGCCTGGATAAACTTAACTAAAATTAAATGTAAATCATAGTTGAATACAGGGGGAACTGGATTTTTAATAACATGATTATCTTAAAAAAAATTCTTCAAATTAAAAGTATTATTGCAACATTTTTAGACAATAGTTTCAGTTTCACCCTAAGGATTCTGGAAAGGCTAAAGAATTAAACAAGAAAAAAATCCAGTTTTTAATATCAAGCCACAGACTCTCACGGTGAAACTGAAAAAAATAATAATCTAAAAGTATTGCAAGAATGCTTGAAAGATGCAAGGTGCATGTGGGTTAGTTCCTCTGAACTTTAAAACTCTTAACAGCTTTTGGTTCATCTATTTAACTCAGTAACTAATTTAATATATAGAAACAGACCTACTGAAATGAAACAATCCCTGTGCTTAAGTTCTTTGTTGAACTGGGGCCATGGAGTCCTAACCTTGATCTTGACTTTATAACTACAGTTTTTTGCATACTAGACCATTCCAGTTATTTACGTTAATTCAAAATCACATTACTGTAAAGTGCAACAGTATAAACTGCAAATATGTATTTATACAAATAATGTTTGATATTTTTAAAAAGCTATTTTTTTATAATCATAATTTCTAACCCTTTTGTACTATTTCAGTGAAGATACTGAGCTAGATTTTGTTTTTCAGACTTCATACATTGAGATCATGTGACCTTTTGACATTTTTTAAGAAACCACATGCACCTGGGGTTGGGTTAAATGTCAGACCTTTATCTCTTTCTAAAACAAATTATCTAAATTCTTTCAACCTGTTGAAGGCATTTTAACCACAGGAGTGAATGTAAAATGTATTTCAATTCTGTTAAGGAAGTTCATATTCAGATGTAATGTTTTTTCATGCTTACAATGTAAAAAGATAAGCCAACTGAACTGTAATTTTTGAAAAGAAAAATAAAGGTTGAAGCACACACTCTTCACTATTTCTCAGTTGATAGTTTCAGGGGTTTTTTTATACTTCATTGTGCTTATTTGAGGTTTGACGAAGCTTATAAAGTAAGAGATGTTCTAGTTTGAAATATGCAAGCTGAATTTTCATTGATTTCTTACAGTTTCTGGTACAGTATAAAAGTACAGTTGAGTCCCCATGGAATAACTGTCATTTTGTATTTGTGTTTTGAGATAAGATCCTGTGAGACTAACAAACCCTTTAAACTTAAATTTATAGGATCAGATTCCCACAGACTCCTCTGTAAGCTACTGACATACCTGGGATCAGGACAGGATTCTGCAGAAATTATTAGTTGTTTAAGAGAGGTATATCATGTTTGAGCTAATTTTGTACTTCCTTTATCATCTCCTTGAGAAATGAAAGGATTCCTGTTGCTAACATTCTTTCTACTCATTCCATTCTTTGTATTAGAAATAAATTTTCAGGCTCTTATCTTTGGATGATGGTCCACATGCCTATTTTATCTTTGGCTTTTTATTCACTACAAAACCATGAACATAAATTTTTCCTTTTTTAGCATTTTCAGTACTTACATGGAGCGCACTGGCTGCATGTCCTTCCATCATGCCAATGCATGGAATAAAGATAGTGTGACCCCATACTCTCTACTGCATTCAGCCTCTAGCTGTAGTGTTGCTGTTATGGCTGCATTGTTCTTTGAGTCTGCTCTCACTTCTTCATCCTTAGATTATCGTAATATTCTTCCTTTTTTTCCTTCTTTTCCTTAAACTGAAAGCTTTTTAAAAAAATGCCTTATTTGCAATCCTTTGGGCTTCCAGCTGACATGGTGCACTGATCTCTTTTGCTTTTTTTTTCATGGATCTCTTTGGTATATGTTGGTAACCCACAGGATTCTGGTTAAAGCGAGATTTCTCTATGTATTCTGTGTTGTATACATTGCAGCATAACGCTGTGTGCAAAGTGTCTGTGTTCCTGTGGAGAGAGCCACAGAATTATGAAGAGCAGGATGTATAAAGTATTGATGGTCCACATGTGAAAGAGAAGATGGCTCTACCAGCACAAATTTTTATGGTGCTTTGTAGACTCTGATACTAAGATTGTTTGAGGTGAAGTCTGTAGTGTCATTGGTGCCACCTGCACTAACTGAGTCCTTTGCAGACCAAACATCTGGTTAGTAGGACCCATGCTGAGCCCACAGTTGCAGAGCCTCTCTTGAAATGTGTGGCTAAAATCACTGGCTCTCTAACCCTCGAAGTCCTCTACGGAGTCAAAGGTGTATTGGTCAAGCTGAAAATTAAGTAGAATGCAGGTGTGCCTTCCTTGCTACAATCAAGATTATTCTGCAGTGCCATTTCTTTAGCTTATCCCACCAGTGAAGCTGACAGCTTTGCTGATAACTTTACTCTTACTCCAAGATCTGAGAAGCTTCAGGGCAAGCAAGCAAGCCTCATGGATCCACCCTAAGTATTTCATTGCTAGAGCACCTGCTTTGATCCTGGTTAATATTCTGGTGTCCCTAATTGCAGTCAAGACAGGAGTAATTCCTTGTGGGAAAGTCATATTCTAAATCCACAGGATGACTTTCTTTCTTGTGCTGTGAAAACTTACTTTCTTTAAGAGCATTTGATCAAGGACATCACCATAACCTTTATGAAAGTACACATACATTGTGCAGACCAAGTCAATGTTCTCTATGTGCTTTTTGATTCTTCGTGAAGCCATGACATTCCATTATAAAATAATATGATACTTATTTATCATTTAAACATCATTCTCCACAGACCTATTGTTTCTGTGTCACACATTCTATCACTTTACCTCAAATGGATTCCTAATTCTTCAGGTGATTTCTGTCACCTTTCTTTCACCTTGAATTTGTCGTCTAGTACTCCTAGGACCATATCTTTCTTGAATACTTATCTTTTGGCCCTGCTGACTTTCTGATGGGCTTCCAGTGACTAGTACACTGAGTAAGCACCAAGGAGTAATGCAAATAATTGGCTTATAGGTTGCTGTTTTGGTTAATGGAAGCAAAGTCACAACAATTCCAATGTAAACAGTTTAATTACAACATGTTTATTGTGAAGTGGAACTTACTTTGAGGGACAACTGTATTCCAAATGCAGCTCCTATTTTTTGTGCTGCCACAGAGAGACATGAAATTGTCTGAATGAATGTTTCTACCCCCGTGAAAGTAAAAAGTCTCACGCAGGCTTACTGTTGTAATTACCAAAGTATCTGTTGTGGCTGAAAGTGTCAGAGTGACTGCTCTATCACTCCTGCACTCAACCTAGCTCTTTCTGTGCTGTATGCATTGGCCACAGGAATGATTCATTGGGGATTAACATCTGCTAGTAGAGCACTGAGATGTGAAAAGCCCACCCTGTGTGCTTAATGCTGACGTTCTTTCTTCAGATCTTCTCTCAGTCCACCTTTTCTGCTTTTCTCACTTCTTTTCTCAGGGAGTTTTTTTTCCTGAAACTGTTTATCACCAATGCAATTCACTGCAGTTTGTCTGTTCTGCTGAATTTTTCCTTCCACAGCAATGCAGTGTGTTGGCAGTCTTTTCCCAACCAAGTTCTTGTTAAGTGCAGAAGGAAATGAGTTAACTTAGCTCCTGCTGTTAAGCCCTGGAAATTGTGGTTAAGTAGTCAGCCATCATAAAAAAGTTAAACATTTGGTTTAAATATAAAAGTCTTCTGATTGTTAAATCAGCATTAGAGCAGGACAAAAATTAGTTTATTTAGAATTTCTGTACAGCTGGTGACAGAATTTATGTAATTTTCAACATAAATTGCTGCCAGTAGGAAAACAGCTAGTGCCAGATTTACTTAATATATGTTGTATGTTTCTATGAGTTGTCTCCTGTAATGGTTGACGAGTTAAAAAAAAAAATAAATTACATCATTCTGTATTTCTAAGTAACATAAAATAAATGCCTTCCTAAAAGAAAATACACAAAGTACAAAAATATACAGGAGCAATGACACCAGGTCTCAGTTTAGAGTTTGACTATTTGGAAGCTCAAATCCAAGTTTAGTGTGCTGTGTTGATGTGGCCGTAATAAAATAAGTTTTTTGTTCAGAGAGAAAATTCAAAGGCTTAAGTAGTAAGATATTAGATGATGTTAGGACAGTTGATATAGCAGTTCAAACACTTAAGTATCTAAATATCATCAAAATATTCCCATAAAAAGATATTCATGGGTCATTTTTTGAAATGGAACTTAATATGCCAAAAGTGTCTTTGAAAATTTTACCCTCTAAGAGCATTTCTTAAGCGTTTTGGGGTTTTTTTACCACCATAAATGATAGATGTACAAAAAATGGTTTATTTGCTCAATTTAATTTAATTTGCTCAATTTGATACTTAGTTATCAGCTGAAATATGCATGACTCCCTAAGAAGTGCACATCTCTGAGAACTTAGGAGAATTTCTTTCCATTTTTCTCTTCTAAAATTATGGAATTGTCAAATACCAACATTTAGGCTGTAACAATTAATTGCTCTTTCTGAGGTTTCTGATTTCTCAAACAGAACTTTTGGGGTATAGTTCAGTTGTCTTAAGGTAAGTGTGCCATTAGTGCCATTTGAGGTTCATTGGGCTATTCTGCTTAGCCTCCAAATCTATTCCAGGAGATGGATCTCGTTCAGGTCCTGTGTTGTATCGGTAAGGTCCACATGGGTATCTTGGAGTACCCTAGGTGCGTCGCATTGCTTAGGTGCTTGTGTTTAGACAATTGAATCGTGTCTTCAAAGGCCTCATTTCTGCCAGTGAGAATATTAAGGCTGTTAGAGAAAAACAGAAGCCTGAAATAAGCCTTCTCTTTCCCATTTCAGAAGATACGGAAGCAAGTTTTACAAAAAGTAAAAAGAATAGTCTGACAGGGACTTATTACATAGTCTCCCTTCTTGCAGTTTTATATGCACTGTAATGTTGAGGCCGTGCTGAAACTTGCTGTCCATTGCTACAGGGCTTTTGCCGTGATAGAAATAAATGTTTAGACATGCTCTTTACTTAACTTTCTTAGTTTTATTTGCAAGGAATCAAGTAGCTTAATACTTTGATTCTTCTTCTTCAGGGAAGACTAATCCTGTCAAGTACCATGGAAAATATTTGCATAGTTGGCAAGTCTGATTTTTTTTTTCCTGGATGCTTTTTCCATGTAATTTTTTACTTTCTTCTATTTTCAAAAAAGGTCATTTGAAAACTGTAACATAACATGATTTTAAAACGGAACAGTCAGTTTTATTCTAGATATATCATACCGCAGTTTTCAATCTGCAAAAAATGTTTTCAATTAATTGGGAAAAATTGGTGAAGTCTGCAGGCCAGTCTTTCAGTTTTATTTGTTGTCATTTGTTTTGTAAGTTGCTTGAATATGGGATGTTTGGTTTTTTGTATGTGCAGCAAAACAAAAATATGTGTTTTGTTAAAGGCTTAATTATGGAGCCTAAACATCTTACAAAGGATAATTCAGGTGCAATACAAAACTTTTCCTACCTACATTTGTGTTCAGTCTCACTATTGTAGGTGAAAAGAGCTATTTTCTGTTGTGTGTTGATAAGTATTAGGATGACTGTTGTTGTGTTGATTTTTCTGTATCTTTTAAGTTACAATTGTGAATAAAACTGCATTAGAGTATAAAAGATTAAGTAAATACAAAATGCAGCTATTACTGTTAATTTTCTGGAGTTGTGTAAAACTGTTCCCTTATAAAAAGTTCTACAAGTTAATAGCATGGTAAATGGCAATAGATAATGAGCTTTGAGAAAGATGCAATATTAAAAACACAGTATTAAAATGATAGGTGGTGGCATGGGGGACCATCTGCCTGACTTGCTGGGCTTACTTTTGATACAAATATTTGTTGATTTTAAATTAGGTATTGGTCAGCATCACAGTTAGTGGTCTCAGCATTGGATTTAATCGTATAGTAGGTATTCTGGCAAAGAAGTGTGTGGGGATTTCAAAGTAAACATGAAATGGTTTTGTAGGTATTTGTAGGAATTGTCTAACAGACTAAAGAGGTAGCAAGAGAGAAGATGGGAAGATTTGACAGCTGGGCATTGAAGGCTGACTTTGTGGACTGATCAGTTGGGAGCAGTTAACATTTTAATACTGAATGAAAGATGCCATAATGCAGATAGACCTTAAAAATAAACTGGTGTGGTGGGTTGACCCTGGCTGGACGCCAGGTGCCCACCAAGCCGCTCTATTGCTTCCCTCCTCAGCGGGACAGGGCAGGTAGAAAATAAGATGGAAAAAAAACCTTTTGGGTCAAGATAAAGGCAGTTTAATAAAGCAGAAGCAAAGGCTGCATGCGGAAGCAAAGGTAAACAAAAGATTTATTCTCCGTTTTCCATTAGCAGGTAATGTCCAGCCGCTTCCTGGGAAGTAGGGCTTCAGTATGCATAGTGGTTGCTCCAGAAGACAAACATCATAATAAGGAATGCCCCCTGCCCCTCCTCCTTTCTCTTAGCTTTTATTGCTGAGCAGACATCATATAGTATGGAATATCCCTTTGGTCAGTTGGGGTCGACTGTCCTGGCTACATCCCCTCCCAAGATCTTGCCCACCCCCAGCCTACTGGTGAAGGGGGGAATGTTGGAGAGACAGCCTTGATGCTGTGCCAGCAGCGCTCAGCAGTAGCCAAAAACGGGTGTGTTATCAACACCTTTCTAGCTATCAGTACAAAGCACAGCACTATGAGGGCTGCTGTGGGGAAAATTAACTTAATCTCAGCCAAACCTGATACAACTGACCATGAAGGGCTTTGTTTGATAATAGAGAAAATGGTACAAATGGAAACAATGACACAAATCTTTGCAGTATTCCCGTTAACCATGAGCCAGGGGATCAGTACATCAGGGTGTGAGAGAAGCACCTTAAAGATGAAAGGTGACCGAGAGGTGAGAAGGACAATGTCATGTTATTTTGCACAACTATATCTTGGAATAAGTTTGTCAGATCTTTATTTTAATAGTAGGGAAACAAAAACAATAGGGAGGGTCAGTGAAGCTGAAGAAACAAAATTGTCCAGTTATAAAGATGATTTGACTCAAGAAGAAATCTTAGAATAGCAGAAGAAATTTGGTGATTTTAATTCTTCCAGAGGTGGTTTTAGACAGATCGTGAAATGAAGAAGCAAGTAGTAAATGTAGTCAGAGTCTGCTGGGACAGACCTTGCAATAAAATCAGTAGGTCTTAAGTGATGTATTGAAAATATGGATAGGTACAATATGAGAAAAGGAGATACTTACAGCAGTAGTAAAGTCATCCACATGTTCAGTAACCCAGATGTGGTATTGGACAAGCTGTCAATTCATTATTTGTTTTGCTTAGAGTTGATTTGTTCAGAGTTAAATTTAGAGTAGTCCCATTGAAAGTGGTAGGTGTTTGACGGTTTACTCAAGTGGATTTACCAGGACTTCACTCTATGTATTTTTACTTCCTTGAGAAGTGTTGGAAGGGTATGCAGCATGAGCTAAAGTCTTCCGAATTGTCCTTCTGGGTAGCATCTGTCTCTTCCTGCTGTTCCTGTGGCTGTCTAAAACATGAAGTGAACCAGTAAACGTGGCCATAAGTGCAGTCAGACAAGTGTGGAGGAAAAATGGTTGCCCTTAGTTTGGCTTTCTCCCACTCCTGAATTTTTGATGTGTGATTTTAAGTAACCAGTTGAAGTGGCTATAGCAGTTTCTGCATAATTTGATCCGATAAGTACCAGAAATGCTTTATTTCTTTGTTTCTGTCTACAGGAACACCAGTGTACTCAGTAGCCTGGGGACCTGATTCTGGAAAAGTTCTCTACACTTCAGGGAAGCAGCTGATTATTAAACCTCTTCAGCCAAATGCTAAAGTTTTGCAGGTATCATTAATACATTAAGGTTGTCTCACACTTCTGTGTGAAAACTTTTTTCATCTAGAGTTTTGCCAAATGTAAATGTTTGTGCTAAAATTTTCCATGCAACATGTGTACCGCTCGCTCCCCACTACCCCCCCCCTTAGTTTTTTTGAGAATAAGGAGATTTTTCATTTCTCTAAACTAAAAAATTTTTGACAGTTTCTGCTGTGGATATTCTTCAGGCATGTGATTAAGCATTTCCCTTTTTGTAAACAAAGAAAAAGCAAAAAGGCATAGAAGCCTTTCCCTTTTCATTTGTTACAAAAAGGCGGAAAGATAGAGAAGCAATCATTCAGAACACGCTTTTAGTGCAGATTGTTATGCTCTCATTCTGCCTTTTTCAGGCTGTATTTAATTTAATTTTCTGCAGAAGAGATGACGTCTGTGCATTTGTACTGTTGGAAAGCCTGATATACACTGGAGTGTATGAATGCTAGTAAATGATGAGTGATAAATATTAAAAATAGAAGTTGTCAGACTTGTTGCATCTATGTTTAATTTTTTTTTTTCCATTTCAGTGGAAAGCCCATGATGGACTTATTTTAAAAACTGACTGGAACTCAGTTAATGATCTCATCCTTTCTGCAGGTGAAGATTGTAAATATAAAGTGAGTGCTGGTTGACTTTTTAGGGGAAGCTAAATAACTGAAAAAGATATTCAGCATTCTGATGTTTTCGAATTTTAACAATACTTGGAAGCTCAAAATTAAATGAGAAGTCTTTAGTTTTCAAGAAAGACTTGTTAACCTAAGTTGTGTTATTTGTAAATACATCTCACTGTCTAGTAGCATAAAAGTGAAATGTGTTTTGTTTTTTTTTTTTAAATACAGCAGATTAAAAATAGGTAAAATACAAGTGAAACAAACTCTGAAAGGAAAATATGTAGAAATATAGACATGATTACTTGAAATTGTATAAGCTATGACATATACTGAAAAAGCTAATGACATATAAAATTAGAGGAGATAAAGCTCCTGTTTTCTATTACAGGAGCATTACTGAATCCCTTAAGAAATTTTTTTGTTAGAATATTCTGTATCCAAAATGGAAAGCACATATTGTGTTTCTTCCCTTAAGTAGGAGCTTAGTTTTAATTGTATCATATTTGGTTCTATCATTTTCTAAGTGTATAACGGCTGTGATAAAAATGTACACAATTAAGAAATTAAAAAAAAAAAAAATTCTCAAAGTGTTAAAATCAAATGACTTGACTGTGAATTGGCTTCCTGGTATTTTGTTGGCTTCAATCAGTGAGAAAATCTCTTTGGTCTGGAAATTTGCAGAGGAGCCTCGCATTGTTGGGAAATGAGTGCAAATAGAATAAACCTTGTGGTTATTTTACAGACTTACAGCAATTTGCAGGAAACAAAACACATTAGTTCAAAATATTTTATACAGAATAATGTAGCATTTGCCATAGCAGCAAAGCAGTCTATTGCATTAAACAAACCAAAATTGATTAGGAACAACCTTCAATGAAAAGTGAAGTATAATATCTGTGATTTTTCTAGTTACACAAAAAGGCACTGAAATAACTTAGTATATTTCTGCAACTTCTGTGATAATGAGAGAAAATGATAGCACTAGAATAAGTAAGGGTACGCCCAATCTCTGTTCATATAGATATATATTTAATTTTTTTTATTAAGGTTTGGGACAGTTACGGCCGTCTACTGTACAGCTCGCAGCCCCATGAATATCCTATAACATCTGTTGCCTGGGCTGTGGATGGAGAATTATTTGCTGTGGGGTCTTTTCATACTTTGCGTCTATGCGATAAAACTGGGGTAAGTAACAACTCTGAGAAATACCAGATGTGGAACTGTACAAATTTATTGAAAATACAGTAAATATTCCTGAGGATATACGTGTACAGGCGGGTATTTTTATTAGCAAAAACTAGTCATGTCTTCCAGCACCTTTCTACTGGGTGCATCTGACTAAGATATTGCCTTCTTGATCTGCTTAGCTGCACTTCTAATAAGTTTTGGGTAGGATAAAATTTTTTTATAATATTTTGCCTTTCAGGACATTAAATTTTCTGGTGCATTTTTTAGCTTTATGCCTTAAAAACACGGAGTTTACGAGAATCTCTTGTAAGGCAATCATATCACGTAGTTATTAACTGTAAAAAGCAAAGAGTCTATAACAGTAACCTATCTTAAAAGAAGAGGTGGAACAACAATATCCTGTGCTTTCAGTATTTAGTTTTTTTCTTAAAAAATACTAAGAGTTGACAAGCATATCTCATGAGGAGATCACAAAATGCAGTTGTCAGGCATTAGAAATCATAAGGCTAAAGCAGCAGTAAAAGAGGAGCTAACATTCATGCTTCTATTTCTGATGGCTAGACAAGGCACAGTTTTTCAAGCTAAAGACATACTTTAATCCTCTCATCTGAGCATCTCTATTACTTCTTAACTGTTGTGAGAGAAGAAAGGCTCCTAAAAGAGATACCTTTCTTTTCTTTTCCTTTTTTTTTTCTTTCCACTTGAAGCTTTACTCCCAGTTTGTTGTTGTTTACCTAGGGGTTTTTTTTCCAACTTGGTCCCCAATTAAAGCTAATTTAATGCAGTTTCATCTACCTTAATTGGTATTCTAAATTAGTTAGCCCAGAGCACAGATTGACCTGATCGTCTCTCTGGATTTCCTGTGGTTCTGCAACTTTTTGTTCAGAGTCGTGTTGCATTGAACCTTGCTGATTTGGGATTTTTATTTTCCCATTTGCTGCCTCTTTTTTTGTTGCGTTTGTTGCTCTTTTGCTCAGATTGGGAAAATGGTGTTTGCTGTCGTGTTTTTGGGCATCTTTAGTAGAGCATGGTTCTTACCATGAACTTGGACTATGTGTTTCGAATAATTTTGTATTTGTGAAGAGGAGCCTGTAAAAAATTAGGTGATAAGATCTCCGAGTTGTCATATGTCACTTTTTATAGTGATTCTGGTTTCACTGATCTTTGCTGACAGAAATGTAAGCTGGGCATTAAGTTTGAAGTAGGGATTGCTTCTATTTTCTTTGCCTTTTCCTCTTACCTGCTTTGAAAAATTCCTATTGCTACTGATAATTATCTTGAAGGAAAACACAAGTATTCATATGCAATTTTCTTTTGGAAAGTATTAATTTTCCGATTTAAAAAAAAGTTGTTTTATTTCGATATTTAAATTTTTAAGATTTTTATGTTAAGGAGATTTTTATTACCTGTGTTTAACAAACACGCTAGAAAGTTAAGAGAGTAAAGTAGTGAGTAGAGTTGAAGTCTATGGTGTGAACTTGTGCGAAAGATTGGGATACCACTCACATAGGTAAAAAAGATACTGAAGTAGTTATAAAAGATAATGAAGTAAAGAAGATATTATCTGTCTCTGTGGTATAAATCTGGAGAGCAGATTGCAAGTTCCATCATCTAATGTTTTCCATCATTGAAATTACGAAGATATATCTTCCTGTTAGATTTGTCTGCCTTTGTTTTGTCCAAAATTGGATACTATTTCTCTTTGCGGAAGAAAATGGATAAATTGTCTTTATACATACAGTCATAAAGATTGTGCAGTCATGCCTCATCTGTTAGAGGGTGGGACACTCAGATTGCTGTTAAGTGGCTACATCACCAGTGGGGACATCTTTTCCTCTACCTGGCATTCTTCTGGATGGGTTAATAGGCATTGAGGGTGGGATTTTGTTGTTATTTTTATCAGCTCGGTGCACAGATCTGCTGATACAGTTGCTGCTTCCCTCAGAAGGTCCATTAGGATTTCATCAAAGCTTTTGTTCCTAGGCAAGGTGGATAGGAAGCTTTTGCTATATTTTAGTATGCCACTTAACTCCACTTAAAATGTAATTACAGCAGTAATGTACCCTGACTGTCGTCTTTCTATCTCCCTATATAAATATGCTGTTGTAGAAGTGTTTATATACATTTACCATATTTCACTCGATGAAGCCAATTAAGGTATATTTGTATAAAGCGATTTATATGAGTATAATTACATCTGTGTTGGAGTACATTATGTAACATACATTGGTTTAAACAGTCAGACTAGCCATTAGTATTTTCTTCTCAAAACAGTGCTTTAAACCATACCCTCTTCTTCCATAACCGCTTCCCATCTTCTTTCTGAGTACTGGGATTACTGAGCTGTATCAGCAAGTGGTAAACTGAAATGAATATGCTCTTGTGTGGGTGAGGCCAACGATTTAAATTGAATTTTGCAATCAATATAGATTTATGCTTAAATGTGGCAAAGGCTGGTGCAGCGGAAAAGGAAGACAAGTACTAGATTTCTTTTTCTGTTTCTGATCCCCAGGCCCTTACTGTTTTTCTTGCTAGTTATTACGTAATATAATTTACTGTATGTATGGTTCCAGCTCCTGCTAGCCGAAAACCAGTAATTTTTTTAATCAGCATTTAATATTGAAGAGGCTTGTGGACTTTGAAATTTTAATGAAGATAGGTTTATTTTTTCATAAAATTAAGGGTTCTTTTACCTGGTTTATTACTCAACTCAAAGAAACAAAGACATGTACAGTAGCTGGTGCCAGATGCTTTTGTCTGTTTAGAAGCTAGGAATGATAATTTATTGTTTTCAAAAGTCATGATTTTTCATGCAAGTTTGTGTCCTGACATAGAATGTAAATAGTTACTAAAGAAGTGGCTTTGCTGGTATTGAGGGAAAAGGAAGAATGATTCACATACCACCAGAGTGATGGAGTTTGAAGAGAACCAGACCTGGCTTTTACTGGTCAACATAGACAGTTTTATTATGTCTGATGTAATGGAGCTGTATTGGCAAATTGCTCCTCAGGGAGCCATCAGGCGATATATATATATCATTAACTCTTCTCTAGCATATGTGTTCAGTTTGGGGACATAATTAAATTAAATTCTGTTAGCGTATGTTCTTTTTTCCTATTCTTTTCTTTCTACCTGGATACTTTGTTCTAGCAGCTTCATGTTAAAAAAGAAAACTACAAATACAATAGTAACTTTTAGAAGTTTTATTTCTTCATTTAAAAATCACTTTTGCTCCCATAGCATTATGTATCTAAAGGAAATGATTATGGCTATCCTACAGAATACTAAACAAAATATATTTCATGTTGGAATTTGCCTGCTTTAGTGTCCATGATCATTAATCCTGTAGAGAGTGCTAAGATAAATTTTAAAGTATATATATTGAAATCTAAAGCTGGATGTATTGATGGATAGCCTTTAGCCTTCCTGGTGTTCACAGCTTTTCAGAATCTAATCACTTGGATGGAGGGCAGTGCTTAAAAAGTTCATTTATGTAAGCTATTTCCTGTGGCTCTGCATGCTTCCCTTGACATTACTGATCAGGTCAAAATATTTACACAGTAAGAGATGGTAAGAATGACTGAAATTCACTGATTTCCTTCTTCCCCACTCCACTCCCACATAAGTATCTTGGAAAATGGACCATACCCATCTGCTCCAAAGACAGGTTGCTTTCCCAGTGCCTTAGCGAGTGTAGATGGATAATTGGTTAAAAAAAAACTTAAAGTGAAACACTGTGGTCAAATTAATCCTTTTAAAATCGCCAACAAAAGTTAGCAAATATGGACATCAAATTTATATTTTGATAACACTGAATGTATTTATGCATTTGTTTTGGGGAGCCCTTTTAGATTTTCTTCCATTAATGATTTATTTACCCTTAATGCCGATCGATCAGTTTGATTTGATTTTTGGTGGTTGTTGTTTTCCAAATTAATTGTGCTCCTGTTGAACATTTTTTCTGGTGATGTTTACAGTCTGTTTTCATAAATAAATTGATGTTTGTTTGAGTGCTAAATCTTGCCCTTTGAAATACTTTTATCTTGATTTCATCACTATGCTTAGCAAATGCTTTGTAATGAAAGCAATTCTCTGCATAAATCTGTTCATGTTTTTAAAAGGTTATGTACATGCTACAAACTTTCTGTTTTATTACAGAATTAATTGTGGCCATTTTACTAGACTGGTAGTTGCATATTTGACTGATTCTGTTATATACAGCTTTTTATATTCCATGGCTTGTTCCATGGAACGTCTAATTTTGGTAGAAATTCTATAAAAAACATTTGGAAAACTTAATAAAATTTAGGGAATATTGCCTAATATCTATAGAAAATAAAGAAAAACATTCTGCAAGTGTAACAACTACTCTTCACTCGCCACCCCATTTAAAACAAGTGTGAGTGTGGTGCTATGGCTAAAAAATACTGAGTTCTGTGATAACATGATTCTATTCAGCTTTCTTCTCAGAAAGATACAGACTTGAACTTAATGAACATTGATTACATTAATTTAATGTCCGGCATTGGCCTAATTGACTATTAAATTAACTATGTTAAATAGTTAGCAGTGTTTGTCCTTTTTCCTTATTTTTTGAACTATTGACAAATGAGGGAAAAAAGCATCTAAGAATTTTAAAACTACAATGTAGCAGGTATCTACAGAGAAGCTTTGAAAATAATTTAAGTGTTTAGCATTAAAGCCATGATTTTCGTTCAGGACAGTAAATTGTGTGACTATTATAAAATTAACATAATTTATCCTTTAAATTAATCCTTTAAATTAACATGAGATATTGGACAAATATAAAAAGAGATAGCAAGATTTTGAAAGTGCATATAGACAGTGCATATGTTTTCGTATTATTCGTATTATATAGTGATGAATTGTCCTGAACTAGAGCACTATGAAAACCCAAGCAAATCTGTTTTCTATAGAGTTACAGTGAGCTTTGATCCCATTACATTTAGTTTTAGTCTTGTTTCACAGAGATATGCATTTGGCAGTGTAACAAAAACAAGGTTTTTTTCTGTGCTGTCTCTATTTCATCTACCTTTATTAACAGTCATGATCCTGAATTCTTTGTAGCTCAATAAAAGAAAAAATATTATAGATAGGTTTCCCATGGAGTTACATTGTTGACCAGTTCTTTCCAAGTTCATATATTTTAATTTATTAGAATTGGCTAATGTAACTTCTGGAAGAAAATGAAAACATGTGGATCATCTATGGAAGTAATAATCTATTTAAAGAACTACATCAATGCTCATTTTCTAAGGTTAAGAATTTATATGGGACAGTTTGTCATCCCATTTTTAGTTCTTGGGTCTAATAATTGTGAGAATGTGCTTGGATTTCAAGAGAATTTTAGATATCCTCTATTTGTCTTTGTTCTTCTAATACACAGCTTAATACCTCACCTGCAGGTCATAGCTTAGTTCTTGATAATTCACATTAATTACTAGGGTCAAGTCCAACAAAAGTTTAAGAAGGCAACAGGAATCCTTCATAGTTCTGTACTTCAGTAGTTGTATCAAGGATAGTTTTTCCTGTTCAGGTAAATTGCCCTATGTTCACATGTGGACTTCCTTACCTCCAGTTATGCATGTTATCTCTGGTTTGTAGAATCTTTTGTGGATTCCTGTGTGGTAGGCATTGAAAGCCTAATAAGTCTAATATTGTAAAATATAATTGTATTTTATACCCAGTAAAATATCGGGGGGGAGGGGTGTATATAGACATATATACATATATATTTCCCACGAGCTAATTCCATATATGTTTGCATATTCAGGTGTTTCTAATGCACCTAAGTATAGATTTGCTTTGCATAATTGATTTTTATAATCTTGTAAGATCCAATGTGCTTTCCATTTAATCAGAAAATTAATAGTCATTTTCTGATGGGAAGCTTCTGGGCAGTTTGCACTAAAGTATTGGTTCATCACTCAGAAGTAGTGAGAGCTGATTGCCAGCTTTTAATGGACATTCAGACTATAATATATTTTCAGGTGTCAGCTACCTCTGCACTAACGTGAAATGCCCTGTGGGACACAAGGAAAACTGAGCCTTCACTTAAAAAATAAAAAATAAATCAAAAATAGAGGTCCTCAGTTTCAGAGGTCCTGAAACTTTCTTTGTCAGACTTGGATTGGAGGCTGATTCTAGCACACTTGTCTTGGTTTATATCAATTGGGGCATAAAAGGACAAGAACATGTATTTAGTGTTATTCCATTCTGCGCTCTGATTCCTAGAATGGATTGTGGGCGAGACTGCACATTTTCTTTTCATAAACAAAGGCAAAATAATAGGCAAAGACTATTATTAAAGTCAGTGGATTAGGTATGCTATATAGATTCCACTGTCATGGGGAGGCTCAGCAGTATCAGCTTTAGTTCAGCTTATGTCAGCATTCCCTGTTCAAAACTTCACATATACTGGTAAACGGAGCAGAAACAGAGACGAGCCAGGAACAACCAAGTGTCTTTTGCACAGCTGACATCAGTATTACTCTTATCACTTAAAATATAAGAAAATATTCTTTATTCTCTATTTTTTTTCCAAAATGTTTATGCTGTGGTATTCTGTGGACTACCATTCTTAATGTATTGCATTCAGTCCAGAAATAATAACTAACTAGATCCTTCATATTGAGTCTTGGAGCATCAATGTTATCCATGTGAAAGGCTGTCCTTGTTCCTGGGACGCAGAGTTCTCTGAATCTGCTCATCGAAATAATTTCGCCAACATCTCAAAAGCCTACTCAGTTTCCATTTATGGAAGTCAGACAGTATTCAATGAGTATAGTACTTCATCTTTTTTACGACATTGTGCAATCAGAAAAGGGAAGGTTAAGGTATTGCTTTTATGTATTTATTTAATATAATGAAACTTTTATAACTACTGGTTTTGTTCCTGAGAGAGTTCATTGAATTCAAAGAAAAATTAATTATGACACAGGAAAAGTATAAGCCAAACAGTAATATCAAAGTGTAATATTGCAGCCAATGTTAGAACAACATTCATACAGTCATTCATATAATTGCATTCATACCTTTTTTTTTAACTCAGTGTATTTTGGTTTTTAAAAATTGTTCCTATCTTACAAATGGAGAGCTAAATTATTTTTATTATAACATTTTGTGTACATGATAAATGTACCAGACATCTGCAGGGAGTATGAATCATTGGAGTGGTCTGAATTATACCAGGAGCTTTCAAAAATAACTGGAAAATAAAACTTTGTAATTGCTTTATGTATTTTGTTAAAAAAATTGTGTTGTACTCTGGAAATATTTTAATGAGTATTTCAACTACCTGAAAAATAAGACTTCTGGATTAAAAAAAAAAGTAGTTTTGGAAATGTATCCTCTCAGAGCTGCAGTGTATCTGCTATGCATAAAAAAGTAGCACCAAAGCCACATTCTTCAAGCTCCTTAAACTGGTTCTTAGTTGATGGCTTGATGCCCCTTTATTATTCATTCTGATTGATGGGTAGATTCTTGATCTAAGGGAAATGACCTTAGAAACAGATTTGTCTGTTGGGAGGATCCCAATATTCAGTTTTGAAATAGTACTACTTCAAACTGTTGTCAGATAGATCACATCTGGCCAGCTGTGAAAAATATGTGTCAGATGTAGGGCATTTATAGCATTCTCTGAGTGTGCTTGTTACAGTCATTTGTCCTACAACCTCAAGAGCTTACTCATTTGCCATATAAGGATGTCGGATATAGTTAAATATTGTGCTCTTAATTACTATGGAGTGTTTCATACAGAATTCATCCCGTTGAGACAGAAGAGTAGGTTATGGACTTTTCCCCCAAAATTGCAATTGCCTTCCGCAACTGCGGATCGTATAGGCAGTGAATGGCGTGTCTGTCAGCCAAGAGGCATGGAAGCTGAAGCCTTGAAATTGAGTGCTTGAAATTGGAAATTCAGTCAGTGCTGACATTGTCTTTCGCTCACCCTTATGCGCGTAGGCAGTAAAAGAGCCTTAACTCAGTAGGTCATCTTACATAGTATTCTGCAAATCATTAGCACAACTGGGAGGTTGAATTTCATACCATTGTGTTTCCTTGCTATTGAACATTTAAGTCTGACACCTTATTTTACTGTATTTTTTGTGATTTCATTTCATATAAATCATATGAAGACTTTGTGTGAAGGACTTAGTATTTCTTGGGTTTTATGTGTACTGCAAAAGAAATCAGAATATGAAATGTGTTAGAAACATTAGGTGAGTATTTTCTTCCAACTGTCTCCCCTTTGGTATAATATCATGTATCCAAAAGTCATGAGAATTCAATGTCTACATTTAACTTCTATCACATGTTTTTTCTTACTGATTTGATTCTTAAGATTTCAAATGTATTTGGATATTCAGGTAGTTCTTCAATTGTATTTAAAAACATTCTATTACACAGTTCTGAAGAGGCAATAGTTGAGATTTGCTTCTTGTTTTAAAACCTGGTTTAATGTCTTCCTAAAAGTCCATAAAAAGGTTGTTTCATTTTTTGTCATCCTCTTTCAGGGAAACGCTTGTTCAGAGATTCAGGATGGTTTGTATGAACTGTATTTCTGAGATGCAAGGAATAGAAAACAAGTGTCTTGGTCTGAAAATTCTTTTGGTTTTTGACAAGAATGTATCAATAAGGATCCAGTTCAACTTTAGAGGAGCCTCCTACATAAGGCTGGGGGAATTTAAGAATAAAGTTCTTCACTCAAGGAAATCTAAATATTGAAAAGGAACAAATTAGGCTTAGTACTAAATGTAAGCTTCTCTTGGAACTACGTTCATGCTATGGATCAGAAGGAAAAAAGCAAATGCTAGTTTTAAGAGCCCTTCTTTGTTCTTTGTGCTAGGGGGATTTATAATTTTATTCTTTGCAATGCTAACAGAGAAAACGAAAATATGGGGGGTGTCAAAGGATAAGAAATCATGTGGTGTTTCATTAAAGCGCATGCTCTGGCTCTGCATCCCCGTTGCACTGGAACAGGCGATTCCGCGGAGCTGCGTGGTCAGGATGGGGGGCAATGCACCCTGTGCAGGCGCAGGCAAGGAATTAAAATGATAAATGCAGCTTACGCCCTTATTTTTTTATTAACAGCATCATCTAGCAGCCAGCCTACAGGTCACGAACTGCTGTTATAGTCTCTGGTGTCGTTTGCCCGAGGCTGGCTGGCTGCTTGGGCAGAGCAGCGTGTCTCCTGGTCTCTGATCCATACTGCACTGCAAGCTTCCAGTCACTGCTGCTTTCACAGCTTCCTGCTGTCCCAATAATTTGGGGCCTCTGTTTAAAAACCAACAAACTGAACTGCTAACTATATTTTAATAGACATAGATGATGTAAACTAGTAGTAGAAGATGAAGGAAGATGTTGGCGGCAATACCACAGAAATGCATTTGTTAGGTCCAAGTGAGCCCTTCCACCTTGCAAACTCCAGTTAGCAGGAAAATGTACAATGATGCCATTTTGCCTATTATTTGAATTTGTAGCTGCATAGGAAAGCAGGTATACTGCTTATTTTGATAAGCAGATTCTGAAACATGAAACATTTGACTTGTGTCTCCACGACATTAAACTGTGATGCTCCTCAGTGACCACTTCTTAATTAGTCTAAAATGAACGTAACACACAGAGCTATTGTTTCTGGTTCTCTCCAAAGCCAGACTAGATGACACTTCGATTGCAGTAAGTGCAGATTTTTTGTTGTTATTGCAAGCATAGCAACTGGAAATTTTTAATACATCCTTCCCCTGTACAGTAACAACAGAGACTAGAGAAGAAGGTGGGCAAGGTATCAAGCTTCTTTTTTGTGTTACTGGAGAACAGTATACAGGCATTGCTTTTGGAGCTTTTCGTAATCCACTGATGTCCCTTATGCTGGAAGCACAGGGAAAAGCAACACAAGAACTTTGCAATTCTCTGTATCCCGGGATAGGAGTGCCTTGTTTATATTGACTGATTTTGCCCAGGCCTTGCTGTTTCTATATTCAGGAACTGTTGTCACTGCAGCATGAACTGAATGCATCACACTTAAGACCATCGCCCGTTGCACCCATGCAACCAGTATAATTGTTTCCAAGCACATTCACTTAATTTTTATGTAGTGATTGCCTAGATTTATGAATGACTAAGTACACCTTAAATGTATTGTGACTAGATAACTTTTACCTAATGTACTTCAGGCATTGTGAGATTTTTCATTTCTGCCATACCTGATGGTTTTCCTTTTTGTATCCCTGTTTTTCAAGAATCTGACTTAAGACATTTAATCTCTTTGGCTTGCTTATTCAAGCTGTAATAAAAAGTTAGTTCAGTGATGTTTCTTAAAAAATTATAACCCTGCAAATCTATTTATTACAACAAATCATTTCCAGAAAGTACCAAAAAAATTTAAGAATTCTTTTCTCTCTTTCTGCTAGTGGTCTTATGCTTTAGAGAAGCCAAACACTGGCAGCATATTTAATATTGCTTGGTCTATTGATGGCACTCAACTAGCCGGAGCATGTGGAAATGGACATGTCATTTTTGCCCATGTCGTGGAGCAACGCTGGGAGTGGAAGAACTTTGAAATAACGTTAATTAAGAGGAGAACCATGGAGGTAATCTTCACAGTTTAGAGCTGTGCATTCTGATTACTAGCTTTCTAGGGCTTTTTTTAATACAAAATGGGAATTTTTAAACCTTGACAAAACATTATCCTTTTTTTTCTGTGTATATATGACTGAAAATGTTTAAGATCATAAAATGGCCAGAGTTAGCAAATGTTGTAAATAATTATCAGTTGTACTGAAGATCAGATCCATGTAAACCGAACTATACCACCAGATGGACCAGAATTACATAACCCAGAAGTACTTTACTCTCCAGAAAAATGCAAAGCTCGCTTGAAGAGCATGTGAAATTAGCTGTGAGAGGCCGCTTACAAGAGGGAGATAATTTCAAGTGTAATGAAAATGTTTCTGCAGAAAACTACAAATACATTGGCCAAACCAAAGCATCATATTAAATAGTATTACAGTAATTGTCAGCAAAGGTGAACCTCCATAACTAAATGTAGATAATATAGAGGAGCTTTCTTTACCTTATCTGCATTCATGAGTTCTTGGAGGCACTGATACACTTTGTAATAGCTAATGCTTTAGTAAGGTTTACTGCATCCCTGTTAATGAAGCTATGATGAATGTTGCTGTCTTAGGGCATTTCCAGATAAATTTGTTGCTGACTATAACTATGAAGAGTCATAATGTGCTTTTCTGCACCACATATTGTATTACAGCCTAGATTCGGATCTTCCAAAGCTACAGAAATTTGTCATATATCATGTAACATACATCAGGTACCTGCATGGTGCTTCCAGCTGAGTACTGAGCAATAGGCATTGACCTCGGTGGGAGCTGCCAAGTCTCAGCACTGCTGGAAATGAAACAGGCCCCTACATGTGGTTTCTGGAGCTTAAGTTTAGGATCCTTCTTTTGAAAAATCTTGGCCTGAATCCACATTTAGGTTACCAAATATCTGGGAATTAATACAAAAATATGAATTTTTACCTTCTAATTTGTCCTCTGTGTTCCCAGACACTGACTCACAACATTCACTCTCTGAACACTGGGATAATATAAGATTTCCATTCTTACAAATTTTCCAAATTACACATTTGGTATTGGACACCAGGCCAATATTTTCAATATCGAAGTCAAGTTCCTAAATTCCTAATTAGGCCCTTAAATGTTTTTTGGTCTTGATTCTTTCAGTGTTAAATATGTAATTGGGAAAAGTTGTAACAACAGAAATGCTGTATTACAATTTGGTCTGGTGGGTGGGATAACATGAGTCAGTGTCTGGGAACACAGAAGACAAATTAGCAGGTAAAAATTCATATTTCTTCTTTCATTCCCAGACATCGACTCGTAACAGATGGGCTCTGCGAATAATCTCCAGGGTGTTTGAATATGCAAACAACTGAGGAAGTATAGCTAACCCTGATTTGGGACTAATTTTTTATTTTATTATTTTATAGTGATTCTATTTTATTCCTATATATTTATGGAGGAAAATATGGCCTACAAAAAAGTTCTAGATGCGTTCTTTTTTTCTGAGTACTACAATAGCCAAGTTAATTATGGACATATCACTGTGGTGGACATAGCAATTAATATGTCTTTGGAAATGATTTCTAGGCTTTCATAATAATTGAGTTCAGTCCTTGTATTGCAATTGGTTGCATAATGGAGAAAATCAAACAGAAGTTACCATCCTCAGAATGGTGACATCTTAAAAAAAAAAAAAAGCCCCCAAAACCCCCAAACAAGCAAACAAGAAAACCCCTGTCATAAGATATTGCCTTAGATTTTAGCCACCTGAAATCTTTGAGCTCAAAAATCTGTGTTGGTTACAGGCAAACTGTGATTTTCTTGAAACATTGTCATTTGAGAAAATTTTCATAGAAATGGCAAAGGCACAGCCTGCTCAGCAAGGCCATCTCCTAAATTTCTCTTACTTCAGAGTGTGGTAGCATTAAAATATATGCTGGAGCTATTCAACATCTAGATAACATATCTTTATCCAACTCTTGGATATTGCTGAATTGTTTTGATGGGATCATGGTGGGATTGCTAAAGTATTAGATTTCAAATGTTGAAATAATCAGCAACTGAACACTGAGTCTTAAAATGGGAGCTTTCAAACATCCTTGATCTCAGATACTTTTCTCAACCTCATGTATAATATTGCGCTTATACCTTATGTATTCCAAGTATCCATTAATTGCTCCTTTCTTTTAAGGAACTCCGTCCAGCTCTTCAGTAATTATTCATTGTTTATGCAGAGTTTATAGAACCTTTGAGTTTAAGTTTTCACCAGTGCTGTGAAAGTGTCTGTTCCCACATGAATACGTTCTGCTAATGGCATAATAGTATCAGCATGTTCTTATTATAAGAATATATTTCACTAGTTACGTTTTCATTTCAGTTGTTGTTTTATTCAACAAAAATTTTCTTTTGATTAGGTGCACAATGTTATTAATGATGCAGTAGATTTGTTGGAATTCCGTGACAGAGTTATTAAAGCCTCTTTGAACTACGGGCATTTGGTTGTTTCAACTTCTCTTCAGTGTTATGTGTTTTCGTAAGTAATACAAATTCATGAAGCTTTCTCAAATTTATCTAATGCTTGTAAGAGAGTAGCAGAAAGTTTATTTGAAGTATGGCGGTTATATTATTTTTTTTTTAACTACTTCAAATATTCTATGGAACCTAGCATTATCTACAACAAAATGTATTGGAATCTATTTGTCCTCCCCCTGTCATCCCTTCTTTCAGCTTCTTGCTGGTGCCATGACTGCCTGCTCATTTTGCTACAAAAATTTGGCAGGCTTTCTTTTCATGTAGAGGCAGCAGGAATGGATGCAAGGGTATTTGTGCCTCCATGTAGGGACTCCTTTTTGGATATTGCTTCTGGCATGCCATTATTTTGGAATAGAATAGGAATGATTCAATCCTGCATCATGTTTTAAGAACATGATACTCTGTTTCATATGCTGGAATTTAAAGTTTACTCCTAGAGGCACTTATCTGTTCAGTGGGATGACTAATGCTGAACAATAATGCAGCCTGTAATAAGGCACACAAGAGAGGGACTCTATCCTACCTCCAGATCACTGTAAAAAAGTTGAACCACAATTGAGAAATATTTTTAAAATGTGTTTGTCTCATAAATATGATTTTGCTGTTTACTAAGACTCCTAGGTCAGCTGTTACTAGTGCAAAGGGATGCAAAAATGAAGGCAGAAGTGTTATTGGATCATACTGCATGGTTATCAGTGTTACTTGGCTTCCTAAATGCTGTTTTCCTTTTGAAAACCTCCCTTTTTAGGAATGTTAGATGATTAAGATGTGTATGCTTTCCTTAGTGAATTCAGCTTCGTATTTGCAATGATATGTGAAGATTAGCAGTTTTAACACATGATGAACTTTTTCTTTCAGTACAAAGAACTGGAATACACCACTGATCTTTGACCTGAAGGAAGGAACGGTTAGTTTGATTCTACAAGCGGAAAGGTAGCTAAGTTCCTGTAATGCTCCCTATTAGATATGAACACACATTTCCTAACACTTCATTATCTAACAAAAGCACATACTGAAATATTAGAAATAGATAAAAAGTATACAGTATTGTTAAGTAGCATGTAAAGGCTTAGCTGGTATATTTGCCATAGGTCTGTGATGGTGGTAATGAATCTTTTTCTACGTTATGTATGTTTGTACTCTTATTTATGGAAGAAAGTACATCTTCTGACATTATGCTAACATCCAGGGTTTTTGACATTTTATATTGCGTTTTTGAACTGGATTATGTATTACATAAATTATCTTTGGTCTCCAATTTTTATTAAAAATATTGCCAGGTATGCCAAATAAAAAGAAATAGTTTCATTTTTCTCACATACTTGTATTTATATTTGCAAGAAATTACTATTTTTTCTCAGTTTAAAAAAACCTTGAATCTGTATTTCCTGAAAATCATTTGTCAAAGAGATCTTTATGTGTGCTTTTGTAGAAAGTCTTTCAAAGGACTAAGAATAGGAGCAGAAGTAAAAAATCTTGAGTTTTGATTATAGTCCTAATTCTTGTGGACAGATATTGTTGGACAACTATTTCAGCAAAGTGCAGCACAATGCTCACTGCAATTTTGAGTGTCCCAGATTAAAAACACTTATGTCCTAGTCTACAAAGACACTGCAGTAGAGAATGGGTAAGCAAGTGGACAGGATTTTGAAGATCAGTGTTTAAATTTGGAGGTTTGTGCTGCTGATTTAAAAGTAAATTTTGAAAATGTGGCACAGATCTTTGGCAACGTAGGTGATCCACAGGAATGAACCTAAGGTTTTGGTAAAACCACTCTACCTTGACAGATATATGTGCAAACAGACAGTGATTCATTTGGTGCCAGTGATTGGTAGCACTTAAAATAGCTGAGGGTCTAACAGCTGGCTTTTTATGGATGTGTTTTGTGTCTATGAACTATAGATACTGTACTTACCAAACAGTTATTGTTATGTAGAGCTATTTGTGTTCTGTATAAAAGTTTGCAGTGTGTTCCTGCAAATGAGTTATTTTTCACTGAAGCCCTACACCATAATAGATGGTGATCACTTCATTAAATGTGTCTTGTATTTGCTTTACGTTCTAATCTAGTCGTACTGAAGAAAATGATACAGGTAATACTATTTCAAAGCTAGCTGTAAACATTAAAGCTGTTTCTCACATATGTACACACAGCATTGTCTCACGGGGTGATGTGTGGGGAGTACCATCTGCAGCTGTGGGCTGTGTCATCAGGAGTTGTAAGATTTAAATCTTGTAACATCTATAACAGATAAAATCATAGTGATTCCAGATAATAAGTATTTCTCATGGAAAAATATAAACGTTCACATTAAAACTGCAATCTTCTATATAGAACTTTCAGAATATCAACTTTGAAATGTAAGGCTTAGAAATTATGTAGTTTAACTGAAAACAATTGCAGGATATAAGGCAATTACCTTCAAATTGTTGAAACTGTCATCATGCTTTTCTGTTATTACTTAGTGATTTACTTTTTTGTTGTGGGTTTGTTGTTTTGGTTTTTTTTGTAGGCATTTTCTTCTTGTAGATGGTGGAGGACTTTATTTATATTCATATGAAGGAAGATTAATTTCCTCTCCAAAATTTCCAGGAATGAGAACAGACATTTTAAATGCCCAGACAGTATCTCTGAGTAATGATACTCTAGCAGTAAAAGACAAAGCTGATGAAAAAGGTAAGTTCTCGGTTCTAATAATTTCATGTTTGCTAATAATTCATTATGAGGTTTTCAGCATCTTTGCATTTAACTTTACATAGCATAGTTATGGTAAAAAAGAAAGCATGAAGCATAAACAATTTATCGATGATATAAATTAAAGGCAATATTTATTATGCAAATTAATTAAAATGATGGGGTTTACTTAACTTTGATTAAAAAATGTAAAGAGAATGATACATGTCTCTGAATTTCCAGCTGTGTGTAATGCATCAGAGAACCGTGGAATATTTGCAGTAAATACTTGAATAGTAGGTTTTCACTCTCTGACATGTGATTTTCTAAAGAAGTACCTCAGCAACTTTTTCTGCTTGATTGCTGCTCTTAGAAGCTACCAGTACATTAGCTGTGATTAATTTTAGTTCTCGGATGTTCTTTGCTTTAGCTTTTTGGGGGGTTGTATCTTTACAGCATGTAAGTTTGTGTGCAGCTGATTTGACCATAGTTACGAGGCTGTGCTGTTCTGTCTCAGTGTTGTGTTCCTGAAGATTTTTATGCTCTTAAATTCTGTGGTTTGGCATCAAAAGCACTGTAGTTTTAAAAGACAACATGGCCAAATGAGCTTCAGGTAAATTTTTGCATTAATGAGTGGTACAGGAATATCTTTTTGTCAGTCAGCTTTTTTCCTTTGTTCTGTCTCTTGATGCAAATGTGTAAGTTTGCCTGTGCAACAATTTAAATTTTAAGTGTCTGCTGGAGACAGACACTTCCATTGCTGGAAAACCCATGGCACTATGACTTTTGACTTCATACCTGTGCCATTTATAGGCCATACAAATATTACAATAGAGGGCTGCAGTGCTATCTGTAGCTGTATTTCTCCTGCGATATGGCCAGTAAGGGGATTACCAGTGGGAACAACTGTGCACAGGAGGTGCTGTTATTGCAGACTGAAACAGTGAAAACTTCCTGCCCATGGTTCCAACTGACACTAACTCAGTCTATTATCTGTAACTCTGTTATCCTAGACTTAATGATTACATTTTAAACAGTTTCAGAATTTTAGAATTCGTTGCATCAAGGAAACACCATATTTATGTTCTTTTTGCCGTAGAAAAAAACCTTTCAGTGTGAAGTACCAAAGGCAAAAGAAGATCCTGGCAGGGAGTTAGCCCTTTAGTACTGATTGCTTGGTAGTTTTCTCAGCATATAACCTGCAACTTAAATTACTTGGTGAATGAAGAAAACCTTTGTAATGATCCCTTAAAATATCCCTCCCTGAGCAAAAGAATTAGGCGAGGTTTTTCTCACTTCCTTGTTACAAAGTGGTTTTGCTACTACGTACAACTTACATATTTTTTTTATCTTGTACATCCTTATCTTTTGTGTGAGAACAAATACTTTCTTTCATTTTGAATAATTATTTTTAAGAGTAGTAATATAACTGTAACGTGTGTTTCATTTTTAAGGAAAATTACTTCAGAAAATATTATTCTCAAGCACCAAGACATTAAAAATATCTAAAATAGCTGTGTAATAATTAAAATTTATTTTAATCAGCAAAAATATATTTCAGTGTAAATTATTCATAAGGAAGCAGTAGTTTGCAAAAAAAATATAAATGGATAAGTGAAAAGTTGTATTTTATTTCTGATCTTTCCTCTTTTACTCTGTATGTGTGTCTACATTTATATTACACAAGTGTATGTATGTTTGTTTTAATATTACTTAATATGTATAACACAGAGACTTTATTGCCATATTGATACCTTGATGCAGTTGGAATAAAAACAATAGAAGTATTTTAAATAAATTGAGGTTATATAGAAAATTCACCCATAAATATTGACTGCTGTCTATATGCATATTTAAGATTTTGATGGTAAACTCACTCTCTTGCCCCATTCTCCTGCCCATCTTCCCAAATGGGCTGAAGAGCATCTCCATCTCCCAACCATTCTATTAGTGTCCTGAAAATCTTGTCAGCCAGTTCTGCACATAGGCTAATCTTCATCAAAACTGTAATTTAGAGAGGCTGGGTTTCTGGCTGTGTTTCAAGATAAGCTCTCCAAATGATCCTGTTAATAGGAGCTTCCACCAGGGCAATGAGTAGGGGTGGGTTTTTTTTTTCTTTTTTACATATGAGCCCCACTAGTAGTGGTAAAAAGCCTTATAATATGCCAGCACATGGGAAAACAGATTCTTGGCACATGAAACCGTGGCTTATCTAGGCCTGTTTATTCTTCTTGACTCACCCCAGCAGAAGCGTTTTTTTTTCTTTGCTCTATTTTGAGGGCAGGTCTGTTTTTCATAATGCACTGCATTATATAAATATCTAAGATAGCTGAGTTTGATACGGGAAGCAGTTTACACGTCATAGCATGGAGCCTCTACAAGCTAATTTACTCTATAACAGAGATACAACTTGATGTGCTTTGTTACTTGGATATTATTCCTCTTTCAGTAATCTAGAAAAAAGATTGGTACCTCTGCGCTTACAGTCCTTCCTCAATCTCTAATGAAGCTGGAAGAGGGAGGTGAGCCTATTCTCAAAAGGGAACTGCTGACCTTAGGAGCAGTTATTCCATGATAATAGAACACGTGTGTTAAAAGACATACAGTAGGTGTTCTTTTTTTCGGAAAGTTCAAAGTGAGAGAATGCCCTTTGTTTATATTTTTGACTTATGCATATAAAAAAGTATATTTTAGGTTCTAAATGATTGTAAGGTGATATGGAGTTTTTCCAGATGGGGGGTGGGACACCCCCACCCCCCCCACCCCCCTACCCCCCCCCCCCCCCCCGAAAAAAAACAACCCCAAACTTATTTTCTGAAATACCTTAGTAAGCATTGTAGATTAATGAAAAGTTAACCAATTTTACTTGTCAATTGGGTACAGTGTTTTTCTTTAAAACTCTCTTAATCTCACTTCCTATAACTAGTATAGTAGCAGTAAAATTGGCTTGTATAGCTAGATCAAAATAAATTTCATGCATAAATGTGAGAGAAATAGCACTTCTCAGGAACTACTAGTTTTCTTTTGTATATTTAGCCAGCTGCCAAGAGCAGCACTTGTGCAAAACCCTTTCTTTTCCTCCTCTGCAAACTCAACCAATGCTTTCTGAACACCTGCTCTTACAGGTTGGTTTTTGTTTTTTTTAAATTCTGCCTGTGTAACCATTGACCTCAAACCAACATCCTGTGTCCTAGTGAAAGAAACGCACAGCAGGATTAACATGTTAACATCGCCATCCTTTGGAATGAACGTGTATGTTCATGTTATATTGTATACTTACAGGTAATGTGTTGAAACTGCAGGTGGGATGTGTTACCAAACATCTGAAATGTTTCTGTCACATCTGTGTTTTCGATGAGCGCAGAATCATGTGCTTTAAATTACAGTTGGGGTTTCTTATAATGTTACTGTTTTCTCTAGGTTTGAATACTCTACCTACAGCTGTCTGAATTCACGTGTATATTCACAGACTATGTATAAAGTATGTATGAATAGTTTTTGAACACATATGGATCTGTGTGCGTCACACACTCACGCATACATGGGTATATATAGAGACAGACAGACAGAAAGAAAGAGAAACTTTATTTTTAGGCAAGTTGCAAATTTGAGTCTTCACTGGATATTCCAGAAATACAGATGATGTAGGTGGGGGGTTTTTGGAGGGTTTTTTTGTTTTCTTTTTCTTTTGAGGATGAGGCAGGGAGAAAGTGGAACAGATGGACTTTTGGTAAAGATATCAAGAATTATTTATAAACTTCAAGTATATCTGGGTAAAGCAGATACTTTTTCAGGAAGCCTGTTATTAATATATTGTCATTAATTGTATCATCATGACGAGCAGAAACCCTACACCGTCCTGGAAGAAAATATACCTAGGGACCACTGTATCAAGAATTTTAAATAGAGCAGATTATTAACAAAATAGAAAATGCTTCTGAAGAATGTTTTACCCAATAATTCAAAGGACAGCTTTCTATATATCTGATACTAATTTCTTTAGAAAAATATATCAGTCAGTGGTATCCCTTCCTAAATTTTCATATTAATCAAAATTGTGGGTTAAGATTCAGTAAACCTATCAGATTACCAATCTATCTTGGTAACGTTAATTTATTCAGAATGCAGGATAGAAACTTGCATCAGATGGAATTCAGTGTCATTTCGGCAAATGACCATTTGACCTGTGATAGGAAGTAAAACATCAGTTTTCTCCATTTTGTATCAGTCCATAATATCATGTTTCAATGGCTACCAATGCTCTGAAAATAATGGTATTTGAGAATTTTCACAGATCACTCCAATTGCAAAATGAGACTATTCCTAAGCTCAGCAGCCTATGATGGTTACACTTTCCCCACTGATTTTTTTTCCCCACAAGATTCTTTTTTCACCAGAATGTGAAAGTCACTGGTAAATCTAACACACAGTCACAAGTATCCACTTGCAGTAAATTATGCTCTGAAAATGAATGGAACTGCTTGAAAAGTCTATGAAGAACTGTTGCTTTTAACTAACAAACCATATAATTATTTTTATTTCTTCAGTTATCTACATATTTGAAGCTTTATCTGGAAAGCCATTGGGTGATGGAAAGCCTCTATCCCATAAGGTAAGGTGAAGGATATAATGTCTCTTTTTTATTATACTTTGGAATTACAAATCAATAATGGGTTTCCTCAATAATGGGTCTAATGACCTATTAAAGGTTTACAATCTTAATAGAAAGGAGCTTGACAACTCTTAACTGACTCTTAAGAAATAACAAAAATCAGATTCTTTATGCAGTGTTGGTGTACAAAGGGATATACTGTAGGTTGTGTTCAGTTACTGGCGTGTGTTTTCCATGCACGTAAAAGTTTGAAACTACAGGTAAATAGTTTTGTTATGCAGTAAAACTGATCAACTGAGTTTCTTTGCATGTACTCCGAAGCACCTTTTATTAGTGCTGTCGTTAACATTGAAGAAAAGAACATCAGTGAAAAGTTCTTTGTCTTCAGTTTGAGCTTTTAATGTTTTTACTTCAAAAATGATTGCCTGAACTGCAATGTACTTTTCTTCACTCTTCTGGTATACAACAAAAGCAAAATTAGGCAGATTCTTTGGAGAGAGAAATAAATATTCATCTTTTAGGCAGCTTTTGCTTTGGGACTGCCACTTGTATTTCTGTAGTTTTGTGGTAAATTCCTAAACTGCTAACTCTTGTCTGTTGCAGTTTTGTTTTAATCTGCATGAAATTAATTTATATAATGCTTCATTCAATGGAGAGGACACACATAAAGTGTCTTCACAATCCAGTTTTTCATGAGTTTTATGCCTTGTTTTTAGTAAAGCATTCATTTGTTTGAATATCACATGCTTTTTGTGATATGTATCTCCAAAATAAAAATCAGATCTTTTCTTTTTCCTTTTCAGACGGAAATTGTGGAGATTGCTTTGGACCAGAAAGGACTTACAAGTGAAAGAAAAATAGCTTTTATTGATAAGAACAGAGATCTTCACATTACTTCAGTTAAACGGTTTGGAAAAGAACAGAAGATTGTCAAAATAGGTAAGAAAAATTCAAAATAATGTTTAATTACACGCTAGCAGGCAAATAGACTCTTATCTAGTACAAGAGACAAAATTTTGCTTTTTAATTGAAATTGGACTTGAAAAAAACATTAGAAATAGTCCTGTGGCTTTCGTAAGATAGGGGTAGAAACAATTTTAGTACATTTTATCTAAATTCTGTTAACTTTTCTATCAGTTACACGTAAAGCAGTTGTTAACATTTATGCACTTGTTACTGTATTCCAGAGCAAGCAGGTAAGAGGATATTGGAGAAGGATGTATTCCTCAGAATTATTCGATACAGAATCTTTCAGACCTTTTTCTTGCAAATTCAACCTCTTAGGTTCATAATATTTTAAACTAAAAGTTTAAATGCTGTACACAGGCGCGTGATGCAGTAAGTACAAAGGTGCAGTCTGACCGTTGTGTTAATTTTGATGTCTAGTCTCGAAACTAAGTCCAAAAAACATTATTCTGAACATAACTTACTTTCAGAAAGAGAGAACTGAATTTGGCTGGAAGTTTCTAAGATGTGACCTTACAAACTAGGGGGCTAAAACCAGTCCTTATAAAAGGAACTAAGAATGACTAATAATTACCCTTTTACTACAGTGTTAGAAGTGTACCATTATTTTGAAGTTTCTTGTGAAAATGCATATTATTCTGTTATCTTTAAATTAAGGGACAATGGTTCAAACTTTGGCTTGGAATGACACATCTAACATTCTTTGTGGAATTCAAGATACCCGTTTTACAGTGTGGTACTACCCCAACACAGTCTATGTGGATAAAGATCTTTTGCCAAAAACTCTGTATGAAAAAGATGCAAGGTAATATATCCTTTTTGATCAAAATAGTATTCATACGTATTCTAACTAGTTTACTCATTCCTTAAAGAATTATGTTAATTTTCACAGTTGAAGTAGAAGCCAGGGTTGCAACTTTTAAAATCCTTTTCATGTTACTGCTTCTTGATTAGGAAATTAAGAAAAATTGTTTTATAAGGTATATCATAAAGTTCAGAGTTGAAATGACGATGCACAGTTTAAAAGTAGGATAGCATCTTGATGCAAAAGCAAAATTTTAATCATATCGCTTGAAATATTGCCTTAGTTGTTTGCAAAAAAACAAACAAAAAGATCTCTTTAAAGTATCTGTTGGATATTAAAAGTATCAAGATATTGGGTCACAGATAATATTGTTTCTAGCTTAGCATGCTTACTTTACGTGTTTACTTCAGCCTGTATGCTTTGTGATGTGAAATTCTTCACAAAGAATACCTGAATTCATTATTTCGTTCTAAGAGTTATAGGAGACCAAATATTTTTTTACTGAAAAATGTATTTGAAAATTTTTGCACAGATACCCAGTCTGCATTTGTCTTACCGCCAGTGAATGTGCATAACTATCATTTTATTTTTAGAGAACATTACAACTACCTGTTGGATATCACTGTAGAATAACTAGATGCTTAGATTTTTATATGCTCTGAAAATGAAGTATAATCATGTTGTAATTTTGAAACAAAGGTTTCTTTAAATTCTTAATGTTCTTTTCAGTAAGAAAGTGAATATTAACTTACTTTTCTTTCTCTACCCAGTGAATTTAGCAAAAATCCCCAGATTGTACATTTTGTAGGAAATCAGATAACAATTAGAAGAGCAGATGGTTCACTTATTCACCTTAGTATTTCACCTTATCCTGCGATTCTTCATGAATATGTTAGTAGTTCTAAATGGGAAGATGCTGTCAGATTGTGTCGCTTTGTCAAGGTAAATGCTAGTTACCGGAAATGTAGAATTTATGTTTTCAAGTACTACTTTAATAATAATAATTGCATATCAGATGCTACATGTCATTTCTATTCTGCTTTGTTGGTGATTATTTTTGGGGTGGTCATGAAAAATAACACATTTTTCATAATTACATAATAAATGTATAAATAGTTTCATAATTTTCATTATACATAATAAAAATTCTTAGTTTTATTCACACCAAAGTCCAGAGGGATTTAATACCGGTTCTCACAGAAGTTAGTAATAAGCTTAAGTTTTTAGGACTAGGCCTTAATCAATCAAAAATTATCTGTATCGCCACATACAGTTGGCTGGTATTTTTTCATATTTTATTTCACTTGTTTTTGTTTTTTTTTTTTCCTTTGCTTTCTTTTGTGTATGTATTCAGGCAACAGCAACAGATGAGGTGAGTCTGGCAGTCTTTAAAACAGACAAACAAAAATCCCCCCAAACCCTTCTTTCTTTCCCCCATTTACTCCTAGAGAAGAGTTTAGCACTTTCATATGATTATCATGACCTTGAATGTGTATTTCAAATATTTTTGTATTTACATTATTAAATCAATAATACATCCAGATAAGTTGGGTTGTATAATGATTTTTATTTTGATTGTTACCCCTTTAATACTAGGCTTTTATTCCAGTATTTGGCAGTGGGAAGGGGGATTTCAAATACAGAATTATGTTAACTTTTTTGAGTAATCTAAATGTGTCATCTTCAAAAATAAAACATCTGTATCAGGTGGTAATATTCATAATACTGTTTCTTTCTGATTAATATGAAGGTTTTCTAATTCAAGGATTTTTTTTGTCAAAATTTTTCTTTCATCCTCTTCATTCTTACAGGTAGAGCGATTCAATGAGTTTAATCATACTTAAAAAGAAAAATGTTTAACATTTTTGGTGCTTTTTTTATGAAATGCCAAGATAGGTATCATGTTATTTCACTGTCCTTTTTTTATAAGCTCTTCCTCATTAGTCCCTATCTGTCAACAAGTGAAGAAGACCTTTCTCTCAAGAAAAACTGTAACAGAATCTTGATTTTCAGTCTGAAGAGTATTCGCATCATCTGGTTTTAAGCATGTAAGTTAGGTACCTAGGTCTCAGTCTTTGAAGACTTCTCCTTTCCATTGATTACAAAAGAAAGGTTTTGTCCTTGATAGAAGGTAATCTAAACTGGCCTAAACTAGATGGTGTGAATATCCTTTCTATTTCACAATTTGTGGTGTTTGGGCTGAGGAGTGACCTGGAATACCCTTACACCAACGTAAACAGAGAGCCATCACAGCTGGCTTTGGGTTGAGTACTTTGTTTATCTTTCATGATCCCTAAACTCTTCATGGGGATCCGGGGCTATTTTGTTGATTTTGGCAACCTAGGCAGACAGTTCAAAGTATTTCTAGTCAGTAATAAGAAAATGGACCATCTTTCTGAGGAAAGAGAGAACAGCAAGACCTAGTGGTGAAAAACTCCTAGAAACTTGGTCTCTTGCATAATTTCAGGCTAAGCTTTCAGCATTTTATCACCTAATTTTCTAAATAATAGGGAAGTGGGAAGAGAACATGACAAAGATTTTGTGTGCGTTTGATTCTCTGAACAATTTTAATTCTCCAAAATTATGGGCTACCAGCAGGAATGTTAATCTTGTACTGAATCATGGTAAAGAGTAGGAACACGTGGGCAGATGTGGAGATGGTGATAGTAAAACCACAGCATTAGGCTAAATTACTGTATTTCATTGGCTTTAGTGGGTCTTACCAGTTTTGTTTAATACAAAAGCGATTGTAAGACAGGGCATGGTAACGTGTTTAGTGCATGCTCGGTGTAGCTGTTTATTCTGATGTAAATCAATAGTAATGCTATGCTGCTTCTAAAAACCTATCCACATTACAAGGTGTTTATTTTCAAATTTGTTATTGAACATATTTAACAAAAATATTAAACCCCACCAAATTCCTAGAGTGCATGTGGACTAACAAGTGCATTCAATATTATATTTTTCCTGTCTGAACTAGAGTTTTCAGATGTGGTGGCCTAAACTATGTTAACTAATGTGTTTTAGTAGTATATCTTTGTCATAATGTTGTCAGACTTGAAAAGGGAAGATACCAAAATGTCAGGATCTTCCTAAGTGTTTTTCTGAGTTAGTGGGGTTTCCTTAAGGTTTTCTTAAAAAAAAAAAAAAAGGGGGGGGGGGCAAAAGTCATGAAAAAGGAAAACAAGGGTGTAATATTATTATTACTACTAAGTTTTTCTAATTCTTAATTCTAAACATAAATTGGACTGAAAATATCACAAAGGAGACAGAACTTTTGAAACTCTTTCTTGCTTTTCAGCAGGCTCATCGTCTACAAAGTAATTTTTTTTTTCCTTCCTCTCTGTATTTGTAGTACGTTTATAAATGTGCAGTTATTGTTATTGTCAGCATCATGGTTCCAGTACAGTTATTTGTGAAGCCAGGTTGAGATGAGCCAGGTTAAAGCACTGGTTTTTAACCACAACCAGCGCTTTGGTTTCCAGCATAGTTCCACAAGTAATGACAGGGACACTGATGATGACGTCATGAAGTGATACTATGGCAAGAGTTTGTTACTGTCTGAGATGCTGAAAACTAGCGATTCATTCAGCCACACTGTCAGTCTCGGGTGATCACAACATCAATGCTTTTATAATGAAGGAGAAATAATTAAGTAGTGACTTTCTAATAAGAGACTTAGACCATGAGAGAAATGTTGTGTTTGTACAACAATAACAATACATTGTTTTCAGGACTTGTAGACTTCCTTTGAGAAGTCATTTTTAACATGATAATAAATATTTGAAGTTTTAGGAGTTGCATTTTTTTAAATTAAATTAAATTTCTTATTTATTTCTTATTAAATTAAATTTCTTAAAATCCTTAAATTTCAGGATCAAACTATGTGGGCATGTTTAGCTGCTATGGCGGTTGCCAACAAAGACATGGCTACAGCAGAAATTGCCTATGCATCAATTGGTGAGGTAAGAGAATGGTGTTGTTTATTTCCAGTTAAATTGTTGCAAAGCTAATTTTATTAATTTCCCTTAATTTAATTCTTGTACATCTCGTTAACAGATTGACAAAGTTCAGTATATCAATTCCATCAAAGATCTTCCATCAAAAGAGTCAAGGATGGCTCATATCCTGCTGTTCAGTGGAAACACCCAAGAAGCTGAAACCCTGCTTCTTCAAACAGGCCTTATTTATCAAGCAATTCAAGTCAACATTAATCTTTACAATTGGGATAGGTAGTATTTCTTCAAAGACAATATGTTTATAAGCAGTCTTGCTGAGGTAACCTGTAAGTTTAGATCAGTCATTTTATTGCAGATACTTAGCTGACTAATTTCCTATCTGGAATTGCCCAGAGCTGTAAAAAGATGAAGTAAATTATATCCTGACAATAACCAAAGAAGTAACTTTTTTTCTGTCGTATTTAGAAGGTACAAGTATTCTGTGATAGAAGTCCAAAACATGCTTGGAAGCATTTTTAAATAACACTTTGCTATTTCATTATTGTTAACACAGAAAAGTCCTTAGCGATACCTCAAACTGTATGTGACCCTCAAAGAAGTAAGGCTGTTTTGAAATGTTGCTAAAAATAGATACGTGGTTATTCAGACTCCCAGCACTGTGTAGGTGGATGAAATATGAATTAGGCCTGGGAAAACAAAGTAGGAATTTCTCCTTTAAACAAAACCCCACGTTTTCTAACAGAATCTAACAGAGGCCATTTACTTCTAACTTCTCTGCTATTATATTTCTGTCACTGGGTAAAAAGTTGCTTTTTCCCCACATATCTGTGTTTTTTATTATGTTGCCTAATATGTATCATCTAAAAACTGTGTCTATCAAACATAAGTATTCCTTATGCCATTGAGAAGAAAACAGACGCAAGAGTACTCAATTATACTAATCCAATGACTAATCTTTCCCACCTATAGAATATTCGAAAATGCTGTGTAGCATACGCCATAAATGTATATTATGACGCTATTCAGAAGTGATTCCTGACTGTAATAAAGTTGTTTACAATTATTACTTTTACCCCTTTATATTGAGAGTGCTAAACTCTAACCATTCTAGTTTATTTCCTTGAAATAAAAAGACTCCCATTGTCAAACTCCAATGATGTGATGAGGTTGTCAACAGAAATAATTGCTGGATATTTCTTATAGCATGCATTGTAAAAGTAGACACTCTCCTTCACTGGCTACTTTTAACCTCCTGTGACTGATAGTAATGTAAAACTGCTTGGCACTATAGATTAGGAATCTTTGCCTGCAGCCCAAATGCTTTTCAGCTTACTGTTTTGCAAAACCATGGTGATTGTAGTTGTGCCAGAGCATTTATATAGCCTGACAAGTGCATTTCTGTTTTATTCCAGGGCCCTAGAACTAGCAGTAAAGCACAAGACACATGTTGACACAGTCCTGGCTTATCGACAAAAGTTCCTAGAGGATTTTGGTAAAAAAGAAACAAACAAAAGATTTTTGCAATATGCCGAAGGTGTAAGTATTACTCAGAATTATTCCTACAGCTTTTGTCCAGCCTGCTCTTTGTAGCCAGTTTGGGAGGGTGGGGGGGAATTGCTTTTACATTTTCCTTCTTCAGTTCAAATGTGGACACAAATCTTAAGATTTTAGATCTGAGTACAAGTTCATAGCTTGATGTGTGGCTACTTGGCTAGTAATAGTTGTGCGTGTGTTTTATTTGAAGGCACAGGTATGGAATGTATATATTTAGTATCTGGCAAGGATTATACAAATGAAGGCACAGTTGCTTTCTGTAAACAGGGAGCTAGACCTTAGTATGGTTGAATGTGTACCTCTTAAAAGTCTTCAACATTTTTATGTAATTTTATGGATAGCAACAATAACAGAGCCTGAAGGTATCCAGACATACATTAAGAGTGAACTACGAACCGTTCTGCCAAATATGATAAATAGCTAAATATACGATTTCATCAAACCACCAGAAACCCTCTCCATAATCAGTAGGTCATTTCAATTTATTAGCATTTCACAGGTCCTAAAGACAGAGGACAGGTCTTACAGTTCATAAGCTAGAAGTATTTTAGGTGCCACTGGAGTACTTCCGCACATTTCCTTTATGAGAGGCACCCACGTGTGCACCTTAGCACTTTCATTGAGCAGCCCTTATGTCCTTCCTGCTCTTCCCCTCGCTGTTCCTAAGCATTCTGAGAGTGAAACTATGAAAAGAGATGTGTACTTTGACTGTGTCGGATCCTTTCATCCACTGTAGCTGATGGATCAGGAAATATATCCGAGTTGTTAGCTCAGGTCCTTTAATTGGATAGTGCCCATTATACTTTCAATAAAGCTCAATTTCTAATGTAAGTCATTAGCTTTTAGCACTTCTAAGGCTGTTTCATTTCCTAAACAAGAATAAAAGTCTGCACAGTATCTAGCCCTGCAAGGAACCGTTGTGCAGTACTTCACCTAGAAAGTATAGAAAAATAACAGATTTCAAGCACTCTTACCATGCAGCAATTTCGGCTGCTATGCTGGAAGTATGTCTTCTACATACTTTAAATCCATTATTAAGCAAAAATCATGTTAATCCCTTGATGCTTCTGAAAGAGACTTTTTTAGATAATACTGTCTTGTCTTTAAGTCACCAAGAAAGCTGTAGTTTCTGGAAGGGTTCCTAAGCAATAACACCTTGTCAGTGACAAGGTGTGAGCAGAATGATGCGAGTGGAGCCTGTTTCACCTTACATTCAGTCTTGAAACTTAGGTCTCAGACTGCAGAAGATTTCAGGAGTAAAGAAGTCCTTTTCCCCATCCATGTTCTGGAGGTCTGTTCTGCTGGGTCTGAAACTAGGAGAGGACCTACTTAATGAATTCTTAATTCAGCCTGTCAGACTCATATAGCACAGTTAGAAGGAAACGTTCAGGGCATCGACGAGAAAAGCGACATTTTGTGCTGCTATTCCTTCTCAGGGGAAAAAAAAGGGGTCTCAGTTTCCCTCTCACCACCTAAAGCTCCTTCATGCATAAGGAAGGAGTTTCTACCTCTTCTGTACTGCAGCTGAGAGCACTGATCTGCAATCAGATACAAAATCTAAACAATGTGCTTAGTTGTTATATCTCTTGTCTTTATATATAAGGTATTATGAACCTAATATGTATACTGAGAATCCATATCTTGGCAGTTACTAGGTGTCACTGGCAAGGGTTGTTGGCTTCACTGGCACGTAGCTCTCTGGGCTGGGTGGCAGAATTAGCCATATATATGGCATGTTTAGCATCTGTGTGACATCTGTTAAAGCAAACACATTCTTTCTTAAAGCTCCATAAAGATTTCAGTCATCAGATACAAAGCACCTGGACCCAGTAAATGCATACTGAATTGAGGTATTAACCTTTTGACATGAGAATGTGGGTATTGCATCTTGCCTCACAGAGAATCTTCCTTGTTATTTCATGACTTAGTTAACAGAGTAACAGCTACTCTGAAAATTCCCTGTGCAGCAGTTGAGATTTTTTTCCCATCCCATCTTTGACAGTCTTAATTCTTCAGCAATAAAACTGAAGTTCGCAATTACATTTTTGACCAGTTTTTGGACATGTTTTTATAGTCATCAAATGCACCATGATCTATTTTTTTTTCTTGTCAAGCATTCTTGGAAAGACAAACAACTGTTGTACCCTCTGTACCATGGATACTGTACTATATCTATTGTCTGAAGTTTCACTGAAATAGAATACAGCCAGAAAATGATGATTCTCTGCAGCTGGAGAAATGCCAAGATAAAGCTAAAACATTTATTGATGTAGAAGAGAAATGTCAAGCAGAAATCTGATTTCTGTTATATCAGATAACTAGTGTTATATGCTGTCAGTTTACTTGGTGGACTTTAGGTGCAATCAAAAGACATCACTGCATGTATTATTGATAAAGGGCTATAGTCTCAGTAATAGGACACAGATGTCATTACATTGAAATTAGATGCAAGTTGATCCAAGTGATTTTTGTGTTTTATTGGGGTTTTGCCAGACACAATGAGATGTATTAGTATTTGTTAAAATAGATCAAGCTTGTTTTATTTTAAAGGTGGAAAGCTCAGTTTGTTAGAACTCAACTGTGCCTTCATACATTCCATTAGTATAAGTTGTCACTTATACATGAAGAGCTATATAATGATTGATATGGTCACTTTGTAATTGTAACTTCAAATTGTCCTGTTAGTGAATAGCTATCTGTTTGACCTCTCTATATAATGTTAGTTGACCTCTGCATACTTGCTTTTCTGTTCTTACAGCTGCAAGTTGATTGGAATAAAATCAAAGCCAAAATAGAGATGGAAATCGCTAAAGAAAGAGAACGAGCAGCAGCCAGTCCCACAGTGAGAGCTAGTGTAACTGTACAGCAATAACTGTCCTTTTGGTCACCCTAATAAGTGCTTCTTGAATATTTTATAGTGGCGTATTTTGACAAACTTGAATAAAAAAAGCCACAGCAAACATTTTATGGGGAACAGGAGTGAGAATTGCTGTAGTTCTTGTTAACTTTTGGATGACAAGCAGAATTATTTATTCACTGTAGTCTCATTTTGAGCTGGGGTTATGTTCTGATGCCCTAGCTCCAGTGAGTAGCTACATTGCAGTCCATAATACATGTATGAGAAAAAAGGGAAACTAACTGTCTTTCCATTAGTGGTGCTTAAATTTTCATTGCCATTAAAATTATTTAACCTTGGTTGCCTCTAATTAAGTAATGATTTCCCTGTTTAGGTACCTAGTTAAGTAGTCTGGTTATTTCTGCAACCTCAGGGACCTCTGAAAAGACTTATTTAAATTGCCCTAAAACAAATTGACCAGACTCTTAAGTGTTGAAAATTTAAAAAGGAGCTTGCACCTATAAAGTACAAAAGACTATTTCACTTAGTTATGATAGTACATATTTCTGCCTGTACGTAAGTACTAGCAAGTTCTTTAATAGATGATTTCAGATTACTTCAGCGACACAGGTTTGTCACTGTAGCAAACTATTTAGCAATAAAGGGTATTTTCTGAGATAATGTAAATTGTTTAAAATACTATGGAATGTGCTTTGAATGTTGTATAAAGTAACAAAAGGTGTTGTTGTTTGGTTTTGTAGAATCTAACACATATAATTGACAAGGATATTCAGAGCTTCCTTAAGGTTAAAATATCATATTAATTTAAAATCCATGTATTTTTTCTGCCCAAAGCACTTGACTTGAAAATACTGTTTTTACATTTGTGTTATTTCATCAAGATATATTTTTCTTTGTTTTCCATGTGAAAGTGGCTGCATATGTTAGTTGTTCTTTGCAGAAGCCCTTTGCATTATAAATACGTGAGCAGGTTATTCATAATTGACATTGTATAATATGCATCTTTCAAATGTTACCATTAAAATGTTAAATAGCTGTATATCTGGCAAATTTCTTCTGTTTTGTAAATCATTATATATGGCACTTTTTTATATAGTTCATAGATATCTTAATAAAAAAAAAATAAAGGGTTGTTTGGTTTTTTTTATGTGTCTAACAGATGATGCATTAGGTGATCTCCATTGATTAACTTGACTGCTAAATAAAACAACAGTTTTGTTGTGGCTCATTTGAAGCTCCGCAGTACTCTGGTGTACTGACATGTGGCAAAGTGAACACCTTCCCCTTCCATTGACTTGGAGAAAGCACTTACTAGTTCCAGAATTGAGCCCAAAATATCACTAATGGCAAGTGTTTAATGTTAAATTTATGAAACCTGGCTCAGATTTGTAATGCAATGTAAGCAATTTTTGAAGACCAGTCTAGTGGTGATGCAGAGCGCAGGGTCTCAGCTCGATCTTGCTCCTTTATTCTTGGGCCGGTTGGAAGTACAGCAGAGGCAGCAAATTCACTCAGCTGCTTGAAAAAGCTTGGTGCGTGCAACAATTCACCATTGCAAAGGTGAGAGAAAACAGTGGAATGGATGCCACGCTTGCAAAGGTACTGTCTTAGACTGACTGCCCTTCAGGTTGGTGTCGATGTCACTTGCAGAAAGTGGTACTGCAGTACTTCAGGCTGGCTCTCCGTGTCTCAGTATTAATGAGAAGTGTTGTATTTGTAGGTGATGGGAAAGGTTGTTTAGTTCCTAGGCCAAAGCACAATAAAGACCTTAAGGTATTTATCGCTGATCAGATCTGGTTTTTTCCATTGCACATCTAGTCCTGAGCTACATGCTGTGCTGTAAACAGAAAAACAAAGAATAGAAAACAAAGCAAAACAAGTATTTTGGAAAAGCACTGTTGTTCTGTTCCCAATATGCAGATAACCTGGTACAATTCCGACCTTGGGTATGAAATCTAAATTTCAGAATACTCTCAGAAGAAAACATCCTTATATGGCTTACCTGGGATTGTTGCAGGGGTTTTACGTAGCACAATTGCAATTCCAAGAAAAGTGCCCTCTGTCCAGTCCAAGATCATTTTGTGCTGGTTTGTCTGGGGGTTTTAAACTTCTGCATTGCATTTGTCTGTACCTGTTTTCAGTCATTTTCAATAGTTCATTTAATGACATCTATTAAGTAAAAAGAAATACCAGGAGTATACGGACGTTTCAAGTATGTTTATAACAAGCTGCAGCAAACCTTGCATATCTGCTTCAGTGGGCCCTTTCTGATGTGTTCAGGTAAGACTGGCATATTAGCAAGTGCAAAGTAAGATCAAAAGTACTTTCACCCTACTTGTCATGTTTGAGTCATATTACCTCCTTGTCCAAACCCTGATTTAAAACTACCTAGAGCTGTAAATGAAACAGCTAATCAGTTGCTGGTTGCATTATTGTCCAGTGCAAGAATACTGATTCTTCAATGATTTAAGAATACCTATTTTTAAAACATATAGAGCCCTATTTAACTATTGACTGTTTCATTTAAAACATTGTAAACCTATTTAAAAGTAGGCATTAACAGGATTGAAATTTAATTGTTTTAGTTGCTGTTGTGATGGGTCAGTTATTCAAATATAACCCCTATTTGCCATAGCCAGGTGGGTGTTGTAGTTCATATACTTCATTTGACCTTGACCACAGTAGATTCTCTCTGGTTGTGAGAAGGGAGATTCAAATGGATATGTGAAAAATGTGTCTTTAAGTGACGTAGAAGCTAAGCTGAGTGTTTAAAAGCCATAACTGAATTAGGAAAGCAATATACTCAAAAAATGTTGTGTGCATTAGGTAGCACTTCTGTCTTTTAAACCTTCAAACATTACAAACATTGCACTTGGCTCTCCTTGCACTTGGGCTTGGAAATGACGTAAAAATATGCAGAATTTTTTTTCCCCATTCTAGCAGTGTAATGGGGGACAAACCTAAATAATCTGTTAATGTCAGTCAGTACCCTACCCTGCGTTGGAGGACAGATGTTTTTACATCCCAGTCTTCATGCGTTGTCCATCATCTGTTTGGTGACGGACAGAGGTTGCAGTCTGTTCCCTGTGGACAGTTTTCTGTTTATGGTGCACAGCGGCCACCACACGTTTCTAAGAGAAGTTACTGATGGGTGGTAATGGTGATTGCAGTGAAGCGCAGTGAAAAGAGCGTTTTAGGAACATCCTCTTTGATTTGGAAAAAAAAAAATAATTTGGATGTACTGCTTTAATCTTGCTTTACACCATGTTTAAGCTATCATTTTGGATGCAACTATTCCAGGTAATGTAAATGGTTAAAGAAACATTCTTCATTTTTACCTCTAGCTTAAATATTTTATGGTTTGCATATTTTTAATAGTTCAGAGGAAAAAGGAAAACTACTTTTTGTGTTCTGGTATTTAAGACAATAAGACTGTGAGATCCATATTTGTTTGTTGGATTTTATCCTTTGGAACCGGAACAGAATGAAGCTTTGAATCATCTGACATGAAAATTTAATTTCACAGCATACGTAGAACCACTTCTTACTGCAGAAAAACAAATGTTCATCTCTAGAAGATTCTGCGCAGGGGAGAACTGTGGGTATATCCCATTCGTACTAGAGGCCAGAAACTGCGTCGCAGAGGCATCTTTGAGGGAGACGAGAGGTAAGAGGAGGTAAGAGGTGGTGTTCGAGTGTGTCTGGGAGTTAGGAACTCGGGGCTTTGACTCTTGTTTGTGGCTTTGTCGTGCCCTCTCTCTGCCTCACGTCTTCCATCTGCAGATGGGAGTAATGTATTTAGCAAAGTTGCAGAGCTGGTTTTTGGATTCTAGGAAGTTAATGTACATAACGCGGTCAGACAGCGGAAGGGCTAGAGAATTACAACTTTAAAGGTTTTCAAACCCCAAACCAATAAACATTAATACATGTCATGGCACTTGATGAAGACGACCAGTATTGTTATTCCCTTATTGACAGATGAAGTCACTTGACCGTGGTGATCCAGCAGGCCCACGCAAGCCGGCAAGTGGACCGAGCCGTCTCCTTAGCTGAGCCCTTCCCGCTGATGCAGACAGCTGGAAGGAGACCATCCTCATCCCTGCTAGAAACAGGGATAGTTGGTGAAGGCAACTGAAATGTCAAGGAATCGGTCTGCAAAGCAGACTACAAGATGGAGCTGTGCAGCTCACATTGAATTTAACAGAAACCGCCCAGACCGAATTTGACAGACGTTTCACAGCCAGGAGTTCAGCGAGAGCTGTGTGTGCAGCGAGCACAGCTGGGGAGGAAACTTCCCGGGGTCTGCCTTGAGCTGCAGTGGGATTTCATCCAAACCTATCAACCTGCGTTCTGTTAAAAGGTAAAACTCACTGTTGTAGATAACCAAAACCATCCTGCAATCCTCTGAGACTTAGTCTTTGCTATTTCTTCAGAAAATACCTAGATTCTATTGAATAGTGAATGGAAATACTGATGGTAAAAGGGGGAGAAAAAAGAAGTGCTATCCGTTGAATTATGATGTGTCGGTACTTCTGATTCCAAAAGAAGCAAAGTAAGAACCAAAACGTTGGTGTTACACTGACAGAGTGAGTCTTAGGAATGGCAAATGCCTCAAAGCTGTGAAATACACTGCTTTTCAAGCAGTAAAGCAATTTGAGAGCTGTATCTCACTGGCCTAGTGCCAGTCTTGACATGATTTTTCAGGCATATCCAGCAAATCTGCCTGAAAAGTGATGTAAGCCCACTGTGTTTGGTTTGGGCCCCTTCACTGAAATGATAAATTCCTTTACAGTTTAACTTTTAAGAAAAAATTAACTGGGAATTTTCATCATTTATAAAATAGAAGTCATCATTTTGGCAAGATATTAATCTCATATTTTGCCAGAACGATGCCCTTCCTGCAGCTACAAGTTTTTGGAGCCTACAGGATTAATCAGTCAGCTTAACCATGATACAACCAACTCACAAATATGCCATTAAAGATGCTCCCACTTAATCTGTGCTGTCTTCAGGCCTAAAAAGAGCTGTTGAAGAGCTAATTCTCATTTGCAAGGGACTGGTATCTGCTGGTTCTTTGCCTGCTTTAAACCTTTAATAAAATATTGAGGTGTGGAAAAATGGGAAAACTGCTTGGAAATCGGAGTGATCTGTCTGGTGATGGAGCTACCCTCAGCCTAGTAAGAAGAAAAGCATGCACATGATGGAGAACCCTGACACTGCTGCTTAAAAATGTAAATAAACTAGGAGACGTCTTCTCTTTGAGCTTTCACTAAGTGATTGGAGCATGCAAGCCTCATTAGACAAATAAACCATCACAAATGATTACTCTTTCAGGAATTAGAGTTTTTTGGGGGTAGACACATCTGCAATGAATGGTCAGTGAAGAGCTCGGTTGTTCATTTTTTTTTCAAAGCTCTTATGACTCATCCTTCTTTCATTCCAGATGTTAATCCATGGGTTTCCATATAAATTAACCAATCTGCATATTAATTTCTGTTCAAAATAGAACATAGAAGGTTCTATGTAAGTGCAAAATTGGTAAGTGGCATGATTTTACTCTGTTTCAATTATTGGCTGGTTTATATTGATAACGATGGGGATTAGATCAGCCAGTTATACTTGTATCTTGCTTGTCCATAGAAATAAGAATTTACAATAAAAAACCCCAAGGCCAACTGTCATTTAATAACAACAAGAGAGCATAAGTTCTATTTTATTTTGTAAATTAATACGATCAATTAAAAAGAAGAATCTGGGGTCAATTATGATATATCTAGAAACAAAAGCAAGGTAGAAAATACTTTGGAAAGAGTATTTCTCCAAAGAGAAGACTCTTTGGAAAGAGTTATAACAACCATGGAAGGAAAAAATGGAGAAAATAAGCACTAATGGCTGTCAAAACCCTGATCACTGTGGCCAAGACCTGGCAAAGGCGTATGCATGTGTTGCCCTTCATGGACCGTGGATAATCCAGCTGGACTCACAGAGGTAACTGTAACTCACTGTGCGTAGGAAACTAAACCTTTCCCTCCTGTTTTCCTGCTCTTTTTCCTTTGGACTGGAAGCTTGTAGCGTTCTGAATTTTCAGATTTCCTATCCGGTACCGACCCTGCAGCTGACTGCACCTGGCTGCAAAAGTGCACACCAAGAGCTGTGAGCGTGCCCGCAGGACCAGGTTTTCACTAGTCTGCTCAGAAAACTTAAAGCTGAGTGTATGTAAGTGATGAAAATCACTGCAGAAGCAGATGTGAAGATCTGCTTGGTAAGCATGAGAGAGCCCAAGCAGGACTTAGCTGTTCACTGCTGCTCTCAAAAGGGGCAAATTTCATGTACATTACAGCATGGTGTCCTGGGAAGCCAATTTGGCTTGTTAAAGTTGTATTGTTTTCAGTTGCCTTATTCACTTCAGAATAGTCAAAGTTATAAATAGCCAATAATAGAAGAGCTAGAAGCTATCTAAAACAAATGCAATTCTTGATGATATTACTGAGAGATAGGGGGAAGATTGGGCAAAAAAAAGGCAATTTATTGTTATTTATATTTCAGGATTGATACTCAACATAGAAATTTTGAGACTTCCATTTCTTTATTTTTGTGAGATCAGAGATATCCCATGTCATGTTTATTCAGTGGCTCCAAACTCAGCTGACATTTCATGACTCCGTAAATACAGTTGTGTTATAATTGTTGATCTGAATGTGTTATAATTGTTCATCTGAATATATATATATATGATTTGAGTTGCAATAGCTATAGCATTACTTGTGGTTTTATGCAATCGATGAAATATAAGCGGATGATTGTGCACTGAGCATTATGTTAATGTAAAGTGAGCACGGCAATTACCTGTTCACCAGTTATCACAATTGCCTGGCTATTGTCTTCTCCTGGGATCATCTCTTTGCCTTCCCATAAAATTTGACATACTAATGTATCCTCTGCACTGATATTTTACTCTGTAGGGTATGGGGAAAAGTTGGGGAGAATAAAAGTTTTTGTGAATTGATCATATGTAAGAATCTCTATTTCCAAAGTATATTTTTATTGATCCAATTCAGTCAAGGGTTGCCCCATGTTATAAAATTTCAAATACTGAAATGCAAACTGTTAGTTTTAATTCATGTGCCTTCACCCTACTGTAAAATGTTTCTAATGGGAACCAAGTGCTTCATATGAAAATACGATGGTCTGATATCTTCAGGGAAATAGAGGGATACGTTCTTTCTCTGCACAGAGCTAGGGAATATGCCTAGAACAATTGGATTAAATGGATGTACAAAGAATATCGTGTTTAATTACTTCTGTGTCTTTCATGAAGGGTCTGCAAGAATTTTTTTCTTTATGTAAAGAAATAGCTATGGTAGTTGGAAACCTGCAGTTTGGAAACATTCTAATCTCTGTTCTAAATAAGCATTCAGGTTTTCTTTGAGATTAAACAGATATGCCTTCAAAAAAGGTAAAAGAGAAGGCTCGTATCTACATCTCCATGGACTGTAAAAGATCCTCGGTTCCACCCCAAGTGAAGCTAGGGGAAAAAAAAAAAAAAAGATATTTTATGAGGTCTTTGGGCGCAAACCAGTTCCAGTCTCGGGGGAGAGCTCAGGTGAAGCTCATGGTAATCGTATATATGAAGCAGTGATCAGTTGGCAATCTAGGACTAAGTTAGATACTCCTTCAACTGAGATGTCAGTGAGGATGGAGACAACTTCTGCCCTTCCTTGCAGTTTGTTATTTGCCTTGTTCATGTAAAGTTTTCTAGTGAAAAGCACCTTGCACCTTGACAGACTACCTTCTGCAGACAGACGATAGCACAGGCAATTCAAACCTCTCCATGAAATAAATTCCTTCAAGCTTGACCTTGAGTAATTTACTATAGGGGTGAGTCTCGCTCAGCCTTTGGTGTCCTGTCACTTGGGCTTGACCACAGGGACTGCTGTGCCGTGGGTCAAAGATGATAATGGTTTCTTTTTCTTTCTATTTAAGACATTCTTCATTAACAACTGGACTTCTTAGCAACTGCATTGGCCATCTCCTGGTAAGGGTATAGCACCAAGCTGGGCCATATTTTAAACATAATATTTTCGTTGTAAGGATGTTCTCCCAGATCCAAGTATTTTGGCAGAGCAAAAGGAGGTTGAGGAAAAGCTATTGATTTACCTATTCAAAATTATGTTTTACTCCTCAGATTCCTTTCTTAGCTGAATCTGCCCGAAGTATAGTCTGGCAGTGGATTTCCCACAGAAAACACACGCTTTTTCCAAGCTTTCCGTGTTCAGACTGGTTAAGAGTTGAACTATCAGAGGTGAGCCATGGAGAGATGGGCCCTCTCAGCCCCTGGGTTTTCCTTGTCCCTTCTGTGTGTAAATGAGTTTTTCCTTCTCCCTGGTCCCTGCACAAACACTTGCTCCTTGCTGGGGAAAGGTAGGAAGGCAGCTTTGCCGAGGGAGGGAAAATACAAAATACAGTAATAATGCAATATTAAAGGAGAACACTAAAAAATGCACTATTATTATTTTCTATTGGGAGGGACTTTTAAAAAGTTGTATTAGTCGGTGTTAGCGCTTGGACAGCAGAAATTAGTTAATTCATTAAAATCTGGGTGAGAAGAATGTTTGTCTTTTAAAAGTAATATAGTCAGTCCACTGGCTTTTGAGATTTAAAATTGCACATTTTGAAACAGAGCATTTTCTCTGCCTTGCCGGTGCTTCCAAAAGCGATGCCCTGGGATTTTGAGGCACTAAATACATTGGGCTCACTCAGGAGCTTCCAAACTTCCCCTGGAGGTGTGGGGCTGGCGACAGAGTTACACAGCATTAGGTTGAGTCCTTCATTTCTGTGTTGCTATTTAAGATACAGAATTACCCTGTTACACATCATATTTTGTTCAAGAACATGCTGCCCTTGTCGCGTGCAAAACTGCTCCTGCCTTGGCGCTGCGGATGCAGAAGGCTGGCAGTACCCGCAAATTCTGAAACCCCCCTTGTCGGTGGACTTTGACTCGTGATAGACTGTGTACAGCAGGGGCGATCAGTGTTTTCACTGAAAAAGTCAAGCAAATTCTAAAGGAATCGATCTTTCCCCACCAGTTCTGCTGTTCCTTCAACGTTGGCACTGCGGGCACTTTGCGGGAGTGAAGGTTTTATAACCCTTCTGGATGGGATGGAGAAACAAAAAGGCAGGCTTGGGTTCCTTGGGGTTTTCCCTGTTTGTTAGGAAGACTCGGCATTATTCCCAGTGCCGTATTCCGTCTTTGCACCAGGACCCATGTCAGCATAACCTAAGAAGCTCCAGGTGAGAAAGCGTGGCAGGATCAGGTCTGGTTTCTCTGAGTTACAACCATCTCAGGCCCTCCTCCCCCTCCTCCTCCTCCTCTTCCTCCTCCTCCGGCTGTCTCTGTCCCCTGCAGCATATAAAAAAGGCCTAATCTCAATTCCAGTAAAAATAGGATTGCCACTTCAACTAGATAGGAGGATTTCACGCAGCACCTGGGAACACCTTTCTGTCTTAGCATTTTTAGCTGTGATGTAGAAATGTTTAGAAGCCCCAGCAAGAAATATTTCAAAATTCAGATGCCTGTATCGATACCTACGTCCATATCTGTCTTTGACGTATCTCCAAAGCCCTGGTTCTGTAGCATGAGGAGTGGCTCTCTTACACCTAAGATTATTTACTAACCTTGCCTGCGAGGGCAGGAGGGGTATCTCACGCTCGCTGTCGTTGGGAGCCCTTTAGCTGGGACCCATAGAGCGAGGTAACTGGTTTTTTTGGAGGGTTTGTGGGCAGGAGACCTGGCAGCGGTTGGCACCCAGGTCTGGTGTGGCCTGTGCTGGATGGGCCATTGATTTCCCTTAGAGCCAAAGTGATCCCAGGGTCACCTCAGTGAAATAAAAAAACATGGTACCAGAAGGTGCTAATATTTTATTAGCAAGCTTTGGAGGTTGTTTTACTCGGGTCACCTTGCTGGCAAAGGCAAGGCTTACGTACACCGGCTGCGTGGTGCCGAAGAGGAAAGCCTGATCTTGCTTTCCCCCACGCTTGCGCCTACCCCTGCCACCCGTGGGTGCGGGAGGAGCGAGGATCGCCCCGTCAGGCCGACGTCGTGCAGCCGTGCCCGCGCAGACCCTGCCCGCGCTCTCCAGCCGCTTCCACGGATGAGCAAACCCGGCGTTCCCGAGCCCACGGCATGTGCCCGGGGAGCTGGAGATGCTGCGCTGAACTGCAACCGGCTCTTTCCAGCGCCCCACGAAGAGCGTGGCGCTGTACTGGCGGGGATGGCGGAGTATCAGAGGTGACGGCCCCAGGTCGGCTTCCTCCCGGGTGACTTATCCCTCTTCTTCACCAGGAGCTCCCCAGCCTGCAGGTCCCTCCAGGACTGCGGCGTGTCCCTCGGGGGACCCCCAGTGTCCCGCAGGCTTTTCCCACTGGAAACACCAGCCATCTGCTTCCCAGGCACAGCGACATTCCCTCTGGGAACCTTGCACGTCCCTTCTGCAGAGCCCGGTGTCCAGTGAGCCATCCCACCATCCAGCGAGCCGTCCCGCCGTGGACCCCGGTGGACAACATTCCCAGGGGACGGCCTCTCCCCCGGGGGGTCCCCAATGTCCCTCCAGGCAATGTGGCTCTGTCCCTCCGAAAGACCTCCGTGTCTGGTCTCGCATCCCTCCTGGGGGGGACCTCCAGGGATGTCCGCCATCCCGTCTCCCCGGGGTTCCCAGCATCCCGTCCGGCGGCCCATCTCCCCCCCTTCCCCCCAGCACCCCATCCGTGGGTGCACAGCGGGAGAGGGGGTTCAGCCGCAGACCCCCCCATCCCCTTGCCTGTCCCCGGGGGGAAAACGGGGGGGACAGCCCTGAGCCTCCTCGTAAGTGGGCAGATGCTTCACCTCCTCGTAGCGGGGCAGCGGCGGCAGATCCAGCTCCAGTCCTGGCTCGGCAGCGGGACCCCCGGGCTCCAGCGTCGGAGCATTGGCACCGGGAGCGGGCAGGGGTCGTCGGCGGGCGGGCAGGGGTCGTCGGCGGGATGCAGGGCAGGCTCGGCGACGGAGGACGCAGCCGGCGGCCACCAGAGCCAGGAGAACCAGCAATGCCGCCAGTCTCCGTGCCAGCCACCGTGCCTGCGGAAGCCAGGAATGACCCACCGCCCTCCCGGTCCCCGGTCCCCCGCAGCCATCCCGGCCGCACGGAGCCGGTCCCCGGCCGCCAGCCATCCTCCGTGCAACCCGTCTCCAGTCCCGGAGCGCACCTTCCATGGAGCCGGTGGCTTTTCCCGTGGCCGTGGGTGCGGGCTGGGACCCTGCGCCCCTCCCGCCGGCAGAGCCGGGTTTTATCCGCGCCGGGCCGGGTTTTATCCTTGATGAAAAATTAACGAGGCCATTTGGCAGCGGTTCACGGGCTAATGGGACGGCGGCGGTGCGGGACCGGGCAGCGGGCCAGGTTCGGCCTCTTGCCCCCCCGGCGGCCCGGCAGCCCCACGTCCTACCCCGGCCTCTCCCAGCGGGGTGACCGACGGGGCGTCCCTGCCACCCGAGCTTCACGCTAAATGTGCCCCAAAACTTACCACCGAGCTGAAATGTATCTTCCCCGAGTGGGGACAGGATCCCTGACTAGGGATTGTCTGTGCTTGAGGACGTGGGGATGAGTGGTACCCAAGGATGCAGGGATGCGTGGTACCCAAGGATGTGGGATGAGCAATACCCGAGCATGTGGGATGAACCTGAAGATGCAGGGATGAGCGGTATCCCAGGATGCAGGGTTGAGTGGTACCCGAGGATGCAGGGATGAGCGGTACCCAAGGACGCAGAGATGAGCAGCACCCAAGAACACGATGGTAAGCGATACCTGAGCCCTGAGCAACCCGTGGGAGGGGAAATGCAAGGCGCAGAGCCTACCGCTGATTTTGCCACTTAAAAAAGACAACCGCAGCATCGGAGCCGGGCAGCGACAGGCTGGCTCCCTGGCACCTGCGCGAGGCACAGATGAGAGTAAGCTCTTCATTCGTTCTTTCTGTTGGTTTTTATTCCTACCATTAAGGTTTCACAGCTTTTTTGCCTGTTGGCGAGACCGGGGGTTCCCCGTGTCACCTGGCTGCGAGCATTGCCTGCACTTCTGGAGACCCAATCCACCACTTTATTCAGCTCCCATAATTGCAGACCCTCGGCTGTGTTCTTTGCTGATTACCCTCAGCTCAATTGCAAAACTCCTCTGGCAACCGGGAGAGGAGACGGAGGTCTCATCTAGTCATGGAAAAACTTACTAATATGAAACGTGGCAAAAAATGACCAGTACTGTTCTGCTTGGTTTCCTTTTAGGTGATCATGCCAAATCTGATATGCAGCAGCTAACCCACCTACGCGACCATCGTGTGATGTATTCGTTTCCTTTGTCCTGTTTACTCGACCTGCGATGATTTCGTTGCTGACATCTGTAAGTGATACTTCTGCTGTCATCCTTACATTTGGGTAATTCATGCCTAGCGTATCTATCACAGATTTTATGGTGCTCAGGAACAAAGATGGGAAGAAAAGATTCTCAGCAGCGATACAGCATTGGGCAAAGTTTGCATAAAAATAATCTGAAAGGAAGGAGGGGGTCGATGGTGCTGAGCTTCTGGCAAGCAGTGAGAAACCACGGTTTCTTTCTGTATCTTCAGGGGTTTATTCCGCATACATTTCCTCACTTTATAGGCATTTCTCCCTGCAGAAGGATGCTGGAGCTGGGAACTGTGGGAAAGGTGGGCTTCAGGCATGGAGCCGAGGCAGGAGCGGGGCACAGCCCCGGCCCCAGCTGCTTTAGAACCGACCTGCCCGGGCAACACCGGCTTTGCCACCCCACGCGAGGGGGTGGCCGTGGGGACCCTGGCCCTCTGCCTCGGGGACGTGTCCCAGCCCGTGGCCGGCAGGATCGGGGATGCTGAGCACCGGTGATGCTGAGCACCGGCAGCAGCTCCCTGCCGTGCCTGGGGCTGCATTTACTTCAGCCTCTTGATAATAACCAGTGTGGTTTTTTCAAGGCAAATACAACAGTGAGTAAACAGCAGGGCGCCCGGCAGAGCCTACCTATCCATTAATAAAGCGCCGCATTTTAACAACATTTCTGATAAGCTGTAACTCCGCAATCAGAGCGCTATGAAATATTAAAGCCTGTTGATAGCTCGTTAAAGCTAACGCTTTGGCTGGTTCTCCAGCGTGCGCCGAGGGGCGAGCTTCGGTGCTCAGCCTGCAGAAGGGACTGAGGATCGGCTCTGCGCCCCGTCAGGTGAGGAAAACCGTGGCTGGAGGGAACAGGATGCTGTAATAGCAAGAAGAAATAAGAATTAAAATCCTGGTATGCAGCTACGCTCACTCCAGCAGCCCCAGCTCCCACACTGGCTTGGGAAAATGCAGAAATACCAGCTCCTGGCGTGGGGTCAGGGCCAGGGGACTCGTCCCCGCTGGCGCAGCGGCTGCGTGGGGACGCCTGCGGCCGTCCTGGGGCAGCTATGGGTGTAGATGCTGCATCCTCTGCGGGTTTGGGGGGAATTCAGGGTGATGCATCGGTGGAGCTGGGTCAGCTGCTGGTTGGGCTTTTGGAAACGTATGGAGAGTGTCTTCTGCCCAGCTGTGGGTTCTGGTGGGGGTATGGTGGGTGGGCAGGGGTCATCGGTTCAGCCAGCAGCAATTGGTGGCACTGATGCGAGCGATGAAGTTGTAGGCGGCTGCGGGTACTAATGGGGATGAGGGATAGGTGATTTTTGGAAGCGTGGCTGCTCTGCTGAGGGCCAGCACGGTGTAGGGGCTGCTCACCTGCTCCCTGGGACCCCGAGTGGCCCCATCACTGGGCAGGGAGCTGGACCACTGAGCTGGCCTGGCTGGGGAGGCGGCAGCACTGGGACAGTGAAAACTGGGATGCAGCGAGCCCCCCCGCTCATCTCCCTGGGGGAGCAGCCCTCGCCTCTCCTCCTCCATATGCCAGACCCCGAAACAGGGCGATAAACACCCACCTGCATCCCGGCTGACCCGCAGGCGATGGTCCGGCCGGGGAATGCAAAGAGTTTGTCTCCTGACTCACTCGAGGTGAGGACGGAGGTGGCAGAGGCTCCCGTGAGATGCGCCGAGCGTGGGGGCCAGCTGCGGTGATTCGCCACATCTGGGGGAAGAGCTGCTGTGGGCCGGGCCGTGCTGGTGACGTGGAGATGGGACGGGGTCCCCCGGGTGCAGCCGGCGGCGCGGGGGCAGCTCTCCGCCTGCTGAGCGGGGACGTGCGTTTCGGAGGTGATGCTCAGGCTTGGCACGTCAAAGCGGTCAGGGGAGTCTGGGGTTCAAACCTCATCACTCGCCTTGTAATTCTCCTTAATGAGCCTACAACCAGTTAATCACATCTATATGAAAGCTCAAATTCAACAGTTTGAACTTTCGTCTGATCCATAGCACTGAAAGCTTCTGGCAAATCAATGCCATCAGCTACTGATGCGCAGCAAGCGTCCCTGTGTGCCGGAGCAGTCCCAGCGTGCTCTGAGGGGTTTCTTCTGGTTAGATCAAAACTTAGTTGCCTTTTTTTCCAGGCGACTGTCTCTTTGAATGCCAGGCTTGTGCATCATCCTGCAAGTGTTTTTGACAGGGATGGGAGTGCAATAGTAAAGGAAGGCATTGTTTCTATTAGCAGCAGCATCGCTCTTAGGCAGTTCAAGATGCTTTCTGTATCTCTGTGACCTTTCTCACTGATGAGAGACATGAAATTACAGATGGGATGGCCCAGATGTTTGTCAGAAGTAGTCTTGAAAATCATCAGGATGCTGTAACATACATTCTTTTAATTGCACATCCACAGACGCCTCTATCACTTAACCATTTGCAACGGTGGCCCCTTTAGATCTCAAAACACCAAGTAAGACCCCGGTTACCGCGCTCGGGAGCAAGACTTACAAACCAGGCGCAGGCACTGTGGCACAGCACCTCCACAGCTCCTCATCCCCCCTGCGTCTTGGTCCTCCCATCCCCATCACCGCCGCGCCACGGCCGGGATGCGGCCGCAAGCACTCATCTGGAGCCGGGAAGGGTCACGGCCAGGGGAAAAAACCTTCACTGACAACGGGGGGAAGAAGAGAAACAGTTTTCTGGGAAACTGCCCACAGGTGGGGAGCTGAAAAGCCAGGGCATGTTGTCACAGGTATTAGTTTCCCAGCAAAAAAGGCCAGCATAAATTTTGTTGTGAGAACTCCCGCATTAATTTTCTTTTATTTTTTTATATATATATTTATATATATATGTATATAATTTTATTTATTTATTTTCATTTTTCAATGCTAAAGCAGAATATGAGTACAGGGGAACCATTTCTCCCCATGCAGCCAGCCCAAACACCAGTGATGATGGGAAGATCTTGCCCACCCAAATGGGTCTCCTATTTCACGCTTTCTCCTCCTCCTCCTCCTCCTCCTCCTCTGGATGCTGGTCAGGAGCTTCGTGGCAGCCTGGGGTGGTCCGGGCTGATGGCCAGCGCTTGTTCCCAGGCCTGCGAGGAGTTTTCTTCTGCCCCCCAAGCACAACAGAGCACTGGGGCAGCACCGTGAGTCGCCGAGCATGAATAAATCATCGTTAGCGGCCGCATCGTGTCTCCCCCATCCTGAAATCTGCTCTTTTTAGAAGCTGTGAGAAACCCACTTTGCGGCTGCCTGGAGTCTCGGGCAAACTCCAGGGCGGCCGAGCGGTTTCTGGGAAGGAGCTTTAGAAGTTGATTTTCTCCAGTTTTGCAGGGGATGCACAATTATCGATCCTGCAAATGACCCCTTGCAGAAATACATCGATCCATTTGGAGTAGCAGATCATTAAATACTTGACTTTCAGATCTTTCAAATGGTGCCAAAGAGCTGACCTGGCAAAATAATTATTTTATAGTGCACGTAATTGTCCCCACGACCATTAGCATTTGTGTAACTCTGAACTCGCCTTCATGGGAGCCTGCTACCTGAAATGCTCTTTGTACAATGATGCTTCGCATCTGCATTTCCTTTTCTCTTACATGTTTTCCCCCAAATATGGGAAAACTAATTGGAAAGAACATAATGAAGCTGAGGCTTCTCTTTTTGGGCAAGGCTCTGAAAGCCTCACAGGTGGTGAGCGGTATTTGGTAGCAGGAATAATCCCACGGATTGATGGAGGGAAGCGCAGCTTTGGGTGACTATCTGGATTGTAGATAGAAACAAGCTCAGCCCTCGCAGCTTCAATGGTATCATAATATCTGCGGCCGTCTTCGCAACTGTCTGCTGAAATATAGAATACGTGAGTTTCAACGTTTTTGTAAAAACTGCTAAAGAAGGTCTTCAGAAAGCCCATCAGCAGCGAGCTGGGAGCACTGCTCAGGGAAAGCTCTGCGTTGCTTGAATTAAACTTACGAAGCTGAGGTCTATTGCTTCACATTTTTTAAGCACATCTGTAACTGCAATAGGGCTTAAGAAACAAGAAGATGACTCTGCATATGTAAAAAAAAAAAGCCATTACCTCACAGCTCAGAAATCCCTACTGCCAGCAAATATTTGCTGTTAGACTATTAAAAAACAAGAGAAAGTGAGGGAGAGAGGCCGAAACACTCCTGCATGACTCTGATTCCTTCCTGGGCTAGGTCAGTTCTTCTGTTAACAAGTTTGGATGTCCTCCAGAAATGAAATGTATTTTCTTCAAATAAGTAAAAGGTGGAAATGTCGCAGGCCAATGATATCGATATCAAGTGTGTTGTCAGGCTTTCCAGATGGCGCGTCGCAGTTCACGTATTCTATTTTATTCCTTCTACTAAAAAGAAGCATTAGGAAGATTGGATCGCACTAGTTCTCCCCTTGCAATAATTCCTTGCAGTAAGGGCTTGAAACCTTTGACTCCGTGGAAAGGGTCCCATTCACGCAGTGAGTTCTGGCTGAGGCTTTTAGTGTTACAAATAATGAACATCTCTTCCTATAATGCTCATGTAATAAGGGTGATTTGCTCCAATGGCTGTTTTTCTTCTGAATTGAATTATATTAATTTCTAAAAATGATTCCAGGGCTATACCCTCGATCCAACACCATCCTTTAGCCCACATTTAATTTGAACCCCCGCGATGACAGCGAGACCCTTGGCAGAGCGGCCGGTGGCTGCAGGCGGGGAGGAGGCTGGAAGGCCGGCGCGCGGCGGGTGGATGTACGAGCAGCCGAACACAGAAATGCTGAAATGTATTAAAATGCAGTAACAACCAAAAGGCAATAAAGGACAATTTGTCACAGCTGGAAGGATCGCTGCAGTGGTCTGGAATAACCAAAAAACTATTTTTTGAATTTTTTTTTTTTTTACAGGGGGCAACATTTTTCCAAGCCGCGGTCCTCGTTAGTCATGCCATTTCTCAAGAGGCTGCCATGATCCAGTCGTGAATTTCTGAGATGATTTCATCTCACTGTTATTTACAACTTAGCCCAAAATCTCAGCCTCTTCCTATTATTTGTGGTTAAATATAGCAACGGATTCTTTCCCATTCCTTTTTCTCTCGGAGCGGTTTTTCTGCCACCCCCACGAATCGCATGAGTCAGAAGGCACACGAAGGAGCGGTTCCCAGCTGGCCGGGCCCTCGCCGGCTGCCTTCGAGCATCCCGAGCTCACCCCGAGCATCAGGAGGTGAAATAATGTCTGTCTGCTCGCAACGGGGGTGCAGCCGGGGGTGCTCCCCCCCTGGGGATGCTCCGGGACGTTCCTCCCCTCCGGCAGCTCCTGCAGCCCGAGCGGGGTCACCTCGGCTGCAGCCCGGCTGCTTTTCTGCCATCCCACCCAGGAATTTCGGGTGGCCCCAGTTTTCGTGCAATCCACCGCCACGGAGGACGTGGGGGTCACTAAGAGCGGGGCGATGCACCGTCCTGCTGAAAACCCTCTCCCCTTCCCCTCTCGCTCTTCCCTTCTGCCTGAAGATGCTTTGCTTTTACTAAACTAAACATTTCTCACCCCAGTTTTGTCAGCCCCGGAGCTCCCCGCGCACCGGTGACACGCTGCAGCCGGAGGGATTTTGCTGGGGGTAAATCCAACGAGGCCGGTCAGGGCATCGCCTGAGCAGCAGGTCGGTAACTTGTTAAAAAAAAATCAAAAAAAAAAAGGGAGAAAAACCTGCCAGCTGTTTTGTTGGGAGGGGGGTGATAGCTGCGCGCTCGGCGGGGAAGCATCCCGCCGTGCAGCCCCGTGCGCTTCGCTTCGGAAAAGCGTACGAGGGAGGGATGAGGATGCTGAGGTCGGGGGGAGGGATGAGGATGCTGAGGTCGGGGGGGGCCAGCGTGGAGGCGGCAGCCGCGGAGGGAGGATGAAGGGGCAGGGGAGGTTTGACCCTGCTATTTTTAACCGTGGCATTTACACGCCGTAAATAACTGCACCGGCCTCGGAGGCGGCGCGGCAAACAGGAAAGGACCCGGCGTGGTGTCCCCCCCCGGGTCCGCTTTTTGGGCCTGGGGGGGTCTTGCCGGCTACCATGCAGCTGGGCTTCGGTGGGTCCCTTTTTGGCAGCCCACATGCTGGTGGGTCTGGGTGTTAAAAGGGCAAATATTCCGTGCTGGGAAATGAGGTGCGTGGGTCCCATCAAGCAGAAATAGCAGATTTGCCGCGTCCTCCCCACCGCCGAGCCAGCCCCGGCTTTCTGCGCAGGCTGGATTTATTAGTTCGATTGCATCTGGGGGAGCTGACCTTTGAATGCTGAAAGTCAGGGTAAAAATATGGAAAACGTATGAGGGTTTTGCTGTTGAGAGAAGAAAACCCTGCCATGCCGTGCTGCGAAGCTCAGCCCTACCGAGGCTGGGGGCGGACGGGGAAAGGGGCAGCGGGCGGGATGCTGAGCTCAGGCACGGATGCAGAGTGGGGCTGGGCAACCCCCGGTTCCACAGAAACCAACCAAACCCCAAAAAATGCAAAAAAAACCCCCCCAAACATCCAAAGTGACTCTTGGCGGAGCCCAGAGCCGTGGGTACCAGCGCCTCCGGGAAGAGACACAAGAGCTAACTGATAGTGGCGAGATTACATCGCTGGCTAATTCTCCAAGGACTGAATTAGTTAAATTGCTTTTGCTTCTTTCATCACTTCCAGAATAATCAATCAACACAAATGTATTAGTCCCGCCAGCAGTTGGGCTGCTACAGATAAAGGTCTTGGGTGATTTTTACCGTCCCCAGTGCCAACCTACCCTCTACCTGCCTGGACCTGTGGGCTGGGGGGCACCTCGTCACCCCCCCCGTGATGGGATTTACTAGTCGTACCCTCTGCTGTTGGTGGGGTTGCCGCCGTCTGTTTGCTCTATAACTAACTCGTTGCCTTTTTAGAGCCGTTATTTAATGACTCCGCTATCGATTTGCTATCTGACTGGTACGCTGCTAAATTCATAACCCTTTCCAGCGGTGTCTTGCCTGACGATGCTAATGGGCGCCTCACCAGTTTGGACATGCCGAATGGCACTGGTAACCCCAGCTCCCATTCGCGCAAACATCTCCAAGGCAGCTCAAACTGTTGGTGTGCCCGGCAGCCGGCAAGCTGAAGCCGTGTTAGTACGGGACCTGCTCGGTTTATTTATTTTTTCATAAATGGACATGAATAGATGTAAGAAACAAGATTTTTGGTGAGTAATAGTTTAGCACAAAGTTTGTTTGGTCTCAACGCAGGCTGGAATGGCTCTGATTTTTTTGGTGTGGAGGAAGGGGTTTTTCTGGCCCGGCTTTGTAGGTTTGGTTCTTGCTCGGCAAAGCCACTCGTTTTGGGTTCCTCCCGTGTCAGCAGCTTTGCAGCACCGAGACCCAAATTGTCATCTGCTCACGCGATGGCACGTGGAAAGCTCTTAATTCTGATCATGCTGGGTAACTTTCTGAAATACCAGTGGGTTAAAACATTTTTGACAATCAAACGGCATTGATTTCATTTTAACAAAACAAGCTGCAGGGTGCTTTGATGGTAGGGGAGAACAGAGTCCTCAGGAGTGCTGGGGTATGATTTGGGATATGGAGATGGTCACGCACCACCCCCAAATCGTTTTTCTCGAAGCGAATGGAAAGCTCAAAGCACATGGTTCATGTGCAGCGTGCGCCTGTCATTTTGCAAGTTGATATGGTAAAAAAAAAAGAGATTAAAAATGTGAGACTCTGGGCCGAGAGCATCCTCCTCCCTCCCCGTGCCGTGCACCGCATCTCGGCAAGTGCTTCGGTGCAGATGTTACGAGGCCGCCCGCAATTTCTGTCATCTCTCGGGGATCCAGGATGAGGACATGGCGTGGAGCAGAATGGAGTAAGTATAGGTGGTATAATTACAAGACACAGCTGTTCACCCATCTCTGTGTAGCAGGAAGTCAAGCAACGTATTTCTGGCCTTTTCACCTCGAAGAAGAAGATGGCTGTTTGTAATTACTTCTCTAAGTGACAACACAACATCACAAGTAGTGATATATGTGTGATGCTTTCATTTATAGCTTCCAGACAAAAGCCTGTCTGCAGAAAAGTTAGTGGAAATTAAAACCAGCTAATGCCTGTATATTATACAAAGGCCTGTACACAATTATGAAATCAGAAATAAAGCAGGATGCAGATGGAGGCGTTGGGATCCGTCCCCGGTGATTATGGTTGTATTTTTTGAGCTAAAATCCAGGAATATTTGTCACGGCTGTGACGTGTCACCTCTCCTGAGGGTCCCTGGATGTCATTTTGAGGGGAAACACTGATTTTCTGACCACCGCCTCCTCAAACCATGTGGTGCCCTGTAATATATATTTTACTGAACAGGCTAACACGTGTCTGAGGCTAAAACTCCATTTTTCCTCTTTTCATTTTCATTTCCCGCCTGTGCTCAGCTGACCTGCCTTTCTGCCGCCCTTCCCCTCTGCTGCCGGCCGCAGCCAGAGTTTTTCTCTGTCCTTTCAGCCACATCCAGCAATTCCCTCTGGTTTCCTTCCTCTTCTTTCCCAGCTCAGAGTCCTCCTCTCTCCTTACTTGGTCTCTTTCTGCAAGGAGCAGCCAGTCCCTGACTTTATTTAAGACCCCCCACCCCCAAAAGTAGCAAAAAAAGCCTCTTAATGCATCTGGATTTATTTCCAAGTGAGTTAGCATCTGCTTCACCGGGGTGTGGAGACCAGAGCTGGAGTGACACAGCACCGCGGCGCTTTTGGAGCCAGGTCACCAGGAATTGTGCTTTTTAACATAAATATTTTTAATTAAAAAAAAAAAAAAGGTTCCCAAAGGTCCAGCCGTCAAAAAAGCGAGCATGAGATTGATTTATCAAATGCTGGGGCATATATGGGGCTGGAGGTGGATGTTTTATGCACAGTGGATAAGATCTGGCCAGAGAATCTACTGTCATAGAAGAATGAAGCGTTGAGAATTGAATAAAAACTGTGTCTGAGCTCACTCGTACCTTTAGGACGTGATTAACCAGCCCACCCCATTTAGCAGCAGCCAGGCACTGACTCCTCCGTAACGCTATCGCCCTGCAATGAAACAGGAATTTGATTTTTAATTTTTTTTTTTTTTTTTTTTTTTTTTTTTTTTTTTTTTTTTTTTTAGGAAATGGGCCCTTTCCCCTTCCTTCCTTCCCCCCCCCCCAACGAGCTATAACTTTTGCCGACGACCGTCCGTGACCCCTAACGGAGCGGACGGCAGAGGCGGGCGCGGAGCTGCGCGGGTGCGGAGCGGCCGGGGGGGCGCGGAACCTCCGCGGAGCGACGGGTCCGGACCCGAGGAGCTGGTGCCATCTGCAGGAAGGTTTCGGTCGGTGCCGGTAAGGATGGCTTTAAGGGCGGCCAGAAAGATGCTGGTTTGGGGACAAGTCCCCAGTAAAGGGGTTTGGGGGCGAGTCCCCAGTAAAGGGGTTTGGGGGCGAGTTCCCAGTAAAGGGGTTTGGGGACCAGTAGGAGCCCTGGGGAGCACCCATCTCAAACCCACCAGCCCACAGCACCTCCGCTAATTAATCCCGTTGCCCTAATGACCAGGCAAAGGCGGGAGCTCCCTCCTCTTCCTCAGCTCCCCCTCTCCTGGGGCTGCTTTTGGCACCTCTGTCCCCCCCGCAGCGGGTCCGGGGGGGCTGGCCAGGCACCCCTGAGATGGACAGGAGTGGGTGGAAGGGTCTGGGGTACCACAGGACACTCTGGGGATCTTGCGAGCACAATTAATTTTATTTATGCTCTTTCACAGGCTCTGGACGGGGGGGGAAACAGGGGGTGCAGGCGCAGCACCCTGTTTGGGGCACGGGCCGGCTGCCTGGCTCCCACCGCCGTGGGAACAGCAACGCCACAGCCTTTCTTCAACGGTGGGTCCAGGGCCCCCCTGTCCATCGCCCAGGACCGCTGGGCCTGATCCTGGCACTGGTGGGCTCCGTTCCCCTTCCTCATCGCCCCCCCCCAGCCGCTAACTGCTGGAGCCGCGCGCCAACCCCTGAGCCTATCGCCTACGGAAAGGCGACCGTCGCTGTCAGATAAGCAAATGTAATAGCAGCAAGCCGTAGGAAAATATTTAGGGGATGGTTTCACCTTGAATCAAGACGCGTTGCTGCGATATCTAACGGTTTCGAGGAGGAAGCCGTAGCAATTGGAAATTTGCAGGATTAAAATTGATCCCTTCCTTTCAGGGAGAGGACCTAATTCTGCTGCTATCAATGCGGAACGGTCCCGCAGCTGCAGGAAGAGCGTGCTTCACTTGAGGCTCGAGCAAGAGCTGGAGAGGAAAAAAATCTAATTTCATAATAATGAATAACGACCTGGCCTGTGCTCAGGCAAAGCTGGCGATGGGGTTCCGAGGCGAGCTGGTGAGCAGGGGCACAAGGGACACGTAGGAATAAGGAAAAGTGCCGGGCTTTGGAAGACTGACGGGATGCTGCCCCTGCAATTTGAACACGGCTAATTCCACACATAAGCTAACTGCAAAGGGATCGCATGCAAAGTATGCGACTCGTTTGTCACTTGAATGAAAAGATCTCCATTTCCTGACAAAGGGGATTTAACTGTACAGTATAACATACTGTCCTAAGCTAACAATTACAGCCCACATTTTAAGTTTGGCACAGGGTACTCTCACAAATTCCTGTATGAATATGTGAATAGCTATTCTTTGAATACATTCAAACAAATTCTCTCGCTTTGCATACATTTTAATGATCCCATACATGGCTGGAACACATGCACTGTTGTACTGGGATGGTGCACGGCCAACCGAAAACAGCAAGTACAACAGGTCGCTGATCGAGCTTTTCTTCAAAAATATGAGTCCCCCAAGCACTGAAAATCCTGCAGCCTTGTGACTTAGGGTTGTCATGGCAGGCTTGGGCAGAAAAATATCTGGGACCACAACGTGGACTATTCAGGAGCATTTACATCAGTTTTCTTTATGTCTCTTTCTTGTTTTCTGTAAGTATTCTGGCAAATCCATTAGTTGCTCGAATACTACCCAAAAAGCAAATGTGTAGGCTGTTCTAAGTAGCAGTAGTAGTAGTAATAATAGTGTCATTATCAACTTCTGTGCTGAAAAACCTGCTTCTGAAAACCCTGGTCAAATCTGTCGGGGGAGCCTCGTCTCACTCCTTGGACAAACTGCTACCCTCCGCATATTTGGTACAGGTACTGCATTTATATGATTTATCCCCGCTTGTAAAATCGGGTAGTCTCTTGTGGAAGCGGCGTTGCTCGTTCCCTGCCTGACGGCTGGGACCCACACGGGGTCTGGGGGATGTATCTGCAATTGGGGAGGAGTCGTAGGAAGGTGAAAATGATGGGTCGGGGTGGTGAACGGTTCAAACAGAGCCTGGATTTTAGGTGACGAGCGTCTGGCACCCTTGGAAAAAGCTGAAGGCATCTCAGACTCTGCGTCCTGAATCCTCCACGGAGGCTCGGTCAGCCATCCGCGGCGGTTTCCCCCGGCAGACCTTGGCGATGGGCAACTCACGTGCCTCGTCTCGGAGAGGAGAGGTAGGAAAACCCCCAGTGCTGCCGGTGCGGACTTGTCCCGGGGTGCAATTAACAGTGCAACTTTCTCTTTCCGTGGGAAGGACTAGCTTAGCAAGTGCCGTTAAAGCTACCTGTAAATTGCTATCGGTTCTGTCCCTGTCCTTGAAAGAAAGATGATTTACGCTTCAGGAAACTGAATTCAAGCCTTGCTTCACCACTGCATGACTCCAGTTTAAACTGGCAAAGGGTTGCTGATGCAAAACTGGACCAGTATGTGCTAGTGGTGAATCAGGCTCTCGAAGGAAAAGACTTAATTTAAGTATTTTGGACCAAGCGATGCAGCTGCTGTGTGACTCTACAAACAATGTGCGCTGGGTTGGGCCGGCCCCGGGATAATTTATGAACACTTTGTGTTGGCATAGTTATCAGGATGTTTATTGCATGAATATATCTTTTCATTTCAGTGTGAGGATGTTTGGAAAAAGTCAGGAAAATAATGGTTCAGGACAGCCACCCTTGGCAAGCTGAGTGGCCGTCAAGGGATGGGGCCGGGCAAAACAAAACCACCGGCCCAAGCCCTCTGCATCACACAGCCATCTTCCATTTCTCTTCTGTCTTGCTTTTTTTTCTGATTTATTCTCCATTGTGTCCTATTGTGGGCATTTATTTTCACTTTCAGACTTGTGTCTTTGTTCCATGAACTTTTTCCACCTCCTTTAGTTTGTTCCAGGCTGGACTTGCCGGTGCCTGGTCCGGCGGCAGGGTGTTGCTTGCAAGGGGATTTCCTTCGGCGACTTCGCTGGCATTTTCATCTCTGCCTAAACTAACCCTTTATGTCGCTTTTCCAGTATCTCACATCAAATGGTTTTTCATTTGGTCGGGTTTCGATCACCGTTTTACAAACACCCTCTGCAGCCTGAGCCCTATAGCTTGTTCCCGCCAGCTCTGCGCATGTGTTTTCCTGGGAGTACGGATTTTCTGGAATTGTTTGGCAGCATGGGGCTGGCAGGATGCAGCGGCAACCGGGGGCCATGGCTGGATGCACGGGGGGAGAGGGCCAGCGCCGGGGGGGCTCCTGATGCCGCATCCAGCCCATCCATACCCAGCGTGGGAGGACGTGGGGGCTGAGCACTTCAAGGGCACCTGGAACAGCATTTTGAGACTATGTTTACTTATATACTCATGCTTGTTTATAGACCTTATCTTTTTTTCTGGTGTGTGCCCTGGGCAGACACCCAAAGGGTGACCCCGCACCCCCCTGTGCCCAGGAGCTGCTTTGGGGTTGGCACGAGGGGAGGAGGGCGATGCTGGCATCTGGGCCGGGGCCGGATGAGCTTTTGGCGTAAGAGAAATAGCTTTAAAATGAACACGTCGAAAACACCCTCTTTCCAAAGGGCTTCACTCATCCGGGCGCAAGTCGAGAGGACTTTGGATGTTTCCAGCCCAGTGTGCGCGGCTGGGAGGCAGCGGGGCAGGGCCGGGAAGCGAGGGTGTGCAAGGGTGTGCAAGGGCGTGCAAGAGCGTGCAAGGGTTTCCTTGTCTGGAGCCCGCCTGGAGGCCTGGAAATCCCCGTGCAGCCCTGGCTGCCGGGCTCGGCAGGATCTCGCAGGGATCTTTTACTGCCCTGAAGAGGTGTGTGCCATTTGGTGAGATTTGCTCCAATGCTAGGGGCACCTTAGATGCTCCAGGAGCACTTTATTACCAAAATGCTTCTGGTGGAGAAGCTTATATTCCCTTTTTTTTTAAAAAAAAACAACAAAAGACTTATGTGCTGCTGCAAGTTTAGGCTGGTTTGTTTTTTTTTTTAATTTTATTTCATTTTATTTTTTTAATAGGCAGCTCTGCCAGCACCGCAGAGGCAGATCCTGGCACGCCAGCCGCGAGGGCTGCATTTGGCATTTTCCCTTCCCGAACTGCGGAGCTGCCCACGGCATTTCCCACCGGCAGAGGACGGTGGGTGATGCCAGGGTGTCCCTGGGCGCTGGCAGTCCTCGCACCCTGCCTGCTCGCAGGGTTAGGAAAAGGGAAATGGGAATGGCACCGGCGGCAGCGTCAACGGCAGCACATTCCCGCCCTTGCGTTCCCTGGATTCCCATATGGCACCAGCCGGGAAGCCGATGGCGGTGCCAACCTATGGGGCCGAGTTGGGGCACAACCTGCCTGTCCCCCCGCAGTGTGGACCCCCTGTCCCTGCCACCACCGGTGGGTGTGAGGGCTGTGCCTAAATACCCTGTGTGTGCAGAGGTGAGGTGTTTTTACTGTATATAGTGACATATACCTATAGACACTCTGTATCTAGTATGTATATACCATACCTCTAGTCTTTTCTAATATGTAATACCTAGTATGTCCGGTATATGAAGAGTATAGATATATTTATGAAGGTATGCTATGTATATCGGTACCTATACTGAGAGAGCGTGTGTGTACGTGTGATATACGTGCACATATAGGTACGCAGCTGTGCGGCACGTGGGTGCGCACCAGGCGCACGAGTGCGCGTACACGCGCCTCCCTACAGGCCGTACCTAACACACCGTAGTACCTCCGTAGTACCTGGGGCCGTGGGTGCCTTATAGCAGCCATACGTCCCCCGGCTTATGCACAGACGGGCAGCGGGAACCGCGGCACGCTGCGCGCCGGAGGGGGGGGGCGTGGCGCGGCGGAGGGGGTGTGGCGCGGGCGTGGCCTCTGCTGGCCCCGCCCCCAGCCGCGGGGAGGCGGAGCGCTTTCCCCGCCAGGTTCCCGCGCCGCTCCCGCCTCCGGCCGCGATGTCCCGCCGCGGGCAGGAGACCGACAGGTGAGCGGGGATGGGGGGGGGAATGGGATCGGGGGGTCCCCCCCCCTCCCCGCCGCCATGTACCGCCCCGCCGCCGCGTTTCCCGCCTGCCGGGGGCCTCCCCAGCATCCCCGGCTCCCCCCCCTCTTCTCCAGCATCTCCGCCCCCCCCCCCCCTTCTCCAGCATCCCCGCCCCCCCCCCCGGCATCCCCTGCCCACCCCCCGCCCCTATTACCCCCCCCAGACCTCTCCTGATGCCCCTCCTGCCCCCCCAGCATCCTCCCCACCCCCCCGCCCCATCCCCCAGCATCCTCCTTTCTCCTCCATCCCCCCCCCCTCCTTCCCCATTCCCTCCAGTGTCCCCCCCCCCAATCTCCCCCACCCTGCCGGACCCCAGCGAAGGGGGTCACAGCCCAAAGGGGCGCCCCCCCCCATCCCATCCCATCACCAGCGGTTTTGGGGCCCAAGGCCCAGCCTTGCACCTGCAGCGGGGGCTCCCCAAACCCCCCCCCCCTTCCTCCTCCTCCTCCTCCTCCTCCTCTCCCCCCCCAGCCCCTCTCCTCATCCTCGGCAGACAAAAGCTCCGGCCGAGCCAGCGGCGTTCCCGCTCCGCCGCCCCCGCTCCGCCCCGGGCTCCCCCCCCGGGGCCCTCCCCGCTCCGCCCCGGTTGCCCGGCGGGTATCGCTACAACCGGGCTCGGGGCGGGGGGGGGGCCTTTAGAAACGAGCCCGCTTGGAGCTTTTTTTGTCTTGAAAGCTGCGCTCGCCAGCTGGGTCAGCTCAGAAACAATATCGCGACATGAGGGTTTTGCAGGGCGGGAGGGTCGAGCTGACAGTGGCTTTCTTCCTGACTGTAATTAATTGCGGGCAAAGCGTTTCTTATAGCAAACAGGGCTGACATCGGTTGGGGTTTTTTTGTTTGGTGGTTTTTTTTCTTTTTTTTTTTTCTTTTTTCTTTTTTTCTTTTTCTGCTTCTCTCCCCGCAAGTGTGTTTTTTTTAGCTTAGGAGGAGAGAATTGCAACCACAAAGGGGGATAAGCAAACCTTATTTAGCAAGTTGCACAAACAGCACTTGGCTCAGGCGCCGTCTCTGGGGTATATCCTGGCTTTGTCCAACCTTGCAGATACTATGTCGTTATTTACTTTTTTTTTTTTTTAAGATACAGTTTGGAAGCGCAAACCCCGTTGTGTAATTCCCCATTCGTGCCTGCAGCGAAAACCCTTGCCCAGTTTCTCCTCCGTGCCTAACCTGCACCGTTTTCCCTGCCCTTGACTGACAAACTCTTACAGCTCCAGGCTCCGTGGGAGCATCCCCACGCAGTCGCCTACCCCGCCGTGCTTCGCCCAGGACCCCCCTTGCTCACATCACTTCCCCTAGTGCCTCAGCCATACGTTAGGAGATTTAATCTCCTGCCTCTACCACCACCACCTATTCGTTTTTGATTTTTTTTTTAATTTCGTGTTTGAGCTGCCCCAGCGCTCACAGGGGCCCAGAGCCGATGGGCTGTGGATGCACAGCGGCAGCCCAGGATGGGCAAAACCGGTCTCCTGAGCTGAGCTGCCGAAAAGCAACTGCCGCAGCGTGGCTTCGCCATCGCCGGCATCCCTCGGCATCGCCGGCATCGCTCGGCATCGCCGGGATCCCTCGCCATCACCGGGATCCCTCGCCATCACCGGCATCCCTCACCATCGCTGCCATCTCTTGGCATTGCCGGGATCCCCTGGCATCGCCGGGGCAGCGCCGGAATCCCTCACCTGCCTCCAAAAAAACGAGGGGGTAGATGCTCTTTCCCTGCCCGCGTGGTGTGCGCGGCTGCTGTTCCAGCTGGCCGCTGGCAGGGCGAGGGGCTGAGATATTTGCTCGTGCCGCCGAAGCGAAGGAGAGCTGGATGTCACCTGCCGCTTTATGGTAACGGCGCCCAATTCCCTTCCTCGGCGGCAGCTTTTACGGTGGTTATTCGGTGGGGCCGCAGGAAGGACGTTGTGGAGCTTTGTGGAGCTTCGCAGAAAGGTTTCCAGACCTGATCTTTATCCGTAAATGATAAAACCAGCACGTTTCCCTTTTTCAAGAGCGAATGGAGGCTGAGGGTTGGTCTGAATTTGCCACGGGCCGCAAAGGGGTGATGGGCTCTGTTGGGGTCGTCTGCCACGTCTGAGCCACCACGTTTATCTGAGCTTCGTGCCTCGCTGAAGAAGATCGGTGGGATCGCCACCAAAACCCACGGGTGCCTGGCACAAAAAGTCCGGGTGCTTTGCAAAAGGGGCCGGGGCCGAGGGCTTGTGCCGGTGGGAAACACGTGCAGCAGAGCCAGGCGTCCCCGGCATGGCAAGGGCGAGAGCCAGGGCCACGGGTGATGTTAGAGAAAACTAATTTTTAATCACCAATCCCCCATCCTAAGTTACCTTATAGCCTCGGATTGCTTGCCCAAAGCCAGGGAGCGATGTCGGTGGGCAGGGAGGTGGGTAAATGCCGGCTTGTGTGGAGACGCAGCAAAGGGCTGATGGATCTGCTGATGTTATTTCCCGTTTTGTCTTCCAGCGGAGCCGAGTCCCTCTCTTCAGATGAAAAAGGTATGGTAGTTTTGTGGAATACAGCGCTTCACATGGGTTTGTTACAAGAAATGCCCATCCTTTGGAATGGAAATGCCTATTTTATAATGGCGGGCTTTAAAAAGCGGAGGGTAATGCCTTAGCTTAAGAGCTTTGGGTTTTTTTATACTGATTTTTAAAATTCGTATTCCTTTGCTCTTTATTCCCTTCCTCTGACCTCCCTAGCACATAACCACCAAGAGAAGAGTTAAATCTCTTTCAAGCTTAAATCCCCCGACCGCTTTTCTCTTGCAGAGGTGGCGGCCGGCGGCGCGGAGGGAGAGGGCTCGGCCGAGGAGCACCCGGCGGGTGAGCACACGCGTGGCTGCGGGTTTTCCCCGCGCGAGGGGTGGCGTGGCCGGCCTCGCACCCGCCGTTTCCCCGCAACGTTGATAGAACCCCGGCAGACGCTGCCGCAGCTCAAGTCGCTTGCTTTGCGATACCGGTTTCTCTTCGACTTATGTTTGGCAGAATAATTTGTGGAAGCCACGTGTGGCGCATCCCCGTGAGTCGCGTCACTGGTGGGACGCGCCGGCTCCCACCGATGCTTCTCCCACCTCACGTGTGTGCCACGGAAAACCGTAATTTAACTGGGTGGACTGGGACGTGCCACAGGTGAAGCTCCAAAATAGTCCCAGGTTGCAGAAAACATTAAAATTAAGCATCTCGAACGTCACCCGTACCCTTCAGAAGGGCCTGGGTGACCCCTGAGTCTCCCCTGGTGCTGGGATTTGATGCTCTGATGCTCCTCTCTGCCTAAGGGTGCCTCAGTACCTTTTTCTGCTCCTATATTATCTAGCTGGCTGACCAATCTGGTGTGTTTAAGCTTCTAGATGTATCCCTTTCCTTACCGGTGGCATTGCTTGATTTCATTCTGCCTGTGACTAACGGGGTGTAATTTTGTTAAGGAGAGGACAGTTCCGAAAACAGCTCCAGCAGTAGCTTGGAAGAGGAGTCAGGTGAGCATCGCGTCGCGATTTTTGTGTTTCCTCTTCTGAAAATTTACGTTCAGTTTAAACCAGCTGCTTTTCGTGGGAGTGGTTGCAGGGTTATTGCATAAGACTGTTAATTCAGTGATCGCGTGCTGAAAAGGAGAATGATGTTTTTGTGAGCAAATGATTTCCCAGCCGCTCAGTTTTGAGCAGGGCAATAATAGAGGAGCAGCAGCTAATGTTGCTTTAGCCACATAGACACAATACCCGCAGATGTTTTTACACCACACTAGTTGTCCAAACACCAAGAGGCTATAAATCTGCTCGAGAGTTGGCAGCAAAAGTGGCAAAACAGGATGGACAGGAAAAGAATTAAAGGAAGCGTTTGCTGTTGATGAAAAGCCTGCGGGTTTGCGCTTACACGGCTTACACCACCAGCAGTTTATTCTGGTTTCATGTAAGATTGATGGTCTTTAGTTAAATAATTACAAAGCTTTTTCTCATCAGATGCGGAAGAGCTGGATGGAAGGAGGTCGGGTGAGCGTGCTTTTATTTTCTTCCTTATATCCGTCTCGCAAGGCGCGAGGAAGCCACCACGGGTAAGGGATGCACGAGGGTAGCGAGAGGTGACGGCAGGAGAGCGATTTAGGAGCTGGTCCGGCCGTCCCCCTCCACGTCTTTCGGTAAAACGACTTGCCGAAGAGCACGCACCCAGGAAGGGGGTTCGCCCGGGGGTGCACGCGGTTTTCTCCGCAAACGGAGCCCGGCGCGGGGCTGGGGGCGCGGGGAGATGCCGGACGGAGCCGAGCCGAATTTCTGCCTGCCACGGGGTCGCCGCAAACCCCGCCGCGGCTCGGGGACTGAAATAGCCTGGCCGCGGGAAGGGAGCCAACGCGCTGGGTGGTGTTTGCCTGATGTTTTCCAGGCCGTTCGCTGCAGCGAGACGTTTTTTCGCCTCTCCCACATCTGCCTGCCCGGGAGGGCGTTGATGTCCCGGGATGACTTTGGGACAGCCCGGCTGGAGTCCCAGCTTGCAGGGAGGGGTTTTGGTGGGACGGGGAGCGGGAGCGAGCGGCTCCTGCCAAATCCACCCTTTGGGCTAAAAGCTTTTGCCCGATGCGTCGGCTCTGCTTGCTTTCTGTTGCGTTGCGGGGTTAATAAGGAGGATTCAGGCACTTTTCAAACATTTTAGGGACAAATCCACTGCAAGCAGCACGGTTAACCTGCTCGCGGGGAAGCGCCGTTGCCAGCTTCCACGCCGGGTGGTTGAACTTTGTACTTGGCACAGTGAGACTCGTCCCGGGGATGAATCTGAGTTTTTAACCCCAGTGGAAATTTCCGGTAGTTTGGCCAAGCTACGAGCTTTTGACAAAAATTGTATCCTGAGGTTCAGCTTCATCCCCACGCTGTGCAAAGCACGGACAAACAGGTGTGCAAGTGTGCCTGCAAGAACTTAGTCCTAGGAATATTCTCCTTAGGTTTTTATGAACGGAAGCAAATTAAATTGGTGGGTTGTCCCTGCTGTATATGGGAGCAGAAACCCGCTGGAGGCTGAGGTGTTTGCTGCAACCTCTTTTTTGTAGATGAAGAAGAGGAGGAGAAGGAATCGCTAGCGCGCTGCAATGAATCAGGTAGTAACAGATCTCTTGAGGGCTGGGGTTTTTTTTCTGAATGCTTAATTACTTTGCTTTTCATGAGCTGATCATCTTCCTGTTTTCTCACTAGGAGTGAAGTGTCTGCCACCCTGTGAGCATTGCAGAAATGAAAATGTACGTTTATAAAAAAAAAAAAAAGCACATATTTTTCATGAGACAATTTGCAGAACGTATTTCTGCTCTCTCATCACCTTTTTAAATATGTTTTTTTTTTTAAATCTATTTATAGGACCAGAAGGAGGAAGTGACCCCTAGGATGCTTTCTGGAGGACAATATGTGTATGGATTTTTTTAATATAATGGGTATCCATTTACATTGTTCTCATCAAGATACTTCTCTCTTCGGTTTAAGCGGGGAAAAAGACTAATTTGCTGCACAGATACATTTGAAGTTATACCAGAAGATGCCCCCAAATCCTTAAAAATAAACAACTTAGAGCAGCGGCCCCTGCTGCATCTGGATCCTGGTCCAAAAAAGCTCTTAGGATGGCTTCCTGCCTGCCTCGTCTTGCTGCAGTGATTAACATCAGGCACATTTTTACATGCTTGTTTTAGTCCGGACGCACGTGAGGGGTCTTGCCCTGCTTCACAGGAATACTCATCCTCCCCGTTCGCACTGACCTTGCATTTTTCTCTGGATGCCAGCCTTGTTCGCCCTCTCTCTGTCTTGGAAGTTGTCACCGGTGTGTGACGTTGGTGATGTCCGTGTGTGATGTTGCTGTTGTCTGTGTACGATGTCGATGCTGTCGGCGTACGGTGTTGGCTCCGACGTCGACGGGAGCCGGGCTGAGCCCTTTGTGTAAAAGCAGCTGCCTCGTTTGCAGGAAACGTTATGCAAAACGTTCATGACAGCTATTTTGCGTGCACTGGCTGGGTCCTCCTGGCCAGTTTTTAACACTCCAGCGATTGTTTAAACATTGAGACTGGAGAGAAAAAAATGTTGTGGCTTCTGTGCTATTCAGATAAAGTGCCTTGCGCTTGTTGGGAAGGGAGTTTCTCTGTTATCCCTTGCAAAGCACATTGTTAACGGTATTTACTAGGCGGTGGAAAATAAACTAACCGGGTGACTCTTGCCCACGGCAGGGTGCAGCTGGACGCAGAGGGGACCTACCAGTGCAGCCTCACGGGCTTGATTTTTGAGGTAACGGGGGCCGTCAAAATCACATATTCCCTCTTATCCTGGAGCAAATACGCCAACCTCGTGGAAAAGCCGTGGATCGTGGGCGGCCCCCTCTTCGACGTGCGCTGCGACTCGACGCCGGCTCTCACCTCCATCCAGTTTCCCCACTCCCTCTGCCTCGGCGGTGAGTGCCGGCGGGTGCGGGGTTGGGTGGGGGGGGTGTCTGCCGGCTCCCCGGCGCGGGAGGTGCTGAGACAGCCCCGCGTCCCCGCAGATCATGGCGCCGGCATGGCCTTCAAGGTTTTGCACGTCAAAGGCGAGGGGGCAGCCATCGAGCCCTCCGCCGACTACTCGGCCTCGCACGTCAAGTGGCTGGTGAGCTCGCTCTCGCCGGTGGGACCCCTCATCCAGAGCCAGGAGCCGGTGCAGTACCACGGTGCCGTCATCCTCTACAAAGTCGTCGACGAGCATCCCTCCTTATCCTTTCGGGTCTACGTGGCTACAAACAACGACTCCTTTATAAAGGTATGGCTCGTGTCGGGGGGGTCTAGGGTGGGACGACGTAGAGACACACGGGCAGGGCTGGTTATGGGGGTGCTACGCGGAGGATGGGTACGGCGGAGAGATGCTCTTCTCTCGCCCTACTGTTTGCAGGCAATAGCGATGTACATGTATAATGAGACTTCCGTACCGAAAAGGTCTGCCAAGTTAGGGTGCGATGCTTCAGAAAAGAAATACATCAGAAACCTGTTCGCCGCCAAAATCCACGGAGCTCAGGATTTACGTCTGAAAGGGCTTCTTGTCCTCCCACCCGTTCCCCGCTACGATTCGTAGGCAAACAGTAGGAGAGGACAGCAACGAATAACCTTCCTTTTATTCGGGTCGCAAACTCTTCTGTCTAATTTCACCCAGGTAGCACAATAGCTGAAGAAGTTTATTTGATGTTTTTTGAGGATGGTGTTTAGTGCACAGCTTTCTGTAAAGTTTGCCTTATGGGACAGGTCGCAGACATTTCATAGAGCTGGGGACAGAGAAGAGCCCAAGGAGCCGCATTAGCACAGGTTTTAAATGTTAATTCCTTTACTGAGGTGAGTAACCTTTAAATTGTATTTTTAAATTTAAATTGTATTTTTAAATTTCAGGATATCTCAAGAGCTGTAAAACATTCAAATAAGAAGTTTGTTAAAATTGACAAGCCCCCTGTATGCCAAAAATTACTTCAGAAAGGGAAGAGGTATAGATTAATTTGCGAGCCAGAAGCTGAAATAACTCCAGAGGTAAGTCCCTTACACAACCCTCTTTTCGTGCATGGCCGCTTAATTAGAAACATGACACAAAATGGCTTTTCCTGTACGTTCCTGCACTGGCATTAAGGGCATTTTTCACATTCATTTGCCATTGCGGCAGAAAGCATTTGCCTCATAGAGCCCTAAAATTTGGGGATGAAATCCTGATGCTGAAGTCAACAGCAACACCCTGGGGAGACTGGGGTTGGGCTCAGATCTGTGCCAACAGCCAAATACCTCCTCTTTAGCTTACGTGTTGGATAAATATTTATTTTTAACATATTTACATTGTATAGGAAATTGAATTTGTTGATGGATCTCTCTTGAAACTAAAAAGTTACATTGAAGTCTATTTGGAGAAACCCGACGACTTCACCTTGTCTTTGGTTGAGCTGGAGTCTGATGCGACCGTATGGAAAGCAAGACTAAGGGAGAGTGAGTCTTTGGTCTTCCCACGGCTAGTTCGGTCCTGCGGAAAAGATGCAGGAGTTGGGGTATAATTCCACCCTTAGATGCACCTAAATTCCCGCCGTTAAAATCGCGAGGTTTGGAGCCGGAGTTGATAAAACACAAAGAGAAGAGCTCCGGGAGGTCGGGTAGTGGATGTTGTGACGGCTGCGGGGTGTGCGGGAGGATGCTCCGCTTTAGTTTTACTTACTGGGAATAATATGCAATCTCTATTGCATATTATAGATGGCGTGCTGCAGCACATCGGATACAAGGAGAAAAATCATCTCATTATGTGAAATCTTAGCTCAGCAGCTGGAATCCACCCAGCAGCTTGGTTTTGTGCCTGAGAATTGTTTGATGTAGGGCATAGCAGTGGGAATTCCTCCCTCACCTTTTGTTTCCTCTGAAAACTGTTTCCCAGGTGACTGGATACATTACGATCAGAACAAAAACGAGCAGAAAAGAAGCACAGTCAGTAGTAAGTCAATCTGAAGATAAGTCGGGGTTGCTTATTCTCTGGGTACCGGGCTTGCTGTTGTAGCTCAGGTGACACGAAAGAAGTAACATCACCTCTCGCTTGCTTCTTAGATGTCAAAAAACGGAAACCAGCCCTCAGCATTTTGGAAGAAGACGAGCTCTGCAGCAAAAAGCAAAAGACTGGCAATACTGCAGGTAGAGCATTTCTGTGTTGTTTAATATAACAGGTTTGAGTTGGTTTTTTTTCTTTTTGTAGCCCATGAATTGAACCTGAGCTCACTCTTTTAAAGAATGCACAAATCTGAGCAGGAAATAGGGGAGGAGAAAGCACTGCTTTTGTAGGTGCGGAATTTGTACCTACATTGGTATGCTTTAGTACACTGTCGTTCATTGGGTAAGTAAATGGGGAAAAACAGCTAGGAAATTTGCTTTGTAAGGGACAGCTAAAATGATATTGTCTTCTAGGACTGGGAAATAGTGGCTGTTTTTGAAAGAGATTTCCACTACGTGTCTCAGATTTTGCATTTGGGATATCTCCTGAGCCATAACAGGCTAAGTTTTTCTAGAAAAAAAGTAATAATAAAAAAAAAAGAGCTCCCACTCATTGTTGACATGTGATGTCCTGATGGTCAGAGATACTCGCTGGCTGGGAGCTCCCACCCGGGAACTACTCATTTACTAATAGTTTGTTGGAAAAAATAGAGAAGAAATAATGTTAGTTCAATAAGTCAGTGACAAAAAAATCAGCAGAAGTAGCCATGTAGGTGTTTGTTTATGTGTGCATGTAGCCACCAGAGGGAGAGCTTCCATCCCTCAGAACCTCAGGTTTATGCGGAAAGCGGCTCAGTCTGTGTAACAGCGCGGGCTGAGACTTCGGAGCCGTGGTAATTAAAGGAAAAACAAACATCACCTTTCTGGAGCAGCCGTAGGCTTCGACAGCAACAGACATCTCAACGTGCCGACAGGTAGCGAGTGCTTAGTGTGGCCTTAACATTACATGTCTCAAAATTTCTGGGTGCTTGGTAATATAAAGTACCAAGGGAGGTTCTGCTGGATGAACAGCTGCTTATAAATGGGGAAAAAAACCCCTTTACAGCAGCAGCCAGCATGCAATCGGTGTTGTCGTCTTCGTGAGCTAGGCTGCTTAGTCCTTCGGTGCTTTTCTGCAGCGCGTGGCTCTGAGCTTGCCGGATAATCTGAATAATAAGATCACCTTCATCGTACGTCCCCTGGCCACGTGCAGAACTAATAGTGTAATTTAGTTACAAGTTTAATGAGAAGGGCAGTGTTAAATCTGTTCTATGTCTTTTCAGATGGAATTGAAATAAAAATCTTAACTGATCAACAGCTGATGGTGATCGCAAAGCTGTTTGGTAGGCAGTGGAGAGAAATTGCTATTGAGTGTCTTCAGATGGAGATGAAAGACATTGAGCAGATTCAGGCAACGGAGGAAGAAGTTAATATGCAAAAATTTCTGGTGTTAAGCAAGTGGAGAGACAGAGAACAAGGCAACGGAACTGCAGAAGCTTTGTACAGAAGCCTCCGTGAAAAAGCGTCCCATGAGATACTGCAAGCCCTACAAGGTATTGCCTTCCCATTACATTTATTTAATTACATCAGTGTGTTTCAGGTGTATTTTAAGAATTTGCATCAGAGGGTTTACCAAATACCTAGTACACGTTTTACTACGTAGGTCAAAATTGTCTCCCTTCTGACATTAGCAATGACTTTCTTTCTTGTGGCATTTTTATACTTCCCTTCAGAAACTTAGAAAATGAATATTTTTGCACTGACTGGGTTGAGAGTACTCTCAGCGTGACCTGGCCATCACGCTCAAATAAGTCAGTGTTACATACCCAAGCCAATTCTTCATTTTCTCAGGGAGTCCAAAGAAGAGATGTTTGGGCCTTTGCTCTTGTGTATTTTCGGAAGGGTTAATTAACACCTTCCCCTGACGGATGACTCTGCGGTTCGGTCCTGCAGACCCGTGTGTGTGTACGTATTTCCTCACTGCCCACGCGTGGTCCCGCTCATTTCTGTGGGGCTCCTTACGTTCGGTCCATCTTCTGCAGACCGAAGTTGTTCACTGAGCTGAGAAGTCAGCCAGCCAAGGGAAACCTTTCCCAAAAACTAAATATATTTTTTTTCTGGAACAGGCAAAACTTTGTTCTTTCTTTCTTCTCCCTAAAAGCAACCTGGCTGCAAAGGGTGGCGAGCTGCTCGTGCTCTCTCGCTCATCTGAGCCTCACAAACCTCTCCGTACCGTAGCCTTGCGCTGTCTCCTAGGATTTTAACGCATTTATTATTCCACTTGAATACTGCAGTAACTTCCAGAGATGAGATAATCTGGCTGTGTTTGTGCGGGTTCCTCTCCTCAGGTTTCTCGGCGCGGTGCTGAGCTGGTGAAGGAGCGCGGTGGGAGCGTCACGTCACGCTTCTCCGGCGTCTCGCCGAGATTCGGGAAAGAAGACGCAAGGCATCATCGCTCAGCGGAAAGCTTAGGCGGGCTCTTCGCAAGAAACGTAAATGAAATTTTGCGCGGATACAAGCACACCTAAGGCTTTCAGGAGCAATGACTGGTGTGGTGGATCCCGGCACCGCGGCCGGGAGTGCCGGGCATCACGTTCGGGGAAACCCAACACTGCCAACCGGCTTTGTCTCATTTGAGCCAGTCCTAAAAGACATGAGCACTGGAAGAAACCAGTTTACCTTGTTCAGGTGTATGATCCTTATCTGGAAACGTTTTTATTTACATCAGGGAAAGATAGGGAGAAAAGTTACGCCGTGACTTTCGTCCCCTTAAAAAAAAATATTGAACTGCCAAAATCATGAGGTACATCGTATTTCTGACAGATGCCCAAGATCAGGGAAGAATAATCCTAAACTTGCAGATAAATTCCTTTGCGTAATCACTGTATATATACATAATTACTGTATATACTCACGTACATTCAGTCCTTGTTAAGCTGTGGTTCTGTTTTCTTTCACGGGAGCACCACTATTGACCTCAGGCAGCTTTGAATTTTCCTGGGAATTCCTTCTTCACTTTTCTGTATAGCCTGTCTCAATTTTCATGAGATATTTTTTAATGTTGTATATTTTTTTTTCTGTATTATCAACTTTTTATACTTTTTTTTTACTTGATTAATTTTAACTTGAATAGAATTAGGTGCTTAAACTAAAATGGGAAAAGCGAAAATCTCTGCGAAGGCTGTTACTCCGTCGGCAACGCACGTACTACAGAATTGGAAAAGGTTTGGAAAGAATGCTACTTGCAGAAGAGAGCGGAGACGCCATAAGGGAGATTGTCTAGTTTTTAAAGACACAGGATTCTTCTGGTCATCTTCCTCTGCGTATGTTTATGAAAGAAGCAGCATACTTTTAAAAAATAAGGATTAAAAAGGAAACATTTACACTATTTACGTATGATTTTTTTGGATTATTTTTTTATTTTAGCTATTGGGTGAAACGTTGCAAGTTTGTTGTATGTCGTGGGCCGTCTTTCCAAGCCTTGATGCTCCACGTTATCGAACATCCCAGGGGGTGGCCGAGGAAAAGGGCTGTGTCGGTGCCCAGGACCTCGCGGGCTTTTCTGCTGATGGGGCGTTTAGGGGGAAAAAAAAGCTGTGGGAGGCAGGGTGGGCTCGTGGGGGGCTCTCCAGCCCCAGGCAGAGCTGCCCTTGGCTCTTCAATCTGGGACAAGCGGCGGGACTTTGCCATCAGGGGCACCTATAAAATACACGATAAAACCCAAAGCTCTAATAGGACCCTCTGGTCAGAAGCAGAAATCAGTAAATCTAAGCGGGAAAGAAGATGCTTGTTTGTAATAACGAGGGTGACGGGATAGCGTAGCAAGTGGCGAAAAGAGATGATAAGGTCTTTGACCTTCAGGTTCTTTAAACCAACTTCAAGAACCTTTTTAAAAAATTATATTTCTGTGGTCTTCAGTTTGGCTTTGTTCCAGTTCTCGCAAGCAGAAGGAATTAAAATATTACAGTTGCATAAGGTCAGCAGGGCACCGAGGCTCGAGGTTGTGCTTGCCTTACGACTCGGTCTGTGCTGGGGATCGTCTGTGGGAGTAGGGATTTTAAACTGAGATACCAGTGCTGAATGTTACTATGGTATGCCTTTACATCCCAGCAAGTATTTTAAAAGTATGATCAATATGACATTATCATATTGATTCATGCTATATCTCAAGGAAGAAAAAAAGTCACCACATTTTTTATGCAAACTTTGATTTTATTAGGCAATAAATAGAATAAATAAGGAATATCATCATAAATAAATTGATTATTATAAATATGTTTCAATTCCTGAAAATTACAGCTGAATAAATAAAACAGTGAAGACAAATTACAGTTGAGTGTTCGGTGGTTTGAGAACATTTTGGTGCTACAATGTAGCTTATTTTCTAGAAATCTAGAAGTCGAACGTGATAGCTTAAAAAAGCACTGAAAACAGCTCGCTAAAACCTGATTTCTAAGAAACTCTGTGAAATAATTATGCGCTAGACTCCTTAAAACGCCCCCAACCACCTGGCAGGGTATTGACCCTACTCTTTTTTTTTTTCTCCAAAACGTTCCTAGGTCAAATTTATACCCCAAGCGCTGGCGGGCTGGGCGCTTACAGCGAGGTCTCTGCCGAGGTGAGGTAATTCATCATCCTGTTGATGGTGACCGTGCGGATTCGGAAGGCGTGAAGGATGCTGCAGAGCCTCATCCTCTCCTTGAAGGAGGTCAGCCCCGCGCCTGCCGACGGCTGCGGCACGCTCCCGCTGCCGCTCTTCAGGGCCTGGGAAGAGGTAGGGCTGTTAAAAACTATCACCAGAAAGTGGCTAACACGTAAAGCTCTTCAGGTTTTTTTTTGCCCCCTGAGTGATAAACGGCAAGGCTTAGAAATAATGTATGTAAATGAGAGATTTGAAATACTTAATGATATAATTAATAGACTTAGGATGCGCAGCTGTACTTCCCTTGAGACGAAAGTGGCCATTCATGCACAAAGGCTCTTTCTGCCCAGGAATAAAGATGCTTTTTTAATAAACAGCATGGCCAGCTTTGTCTAGAGACCCGTTAGACTGGGCTCATCAGCCCGTGGCCAGAATCTCCGGGCTATCGGGAGATGCTGTGTCAATACAAAGGCAATTAACTTTTTTTTTTTTAAGTAGCTTTTGTTAAACAAACCAACAAGCTTTTAACATCTATTTCCTCTAGTCAGTAAGACTATTTATCAAAGTTCAGTACATCCTATGTCATATCCAGTATAGCAGGTGTATTGTATTTCAGTCTTTGGAAGAGAAATAGAGCCAGGTCCCTTTTACTCTATCTTTTACTCTATTTTTGAGTTCTTTGAGGAACTGGCAGAAAATCCTGTACCCCGTCTCCTTGCAAGAGCAGAGCAGCGTGAAATAAGGAGGGCTGCTAAGGAGCCATACGTCCGAGTCCTGATGTATTGACCACATCGGCAAGGCAAAAATATGAAGCGAGAGACATAATTCATAAGAATCAAGTCTTCTCTAGGACAAATCAGTAGCGGACAATCTTTTAAATTGCCAGGTTAAAGAAAGGTCGCTATTTGACTGACTACAAAATGGAGCGCACTGAATTAAAAACTGGTTTAAGACAGAAATAGTAGAAAGGAAGGAGACAGAAATACTTACTTTCATCATTTCATCAATCTTTGCTAGCACCTTTTGATCATTGAAGTTCTTCAGCTCTGCCCTGTAGGCATTCAGATCCTCATAGATGCCCTGCAGGCATTTAGTCTGCAAAAGTCAGAATTATTAGGAAATGTGGGAATCTGTTGTTAAAACGCTTTAAACATACGACGAGCAAAAGAAGGGGTTCTTTGGGGAAACTTGCAATTTACCGTATCAAAAGTAGATCTTTCCAGTGCTGGACAGTTTCCAGTCTGCAAATTAAAGAAGAAATGAGACATGGTGATTTTGTGGAAGTGTGAATTATATGGCTGTTCCACGGAAATATGATGCTGAAACTCAATATTTTTTTTTTACCCCTGGATCCTCAGATGTGCAAGCTTTTATCGTGTTGGTTTGATTCTTAGTGATATCTTCAAGATCAACCTCTTCAAGGGTACACTCAAATCCCAGGGTGCTGAGGTCCTGTGTTAAAAAGGGAATAAAAAAGGGTTATTGACTCAGCTTCACGGTACTGTGCGTACATATATGTAAATACACACAATTATAAGTGATGTGTCACAGCTCTCTGAGCTTAGCTGAATCCTAGGAATGAGGCTGTGTGAGGACCGTGGTGAAATACAAAAGCTAGCAAATGGACTAAGAGACTGAAATGCATGGGGCAGTTGCATTTAGTGGGCATAAGCTCAGGCTTTGCACAGATTTGTTTTATATGTTGTCGTAAATCGCACTGCCTCCGTTACTTTGAACTATTCTCTCAGATGTCGAATCTATTGAGAACTTTATGTCGCTATAGTTTTAAACATAAAGTATCTCTTAGAAAGTGAAAAATAACTAATACCATCTGCATAGACATTTAACGGTGCTCACTGACCCACTGCAAGTGTGGGAACAATGCACCTATTTAGCGGTGGGGTTTTTTGTGGTTCTCCAAGATGAATCTTGCGACAATAGCAGGGAATTTTAGCAAAAAAAAAATCCCCTTGGCACTACTGCCAGGGAGCTTTAGTGCAGAAAGATGCTAGAGCACCAAACCGGCGACACCAGCAGCAACATATGAACACTACGACAAAGTCGTGAGCAAGTGCTTTCCTGAGCCAGTTCTGCAGTGGCCTTAGAGAAAGTGTTCAAAAACGAGAGCGCTCCTGAAATTGCTGGCACCGCTAATGGTGTGTGTGCTCCTGTGGGGTTGTGGTGAATAAGGGCTGAGAAAGACACCTGAGCAAATCCCCATCCTAAAGGGCTGGTCAGTGGAGGCATGAAAGCAGGGACCAGGCGTAGAGTCTTAAAGGGAGTCTGCAGAGAGCATCCACCCCCCTGGGTGCCCTCACCAACCCATCACTGCCTGCCTGGGTACCCTCACCAATCCCTCACTGCTTGCCTGGGTACCACCACCGACCCATCACTGCCTGCCTGGGTGCCTTCACTGCCCCATTGCTGCCCACCTGGGTACGTTCACCAACCCATCACTACCCGCCTGGGTACCACCACCAACCCATCACTGCCTGCCTGGGTACCACCACCAACCCATCACTGCCTGCCTGGGTACCCTCACCAACCCATCACTGCTTGCCTGGGTGCCATCACTGCCCCATTGCTGCCCACCTGTGTGCCCTCCCCAGTCTATCACTGCCCGCCTTGGTGCCATCACTGCCCCATCACTGCCCGCCTGGGTGCCCTCACCAACCCATCGCTGCCCTCCTTGGTGCCCTCCCCAACCCATCGCTGCCTGCCTGGGTGCCCTCCCCAACCCATCACTGCCCGCCTGGGTGCCCTCACCAACCCATCGCTGCCCTCCTGGGTGCCCTCCCCAACCCATCGCTGCCTGCCTGGGTGCCTTCACTGCCCTGTCAGTGTCCACCTCAGTACCCTCACCGCCCCATCACTGCCCGCCTGGGTACCCTCCCCAACCCATCGCTGCTCTCCTCGGTGCCCTCACCAATCCATCACTGCCCGCCTTGGTGCCATCGCTGCCCTCCTCGGTGCCCTCCCCAACCCATCGCTGCCCACCTGGCTACCACCCCCCACCCCCTGCCCCCCTCCCCTCCCCAACCCGCATCCCCCAGCCCCACTTCACCCCCCCCGGGACCCCCGGCCGAACCTTCAACCGCCGGAGGGAAGCGTCGGCGGCTTCCAGCAGCTCCCGGGAGCGATTCAACCCTTCGGCGAGGCGGTGAGGAGCCAGGGGGGGCCGCGGCAGAGCCCGGCCGGGGGTGGGCAAGAGGAGGCTCAGGCAGAGAAGGGGCAGCGGCAGCGCCGGCCGGTTCCCTGCCGGCCGCCTGCAGAGCCGGGCGGCAGCGCTGCGGGGCGCTCCCCGCCCGCCGCTGCCCGCCCCGCCGCGCCGCTCCATGCTGGGGGCGATGCTGGGGAGGCCGGTGGGGATGGTGGTGCGGGGTAGGGAGGGGAGAAGCGGGGCCCGGTTGCCGTCGGGATCCTCGCCGGCTTTTTATCGGGGGCGGCCGGAGCGGGAGTTCCCCCTCTTCTCCTTTTCTTTTCACAGCGGCGATTCGGTGAGGCGAAGCGGTGGAGGGGGGCCGGGGGGCGGCCAGGACTCATCCCGAGAGCTGCTGGGGTTGCTGGGAATCCCGGTAGGGCGGAGGAGGGGGGGGGGGTGGTTTGGGGGGGGTCCGGGGGTCGGGACCGGCGGCGGAGGCCGGCTGGGGGTGCTGCGGGCAGAGGCGGTGGAGGGTGGGAAGGGGTTTCGCTGGGGCTGTTGCCCTCGCTGCCAGCTTTGGGGCCAACTGGGGTGGCTTAAAGGATGCGTAGGACACGTGGAGACGCTTTTCCATTTCCGTTCTTTGCTATTAAAAACCATCACGGCGTGACGTCGTTAATGAACGCTCGCTAAAGCCCGCCTGGAAACTTGCCTTTGGCCGATATACTCGGTATGATGGCCGAATATTCCAACATTAGTCCACGTGGCCGTACTTGGCCTGGCCAAAAGGCTGTAGGAAACTTTTCTATCTGTCGGGTCTGCTGTGAAGTCAATGGGAGTTTTGCTATCGACTCGGAAGGGAGCAGGATGAATCAAGAGTTTTATATTGCATTTTCAGGTTCTTTTTATTTTAATTGACATCTTGTTTCCCATAAGAAGGCTGTGGCATGTCTAAAGGCTTACTTTGCTAGAATACCAGCACTGCATAATTTTCCATTTTCACCGTGTGTTTTCCATTTCTGCACTAGTCATTAGGCTGTGGTTTTAATCTTGTGTAGGAGACTTTTTTTTTTCTGACACAGAAGTGAAAGAGACCTTCCGAATATGCTTGCATGCGTGTTCTTGAAAAGGCGTCAGTTTGGCTTTCCAGGTTTCTTTGCCCAATGCTCAGTCATAGCGTTGCCCTCGGCGGCAGGGCATGAGGTTCCTCTTCAGGTGGGGCACTGATGCACAGTTTGGACAACAGTTTCTCCTTCGTGGCCTCCCCGTGCTGCACTGAGCCATGTACTGGGATATTAGCTAGGGTCCTTTGGCCAAAAGGAGGGATACTTAGCCCAAATACCTTCAGACGTCTCTCAATGCAGCTGCTATTGAACGGGCATTGAGCACAGAACGATGATCTCAGGGGTGACTGTGCGTGGAGGTGCCTCTTCTCCACCATCCCGTGGGCCAGGAGAGAGGACTTTCCTTCCCGCTGCTGCGTCCCAGCTCCCGGAGGGATTTCTTTGTGACCCGAGGCAGTGAGGACGGGGGGGGAAACTGGGGCTAGAGGATGCCCAATGTGTGCTGCTGGGCTGGCAAGAGCATCTTCCCGGAGGACTTCACCTCCAAAAAGGGACCCCCGGCAGCCCCCAGCTGAAAAATACAGGCTACGCAAGCAGGACAGCCACGCGAGCAGGACGCTTCCGATTCCCTTTTATGCAAAACTTTGAGCTATATTTTGCTTTCTTCATGTAATTTCTGTCTCTCACCGTATATGGCTCACAGATAATTTGCAAAGAGTCTCCTGTTGTTGCACAAGTGTTTCCAAAGCAGAAATGCTTTCTTGGTCAGTGCTCCCTCAGCCCAACGGTTAGGTGATGGATTACTGAAACACTGGGTGGGTTTAATTTGCTGATAAAATGGAATATATCCTAATACTGGTGAGTGATTTTTTTCCTGGCAGAAGAAGAAATAACTGAATGTTGCTACATTTGCTGTTTTACAAATAGGAAGGTTTTTCTCACTTATCTATAAAGAACCATGCCCGGATGGTACCATTGTCACCACTCATTTTATTTTCCTGCTAACATCTGAAATTGAAGTCCTTGCCATGCCGGGCTGCTGAAGATCCTTGTACACCTATTGCGGGATCCAGATAAATCCAGAGACCTGTTGAAGCTCCAGCACTTGTAATCACACTCTGCAGACCCAAATCCCCCCGGAGCAGCAATCCCACAGGTATTGGGGTGAGAGTCTCCAGGGCAGATGCTGAACATGATGTTAACGTGGTGGTTGTGCTGGTTTGGATGGGTGGTGAGTCGAGCCTGGCCAGTTTCTGCTCCTTTTGCCCGATTTGTACCATATCTGTATTCTCTGCCTGACTGTGCTTGTGTTTCGGCTGTGGACTGAATGTGAGGGCACTCTTCTGTAAGGCACTTTTTATTGAGATTTGTCTCAAAGAAGTGATGTATAAAAGTTATTAACTCCTAGGTCCTAGCAATGAGGTAATAAAGTCTTGAGGATACGTTTATTTTGGGCAGATGTTATATCTGTTTTTCATTCCTAGCCTCACCTATCTGTCTGCCTCCTTCACCTCAAAGCATGCTATATTTGACCAGTGGTTATATACAGCCTGACATCTAATATTACTATTATTTTGGGGGGATAGATGTAATAATATTTTCTATGTCAGTAGCATCCAAAAGTGAAAAGCAAGTTCTTTTGAAATTGAAAGATTCACGCCCTTTTTACCGCATATGGTGTCTTGATCTCAGGTACCCATCTCATCAGGCAAACGAAGGATTATACGGGTGGAGTGATGCATTTGTTATTAAAGCAACAAAGATAGGGATGTATCGTGTATGCATTTAGAAATACAGTGCAGTAATTGCTTACCATAGTCTATTAAAACTGTTGGAAGTTGTATGATTTTACATGAGAAAATGTAATTCCACTGGCTTTATTTCAACCATAAATTGCTCTTGCTCTCTCTGAAGTTAACCTCCAGTGAAAAATAAGAACCGTTCTGGGTCTAGCTGTAAAACTGTAACATTATTGTAGTCAAAACTGAGTGAAATTGTGTTCTTGGCTATGCTGCACTCAACCAAAACAATACCTAAAAATCCTATTTGAAAAAGAAAGGAAAAACGATAATAATAAAGAAACCCAATTAGAAAAAACCAAAACCCCCAGTTCAGTTTAGTTTTGAGGACTGTATATGCGAGTGATGAGAAATAGGATCTTCTCCAGCCACACTCTTCTAAAAAGCTGGGAGTTTCCTGGAAATGCGTGCTGACACAAGGTGCTGCAGTGCTAACCCTTCTTTCAGTCTTGGCTCACCTTCTCTCCCCTCTTACGAATAGAAATCTAATTTTTGTCTTCATGGTTGCTCTCCAAGCCCAAGCTAAATGAAGACCACCTTGCTTTTAGAGTAAGCTACGTATGAAGAGCCGTGAACATCACGCGCCGTCTTCTCCATCGCCAGCTGTGTGCTGCGGTGAAATGGTGGTTAGGGATATTTCCTAACCGGGTCTCTAGTTGTGTGCTGCTATTTCTCCTGTAACGTGTAAAACTACATGAATTTTCTTCATTAGCAGGCCAGCTCCCAAACCCATTGTGAAGGTCACGTAGTGACTTGTAACATGTCTTCAACGGGAAGAGATGGGTTATTTGTGGGAGAGCCCTATTCCCCATAATTATATATAATTATGCAATAATTTTTATATATATAATTATGCAATAATTATATACATAGATAAACTGAAGCTGCAGCATGATTATATCACAGCTAGGCTGACAGTTAATTGTAGATAGTTGCTACATAAGAAGAACAGGAAATGGTTGTGTGGAATAAGATTTCTGGATGCTTCAGTAAATAAAACTCATTTTTATACTATTTACCTCTCTCAGATATGGAGGGTTGATCATGGATAATTTTTTTTTTGCTCCTGGATAATTTTTTTGGCAGATCCAGGGTCAGATATCTCACCAAAATAGCCTAACTGACAAAAGCGTTTCTTCTGATTTATGTTGGGAGCCAATGACTCCATCAAATGGGAAAGCAAAGACTTGAAACTTGCCTGGTGATTTTTTGGCTGTCGGTGCTTATTCATTGAGGAATCCCCAGAAATACGTAACCCTAAGCATGTGCTGAAGTTTCATTGATTTGAAAGCTAAAGTCACGTAATTAAACGTTATTTCTGAGTCAGAGTGGCTTTCCTGAACCCGCAGCCAGCACACTGAAACGATCCTGGGTGTTAATCACCTGCACCCCTTGGCTCTCCTCTCTTCCAGCCATCGCCGGAGCCCGTGTGGTTTTCCCCGTGACCCTGCTGGGTACCGCAGCATCTCCCCTCTTCACTGCGAGTTTCTGGCCGTTGGCTTTCAGGTCACTGCCTGGCAGCTTCGTGTCCTTAGGTGGCCAGCCCGACTGGGGACCTCCGAATTCAGCGGGTGTTATTTGGAGGCTCCACTCCAAAGCTCAAATCCACACACCAGGGTACAGCCTTTTTCGAGGAAAAGGGATGGAGCTGGCCGTGACAGCTGGAGAGGTGCTGTCGGTCCCTAAAAAGCACGCAGGTATTTTGAATGGTTATGGTTTGGGCAGGTAACTTCTCCCACTGAAATGGGAGGATTATTTGAAGAGCATCCTTGAACATGGGGGGGAAAGGAAGGTTTTTACTGAATCAAGCTATGCCTGAGATAAGCCAGGAGTTACGCTTTTTTTTTAGCTCCAACATTTTTCGGCAGCTTTTTCGATTGGATGTAGGAGCTGATTTTTTTTCCTCATCATCAACTGGCTGCGTTTACTGCGAGGTTAACTGCAAAGCTTTCTGTTAAAGGACCATTGACCCCAATCTCAGCATTGTCACTCTAAGGGATCGCCGTACTTCTCTCACGATGCTTTACAGAAAATAAAAGGTGTGGGCAGGCTCCAGGAACCCCTACCCACAGAAACAACCTTAGTGATGTGGATAAAACTCTCCACCAACCCTGTGGGTTTTGTTTTAAAGTTTTTATGACACGAATAGAAATAAAAAGCTCCTGCGAGGACTTTCACGGGGCTGGGGTCCCTCCATCAGGGCATGGAGCGGTGGTGCCTCTCCTGCCCACCCCCCTGGGACCTCAGGACTCCCGTGGGATCCTCCTTTGTCCCCTTGTGGTCTCTGCTCCCCTAAACCCCGAAAACACCGGGGTGAGTAACGCGGCTGGGGCTCGCGGCGCGGTGCCTGTGGTTTCGCATGTGGGAAGGGAGCGCTGGCCTCTGCTGAGCGCAGCGCTGCCGGCGCTTTTCACCGTCCCTCTTTCGCTCTTGCTTTCTGTTTCCACCCACTGCAGCGTTTCTCATCTCCGGGTGCTTTTTTTTTTCTGTTCTTTCATCCCACCCTTTTACGTCCCGTCTGCGGGGGCAGAGGCTCTCACGGATTGAGATGCTGGGGCTCTGATGGAAGAAGGGGGTGATGTGGTCGTGCTCTCTTCTTGCTGGTTTTGTATTCGCCGTTTCACCTGGCAGCGGTCTTGCACCCGCGGAAAAAAAGGAGCGTTGAGATTGGTTGACCAGGAGATGCATCAGTGCAATGGGTTGGTTTTTTTTTTGCATTTCTTTGATGCAAAGTGATTGTCTGAATCACATTAATGATGGATTCAACCCTTCACCCCACCATGAAGAAGGAGGACGGGGAAAGGGTCTGTGCTTTCAGGCGCTGAGCCAGCCGGAGATTTAATACCCGAGAATACTTACCAACACACACAGGTCAGAGTCTCCAGTGCCCGGGGATACCCGGAGAGCTGCTGGCATGACTCACGCTTACAGCGTTCTCTGGTGAGAGAAGGAACCCAGCTCCAGTCCCAAGAACACGTATTTGGTAGGAATTATTTGAACACTTGGCCCACCCCGGGGTGAAGCACGCTGCGATGTGCTGTACAGGTGGGATCACGTTTAAATTTTTTTTTGTTTTACCTTGGTGAGAGTAAAAAAATAATAATGTAGTCTCGGTGAAGTGAAGCCCTGACCGAAAGGAGATTGCAACCCCTGGGTCTTGGTGGGAAAGGGTGCGGTCCTTTCCACTAAAGCAATTATTAGAAGAAAATAATGTCTCTTCATGGGTGAAACCCAGCACTTTCGGCATCACAGTGTGTTATTTTGTCTGCCAGACATGGGCAGCGTGTGCTGGGATGGCTCGGACCCTGCAAAGGTCACTAGGAGGGACCGGAGCAGCCGACGTCCTTGCAGGAGTAAGGATTACACGTGGGAGTAGAGTGTGAGTAAAGTACAGGTTACATGTGTGAGCGAGTGCCGTTCAACTTCCAATTTTCCGTACCACAAATACATTGAATATGTATGTATTATCCTCATTAGGCCAAAGATTATTCATATATTAGCGGTTACCAGAGATTAATTCCCAGCAGGTCAAATAAGGGCAGGCCCAGCTGGTAACAGGTACCGGAAAATAGAGGCTTTGTGTCCAGTTACTTAAGGAAGAGAGAGCACCCAGGTCATGTATGCTTGTAGGTTTTCGGGATAAATGAAGCTCTGTGTGAGCAGTAATTCCTGAAGAAAGATTACAGAAGCACGTGGACTAACTAACTTGCTTGCTCCGTTTGCTGAATCTGGGGGGGGAAGGCGACCACCTCGCAGGCAAAGCAGCCTTCGGCTCTTAAAACCATCCCGAACGAGAACATTAAAGATATTTGCAGCAGCTTCTCTAATTTCAAATTACAGATTGCCTCATCCTCAGAAATGAAAGGAGGAAGGATTTCAAAAGCACGTGAATCCAGTGCAGGGGCGCTGGGTCCAGCTCTCCCGCTGCACAGGGAAGCAGAGCTTGGCCATGCCCATATGGCAAGACTGGGAAGCATTAAACGGGTTTGAATCCTAACAATTGCCGTGTGAAAGCTTTCTTTAACCGCCACCAGCTGGGATGTGGTTCTCTTTTTAATCCACTGTGGGTTCGGAGGGGCAGCCGGACACAGGTCTGTGCTTGTGGCAGAGCCACGGTCTCCAGGTTAGACCAAGCCACAAGAAAAACACCTTACTGAATGATAACGGGAACACACAGCACAATCACAGCTTGTGTTTCAACTCAAGGCCTTTAAAAAAATATTTTTATTTAGCGTTCCAGGTTGCTCTGAATGAAACCCATTACAAATCCATATTAGCTCGGTTTTTCTCGATGTGAAGTCACTTCTGGAGGAGATCGCGATGCTGCTCTCCATCCTGCGGGCTGGCACAGCCAGGAGAGGACAAGCCGAGGATGGGGCTTGCCTTCGCCTGGAGAATCAGCAGCTGTAGGAGGGCAAGCTCCTTAGGCTGGGTGACTAAAGCCCTTCGGGGCCCGAGTGCTGGTTTTCTTTAGCTGCCTTCCACTAAATACAAGTGAGGGGCTCTGCAGGTGAGTTAACAACTCGTTTCACAGCTGACTGCATGCTTTGGTATCCGCATCGGCAAAGGAAAGCCGACCGTCCCGAGCCCAGCGTCTGCCTTCGCACGCTCGGACCCTGCCGCGGTGTCTGGGCTGTGGCTGCAGCTCTGCTAGCTGGAAGCGGTCAGTGGGAAGGAAAATATCGGTCACAGAACAAAATCTTAACAGATTTGAGTTTGAAATTATTTTTAATGTCGGTGTAACAGATTTTGGTTTAATTTTAAAATAATCAAAATAATAGAAATTTCTGGATTTGGTTTGATTAGAGCACGAAAGAAACATCACATTTAAACTCTTTGAAGCTGTATAATTACATGTGGGCTACTTCCAGTTCTTTTCCCAAAGGCTGTGTCATTGCTCAGAGGAGCAGACTCCCCGATGGGTCCCGGGAACCTGCACGCGTTGGTCGACTCCTGCCAGCGAGTGTGGTAAGCTGCATTTTGCCCAGTGCAAAGGAAGCAAAAAAACCCCCCAAAACAACCCCAGTGACAGCCGTGGGGCTGGGCAGGCTGTGCCGTCTTGTTAGGCAAAATAATCCCGCATTTCCACAGGCTCGGGAGAGTGCGGTGGCACCGGCTCCACTGCAGAGCCCGAGGATGAGCGTCTGGTTGCGATACGGGGACACCGACAGCCCTTCGCTGCGGATCTGCTGCTTCATCGCGAGTCAAGGGAGAGCTGCTGCCCCAGGAGACTCCCCTGGTTGGGTTTGGCTTCACCTCGGCAGTGGGGAGGCTTCGTTCATCACGGGTCCCGTTAACGAGGGTGCGGAGGTAAGGTAGCACCCAGAGCCGTCTCCCCCAACAGCCGGGAGGAGCAGCGGTCGTGGTACCCAACAGCTGGGAGGAGCAGCCCTCCGAAATTAGAAAGAGTGATGTGGAGAGCTGTGAGCTATGCTCATACGTGTTGAATTTTATTTTTTTTCCTTAGGTGTCATCGTGGTTTAACCCCAGCCAGCAACTAAGCACCACGCAGCCGCTCACTCACTCTCCCCCAGCCCCGTGGGATCGGGTCAAGAATCGGAAGGAAAAAGGTAAAACTCGTGGGTTGAGATAAGAACAGTTTAATAGAACAGAAAGGAAGAAACTAACAATGACAATATAATAACAATAATAGAATGACAATAATAATAGTAAAAGGATTGGAATATACAAACCAAGTGATGCACAATGCAGTTGCTCACCACTCACTGACTGATACCCACTTAGTCCCCTAGCGGCGATCCCCCCAGCCCCACTCCCCCCAGTTTATATGCTGGGCATGACCTAACATGGTGTGGAATACCCCTTTGGCCAGTTGGGGTCAGCTGTCCTGGCTGTGTCCCCTCCCAACTTCTTGTGCCCCTCCAGCCTTCTTGCTGGCTGGGCATCAGAAGCTGAAAACTCCTTGACTTGGTACAAACACTACTTTTAGCTACAACTGAAAACCTCGGTGTGTTATCAACATTCTTCTCATACTGAACCCAAAACATAGCACTATACCAGCTACTAGGAAGAAAATTAACTCTATCCCAGCCAAAACCAGGACAGAATCTTCCCTTGAGGTCATCTCGCGGGTATTTGAACCTCTGTTATCTCTCACCGTAGCCCGGCACGCGTACGGCACCTCCTGCGCGCAGCTGGCTAGGCAATACGAGCTACAAAGCCCTCACTGGCGGGGAGCAAAGACTTTGCAGCCAACCCAAAGAAGCTGCTGGTCCCAGATTTATTTGTGGAGCCAGAAGGACCTCCAGGGCAATGCGGGGGGGTCAATCACCCAGCCGCAACCGGGCTCGCCGCTCGCTCCGTGCCGGCTGACTGCGGGGTCTTCCTCCGCTGGAAGAGGAAGCTGCTGCTCGTAAAGAAACTTGCGGAGTGCGTAAGTGCGGGGCTGGGCCGGGAACGTCACCCCAAATATGTCCTGCAGAGGGGAATTGGTGTGCTGGGGACAGGGTCACAGCTGAGGTGTAAGGGGTACAGCAGCTCCCGGGGAGAATTGGGCTTAGACAGGGAGGAGCGGTGGCAAACGCGTGCTGCAAAGCTGGGCAAGGAGCAGAATTGCTGATGTGGTCAGGTCGGGTATTCTCCCAGGCCAAAGCAGCATTGACCGCTCCGCACGTCCCAGCACCAAGGCAGCCCCTGCTCGTCAACTAGCAGGGAGGAGGTACAGTACAGAGAGGAGAAAATGTTTGGTAGTGCTATAAACGAGTCTTCAGCTGTCCTCAGGTATTCGCTCGTGGTTTTGATTAAGAAAAAAAATTGCTATATTGGATTTTATACAGAGTATGGAAAATTAAATGGGTCACTTGAAAGCATGCTGCGACAAAGTCAATCTTATTTCCCCAAGCTGGAGCTGGGTGTTCACTACAAGAAGCAAATTCAAACCTGGGGAAGAAGAAACCCTGTGTTTGCCGTGCGGACGGGGCCTGTGGCTCTTGCAGGTGCTCTCCTTCCCTTGGCAAAGGCACCGAGACCCCAGAGGCTTCGTTTTTGCTCATGGCTACATCCAGCTGCTGGCCCTGCGAGGGCTTTGCAGGAGACCCAAACCGTTTCCAAAAGTGGGCTGTGCCAGGCTGCTGGCGTGATGTTGAGCTCAAAGGCAGCCCAAATACGAGTGCGCAACCTCTAGTCACATCTTCCAAGCCAAAACATCTGCTGCAGGCTCTTGATCTGTGCACCGACGTGGGGACTGGGGTCTCCCCGAACCTCACGTTCCAAGGCAGCGGGAAGGTGCAGGATGAGAACTCAGTGATGAGGATCCCTTCCCCGCTCCCCAGAATAAATCTCCGGGTGGTTTTGGAGCCGCAGAGCCCCTTGCCAGCTCTTAGTCTTGCTTTGGGGGGGGTCAGTCTCCTGCAGCCGCAGGTGCCGGTTACTCCGGCAAAACTCCCTGAGCTCCCCATGGGAGTTTTCCCAACTAGTGTCCGCCCAGGAGGGTCAGCCTTACCTCCACGGTGGGCTGAGATCAATACCTGGGAAAATTCGTCCTCCCCCAGCTCTGACGGGCAGCGGAGGAGTGCTGAGCTGGCTGCCTGGAAACGGCTGCTGCCCGCAGGCTGTCAGCTCAGGAGATCCACATGAAACCCTGCAATTCCCTTTTTTTCATGCTGCTGTAGCTATTTCACTTTTCTTCTGAAGGCATGTTTCTTCCCCAAACGTGCTGTTGTTAGGGAGCCGAGGGGTAGGTGGATACGGCGGTGACCAGCGCGGTGGCCAGGCTCTGCTGCCAGTCTTTCATGGCAATCGCTCCATCAGCAGTAGAGCCAGCATCCCAATTTGGCACCAAATACTAAAGCCATGGACTAGAAGAGGCTGTGACGGGTCAGAGCCTTTTGCACTACTGAGAACTGGGATCATTTATTTTGCATAGATCCTTCCCCCCCCCCCAGTCGAGAGACTTGAAAAATTTTAAATAATATTTTACTGCTAAGAAGGAGCTGATATAAGTTGATATAAGTGAAGCAGGAAGGTCTAATCCTACTGAGTGTGACCAAGGAAAGCTGCTTTAGCGCACGACTTTTGGTACTTGCTGGCGAAGCACCCAGTGGTGTGCAGGATGTCCCCAGTCACCGCTGCGGCGGCGGGGAGAGGACGAAGGGTCCTGCGCACATGGGTTTCACTTTTTGCTTTACAATAAGAAGGAAGAGAAACTCCCCGAGAGCAGGCGTGGGCTTCTGCAGAGAAGCGAGTGCGGACCGTAACCTCCCCCCCGCCACGGCTTTTCCTTGGGGATGCCCTCTGCGAGGCTGAGCCTCCCTCGGGGCTGCGCAAGGATGGATTTGATTTAAAGAGGTAAAAACGAGCTCCGTCGGACTGAATTCTCTTAAGTTCCTTAGTGCTTCTCCTTTGGAGGATGAAATAAGAAAAGTAAAAGGCCGTGTGTACGCTCCGCCGTGGTTTTACACGCTCACAGTCCGTGGTGGTACCCGCGTGCCCAGCGAGATGCCGTGCAGCACGGCTTCTCTGCGGTGGGGAGCTGCTGGATGGGGTCACAAAAAAAGGGAGGAAAAAAATAAAAATAAAAGGAGAACCCAAGCAGCAAGGTTTGTTTGGGAGGAAGCGCCTGGCTCATGCAGCACATCTGTTCCCAAGGGCTGCTTTAACGTCAGCGGGATGTTATCTATCTCAGACATCAGAATGATTTTTTTTTCTTTTTTTTTAATGCAACATTTCACGCTTTTCAAGCACAGGTGAGTTTAGGACCCAGAGACAGACTTAAAAAATTAAGAAACGCTATGTTGTGAGACCAGCAAGGAAAAGGAAGCCGAATTTCCCCAGGATTGGCAGAGGAAAGGGCTGTGGAAAGGAAGCATGATGGGGCCAGGACATGGCACACGGAGGAGCAGGTCCTTTCTTGCCCAGCTATTCAGGCAGCATAAAAAAGAAAAAAAAAAAAAAAAGTTCCATCAGCCAAAAAACAAGCTCCAAAACCATTTCCAAGCTGCTCAAAGCTCTGCGCCTGTCCCTTGCCCCAATGGCCGGTAAGGCACGGCAGCACCCGGCTCTCCGTTGGGTGAGGATCTGCTGTGGGTGGTGAGCCTGGCGGCACCCCGTGGCATTTGCAGCCATTTATCACAGCTCTGCAGCCTTTCTTTATTTTTTTTTTTTCCCCATGCTATGAATTATATACGTGTTTGCTGGGGGCCCACTGATCCCTGGAGGCAGCATCCCCGCAGGCAGCAGCTAACGCTGGTGGACATTTGCCAGCCCCAGTGCATCCAATACCCTGCTGCGCTTTCCTTCGGCTTTTTAGTCATTTGAATGTTTTCTCCAAATGAGCACTTTTTTTTTTTTTTTTTTTTTTCTTCTTCCCCAGGTGAGAGGCACCAGGCAAGGGGGCTGCTTCAGGCACCTGATGGTCGGACGCCGAATTCTGGTCCCTGAGATGGAGCAGGGGCCGCTGTCATAACAGAAGCTGCTTATTACTGGCCCTGCTGAGCTCACCGCCCCCCGAAAGCGACCTTCTGACTGAGAGCCCTCTGAGTCTCTTTCGGGGAATTCGGCTCCAGGGTTACAATACTGATACTGGGAGTCCCAAGTGGAACCATGTAAATGCCCCATTAATGGAAGAAAAAAACATCCAAAAAAAAAAAAAAAGGCAGAACAAAAATCCCAAATTCTCCCCAAGGATGGCGCTCCCAAAAATCCCGCTCTGTGAGGAGCAGGTATTCCTCGTGGATATACAGAATTAGCTACAGCCAAGCGTGGCTGGTGGCTGGAGGGCAGCAGGCTGGCTGTTGGGGAGAGCTCGTGGGACCCCCGGCCCCATCGCCCCGTGCGTATGCAGGGCGGGTAGGTGTTTTTGCTGACCGCATCAGGTATTTTCGGTGACTTCTAGTCTCAGGAGGTACTTTTTCCCGTTGTGCACAGCGAGCTGTGGGCAGCCTGCAGAAATTTGGCATCCCGTGCGAGATGGTTTATGTCTGCTGGTGGGGAAAAGGGGAGGAGGAGCCGAAAACCCACCCGGGAGGATACAGGACACTCAAAAAGCGGGACCGATACCCAGAAAGGAGTAGGTGACAAAGGACATATTGCCCATGATAAGAGTGGCAGCGGCAGCTCAGAAACCACACAACACCTTTCTCTTTTAAAAACGTCATTTAATCCATTAATTCCACAGCATTGCCATCATACACACCAGCATGACACCTCGGTACACGGGACACAGAGCCAAGGAGATGCAGTTACCCAGAAACACTTTTTTTTTCTTTTCTTGAAAAAAAAACCCAACAAAACAATCCCCTAAGACTGTAAGGGGGAAAACCAACGGTAGGTGACTGGAATAACTAGTTCTCTTCAGCAAGTTAAAGGCACTTAGCAAGGGAACGAAACTCCAGCCTGCCCAGGCTGCTTCACACCCCGGTGCCCCACAAGCTGGACCCCGGCGGGGCCGATGCCAGGGACGATGCCGGGGGCGGCTGGCGAGGGCGGGGGGTTCCCTGGAAGGACCCGGGGGGTTTTCTTGCTTTTTTTTTTTTTTTCCAAGCTGAGAGCAAACTTTTTGTCTTTGGGGCTTTTGCTGTCCATGCTTTAAATCCAGCGGCAGGCACCTCCTCACCGATACCCGAACAGCCGGCCGCTTCTGATGGAGGCACCGGCTCCGTGGGGACGCTTTTAGCCTCGGAGCACTGCAAACACGGCATTTCACCGAGCAGAAATATAAAACCCAGCAGGTCTCCCCACGTGCACGCAACAGCATCAAGCCAACCAAGAGCTACAGCGAAACTAAGACCCCCTATATATATTTTTTTTTTTCTGCATAGATTTAAAAAAAAAAAAGCAAAATATGAGGAGTTTATGTCGTCCCCTGTCTGCAGGCGAGGGCTCTCCAGCCTAACCCATCCCAACATCTTTCTGAAAAGCCGGGGGCAGGCAGAGCTCCCTGCTCAGGGACACTGCCTGGCAGGGACGTGGGACACGGGACTGTCCGCTGGAAACCCCCCGGAGCAACTCCTGGGAAAGGAAAAACAACCCTAAGTTAAACCAACCCCCTTTGCCCAGCCCCACCACACCCCGCCAAGGGCTGGCGCTTCCCTAACCTGCACTTTCTGCAAAAAGAGGGGAAAAACCCCGTCATTTTATAAAATACATTCTTGGCGGGGGATGAAATTTTAATGCAGCTCATGCTTTTATGAAAACACTCTGAATAAGTCATTAGCCAGACCCTTCGCTAAGATGAATTTGCCCCCGAGGAAAAAAAGAATTAAAAGGTAAGAAGCTGGTGCGCGCAACATGCGTGTTTGCTGCTGGCTACGGCCAGGCAGCCTTAGGAAGGGGATGGCTGAGCTCCTTCAGCATTAAATCAAATAAATGAGGGACGGAGACAGACTTATTAGTCTCCCAGTGTCCCTCCTCCTGTACGCGCGGAGGAGGACACATCCAGCACTCAGCTGACGAACACAGCTACTAACGGGGAGCGCAGCCCAAAGGCAGAGAGGTGAGTAATTACCATATATAATACATTTAATATGCTGCTTAGATTTTTAACATAGACTTTTTTTTATTTCTGACATTGCTGAGTCATTTAAATATTTAGCCCGGACAATAAAATATAAAAAAACCCCCATCTACGGTATGTGCCTGCTGATTCTAACAATAGTCACACTATTAGGGCCCAGTGAATGTTATTATAGAAGAATCTCTTAAGTCCACGTCATACATACATTATGAACTTACAAATAAATAACTCTACAAAAATCCTGTCGTCTCTCCGTAATTTCATGTGATCGGCAAAAAGAAAAGGCTCTTTCTGGTGATGACAAACTCGGAATTGCACATTTAGTTCGAGGAATACATTACTGGTGCATCACCAAAGTCAACCACTAGGCAACAAAAAGACGTATCATATGAAACAATTTTTTTAATTTTTATTTTACATATTTATACATAAAACTTTCAAGGTAACTCTCTGAATCCAACCGAATGTTAATAGCACATCTAAAAATGAATGTCAGGTAGTCAACATTCACAAAATGTTGAAAACTGATTAAAATATACATATTACTGAAAGCTACAACTTCACTACGAGGCAGGCATGTATTTTTTTGACTTGTATAGCACCGTCAAGTACAGTTTCTTTATTTTAAAACTACAGTGAAGAATAAAAAAGTAGTCAATGGTAAAATATCGTTCAACTGAAAATCTCTAAACAAACAAAAATAAAGTTAAACTACCCTCTCTTCTCACCCATGATTTATAATGTTATAAGTACTGTACATTTTTTGTAATAATATTATTAAAATGCCTGATATTTAGTGGCACGAGTAAAAAAATTAAAATAAATTAAGAAGCAGAGGCCAATCACCGGACATAAAGCTTCAGACATGGTCAATGACTAACACTGGTTTTTCTCGTGCGCCACCGTGGACATCAGCGCTTGGACACACACAGAAGCAAAATGAAGTCTCGCTCCAGCTCTGCTCCCGGCGCTCCGGGGTTCATTTTGCCGGCATCTTCTCTGCCATGTGCTTCTGCTGACTTTCGGCGTGTCTGGGGCGGGGGGAGAGGAAAGAATTTTCGTTATTTGCTGTGCCGAGGGGAGGTGGAAACCCGAACCGCGCGCGGGGCTGCGCTCCCAGCCAGCATCCGCGCCGCTCTGGCAGCGAACCAAAAATCACATTTTTCCCGAGGGAAAAAAAAAAACCCAAACACCGAGCGAGGTTACGTGCGGTTTCTGCCCGGGTTCTTTCCCGGCGGGAGGGGACGGGGAGGGAAACCCTTCTCCCGAGGGGTTTTGGGTCAGCTGGGATCGTTTTCTCCCCTCCTGCGGCGATGGCCGGCGCGTTCACCCCCGGACAACGCCGGGATGGGGAGCGCCGGTGCCTCCCCCCCCCAAAGCCCCCACCATCCTGACCAGCTTCCAAATAAATTTCATTTACTAAACTGCCATTACTTGCACCTGGGAAGCAAAGCGTTTCCCAAAGCCCAGGAGAAAGAGACGCGAGGTGGCGTTGGCATTTGCCTACTGACCCAGCTCCAGCCCCCATCCCAAATCCCCCCCTTTCATCACTTGTTCTTCATTAAGGGAAGCAGTGACGGTGTCTCGCAAGACTCCGAAGTGACAACCTGTCTGCTCGTCCCCGCGGCCACCAGCCCCTGGGCAGCACGAGAACTGGCCACCCCAGCTGGCGGAAACTTTTTCCAGGCAGAGCACCGTCAAATCTCAACCAGCTGCTATGCAGCGCCACGATGTTTCAAAATAGAAACAAATATAGGCCGTATTTTTCGCAAGCTTAATGCTTCAGCTGTGAAACCGTGGTCACAGTGCGCTGACAATAACCAGTGCACCTTCTTTTTCAGCTGCTTTTTTCCCCAAAGCTTTCAATGCTTCTTAATGTTTCTGCAGGAAATCTCAAAGGAAAATGCCTCTTCAGCCTTGCTGCCCGGGAGATGGAGTCCTTCAGGAAACCTGCCTATGTTCTGCAGGGTTTTCCATTTTATCGGCTATTGAACATTAATATTTAAGAGACTCAGAAATTCTCCCGTCGGTCAAGTCCTCCTGACGGTGGAGGCAGACCGGTTCCCGCTGACCCCAGCGAGAGGAGTGGGGTGACACCGGGAGCCGCTTGGGTTTTCCTTGGGTTTGCAGCATCACCCCTTCCCAGGCTCTTTTCAGGCCTCGGAAAGGGGAACACCAGTTCAAGAGCATGCACCAAAACCTGCGTTTGGGAGCTCTTGAAAGCTGCTGACAGTCTCCAGAACCTGAGTGCCTTGACTTCTTGGTTTGGAGGAGAGAGCAGCATCCTGCTCTGCCCTTACCTTTGACGGCAAAAGCTTTAGTACCGAAATTCTGCTAAAAGAAAACCGCTACTCGGTAGGCTGGGACCTGCGAGGAGAGAGAAACCCCCCGAGGAGCCTCCTTCACCTGGTCAGGTCCTCGATGTCCACCAGCATGGCGTCCTGCTCCGTGTGCAGCTCGTCCCGAATGAGCAGCAGCTGCACCAGCTCCTCGTTCAAGCCTGGCGCCGGGGAGAAAGGGGGTGAGTCTGTGACGTCCCAGGGAACCCCGGTTTGGGACCCGTACGTCATCCTTCCCCCCCTCGTGACACAAAAGCTGGTGCAGAGAACCAGGACGGACCTCCCCAAAGGACGCGTGTTTTCTGGGATGAACTGTAAGCCCCCTTGCCGCTGCATGCAAGCAGTTCCTCTCTTGAAATAGCTTAATGCAGCAGCAAAAATAAAGATGAACTTCTCAGGGCTTGGAGTTCTGCTGGTTCAGCTTGGGGGCAATAACCCTGAGCAAGAAACAGGCTGCGGAAAGCGGCCGAGCCACTCGCCCAGCCAGCCTCAGGTTTGACTTTTTAATTCCCTGCAGCAACGCAGAACACGCTGCCCACCCGTCCTGGTTTGGGGTTACTGTCCAAGCTGGCCCCTCTGCTCAAGAGGGATGTTCGTGACATTGGATTCTTGCTCGGGGTTGTGTCAAAGAGCAGGGAAAAAAAAAGAAAAACAAAAAGGACCCTGTGAAAAATGAACCTGCTGGCACGGGCTCCCCTGAAGGCTGTACCTGGCTGTCACTCACTGCCAGAGCTGGTGTTTAGACTGCTTAACTACAGCTCTACTGGCTTAACGCCCCTTCAGTTTGGGAAGCAAGCTCAGTGTAAATGAGCTCATGTTCCCATACTTGGGTGCTTTCTAAAGTGACGCTAATTAATTAGCATATTTTTTTGCCTTTGCAGCAAAAAATAAAGCATGACTCAACGGCGCAGTTCTGCATCCTCAGCAGGGCTGCTTCCAGAAGGGATGCCAATTAACCAACGTTGAGTAGGGAAGGAGCAGCACAGTAGCTCCCAACCAACCTTTTTTTTGACCTACAGCCACCAGAGAAGTCTACTCCCCAAATTGTTAATTAATTCATTAATAGGAAGATGTCAATTCACTGGAGGAAAAAAAACCCTGGATCTTTTGGAGACAGCAAAGACAGATGAGGCGGTGGGGCACTGTCCCTGTGGGCAAATGCAAGGACCCATGAAATGCATTGAAGCCCTGCAAGAGTGGATCTACCCCGGGACGTTTGCTAAACTGGAGGCTTTCTCCACTGATGGATAGTTTTGATGCCATGGCATAGCGTCACGTGAAGACATAGCCATAAAGCCACGAATGGCAGGTGCTTCCAGGACAGGCAGACTTCCCAGAACTATTTTTACCCGACCAGGTTTTGAGTTTCAAGTGGGGCGTTAGGTGCTGGCACAAGGCTACAACCCTCCTCTCTTATGGAGCCAAGCGAGAGCTCTAGTAGAAACTGAAAAAAGGAAAGAAAAAAGCCAAAGGAGCCAAATCTGGAGAGAACTCCATCTCCAACTACTGCTGTGTGCCTCTTCCATATTCTTGTGTTATCCTACATTTACCAACATTTCTATGTTTATCCTGGAGAACTGTTCTCAATTAAATGGGACATACCAAAGAATAATTAAACAAGTATCACTTACTTTCTATCTGTGAGTGGAGATCATTGACTATCACTTGTAGCTGCCCGATAGTCATGTCTCTTAGATCAGTGGGTTTTAAACTTCTCTTCATCAGGCATTCACTTATATGAGGCATATGTGGCAGCTGAAAAGAAATTTTCAATTTTGTGCTGTTTTCTTCCAACTATTTGTATTTCTGAACAGCGGCAGTTTACATTGCTTGCATCCTCCTCTCACAAGCATGCATCAACGACTCCCCTGGGACTACCACACTGAGCCGAAACATCTACACAACATTTGGCCCAAGTCTTCAAATCTACCACCATCAGCAATATACTGATGTAAAGGGAGGCGAGGGCTACAACGAGCCGTGTTGTACCAAGGCAGGAGTGCTCCGGGATGGGATGGGATGAGCAGACTACGACTTAGAGGATGAGCAGCATCATGCCGGCCTCGAGGCAGTAACAACCTTCACACTTCATCATCTCATTCCCTGCATCCCTCCCGCTCCCGTAACGCCCCGATAAAACGACCCATGTCGACCCCTCAAGTCCTGACAGCCGGTCCCTATCTCCAAGGCTGCGTGTCTACAAGCACCACGAGCAAGAGCTGCCAGCTGGTGTCCATGGCTTGACAAGCAAAAGCAAACAGCAAAAGGGCTAGCGTTACCCCCGCGCGCCGTCCCACGGCCCCCACTTACAAGATCCGCTACCGGCGATTTCTTCCTGTTCTGCTTTTCCACCTCAACCTGCATTTTGGCCATGGGCTTCGCCATAGCCAAGGCCATTTTGGCTTCAGCTTGGAGTTTCTTTTGCCTGGTGAGGAAATCCATGTCGTCGAGGGACTCTGACTCTTCCTCCGTCGTGTCTCTGTCGGAGTAGGACGAGCTCTGCTTGCTCTAGGGAAGCAGACACGCAGCCGTCACGGCACCGTCACCCCAACCGTGCCACAGCAAAGGTGGCTGCTGTTGGCTTAACGTCTTTTTGTGCACTTACTTACAAGTGGGATCATTTCTACAGAAATGATGAGGAGCACAGATTTTTTTTTTTATTTTAATTCACAAGATTATCTTTAAAAATCAGAGTAATTCCCAGATAGGCCCCCTTGACTACTAATAGCAACTTGAGCGCTTGAGATGGAAAGAGGAGCCAACCAGATCAATAGGTGTTGAAGGGACAGACTGGTTAAGCTGGAGGAAAACATCTGGGGCTGTGGTGTTATATTTGGAGAGGAGAGGAGAAGAAACCTGGTGGAACCTAATACCACTTCATACCCATTACTGCTCTGATAATTATCAGAGCCAAAAAGAAAGGGAGGAAGGGAGGAGAAGGAACACCTTCACATGAAGGCATCTGCTCTACAGCAGCAATGTGCTAGCCAGGGGCACTTTGCTATCTGCCCCTCAGCATCTCGCGTTTCTTTTATCGATGGCTGAAGATGCTGCTCTGGGGTTTAGCGTTGCTATTTTAATAGGATCAGCTCTTTATCAGCTTCCATTAAGGATGCCCTACGGTTTCCACGCTCCAGAGCCTCTGCGGGATGGGTGCCCAGACCTACCATGGGCGACAACGGCGTGTCCAGGCTGGTTTCTGTCTTGCTGTCATCAGCATCGCTGTCCTTGTCGCTGCCGCTGTCGTTCACGAAGCAAATCTGCAGGTTCATCCCACTTTGTAATCTGCGGGGGGAAAAGGGAGAGGTGACGCGGCAGCCCCCTCGCACCGGCGCGGCTGCCGGCAACCCGCGGCTCTCCCCACCGCGCCGATGGGTTACGTGGGCAAGATGCCGCGGCGGCGTCAGCAGCAAGTCGTTCGCCTTTTGAAGGATGCTGTTGTCCTGATTTTGTATGGGCCTCAGGAAAATATAACCATTTTCACTTTTTTTTCCAAGAGGATGGTCATCGCCCACCCAAAAGCAGAGCCAGGACCACCAGCCCACGGTGGCAGGGCACGGGCAAGCTCCTGCTGCTGCCCAGCGCTGTCATTTCTGAGCAGCACTTCAATGTGGGACTGGAAGCTCAGCAGCATGATAAAAACAATACTTCTACCACCATCTATTGATGAACTTCAGAATTACCGAGGTGCTGCAGAGCTTTTGTCATCACGGGTGTCTGTATTATTACATTAAATAAAATACTATATATAAAGTATATATAAAATATAGTAAATATATTAATATATAAAATATGTTCTATATAACATATATATAATATTATTATATTACATAAAATAATGTGTTAATGATTTAAGCTATTTATTCAGAAGGGTAATAAGCCTGCTTGTGGACCCCACGGCTCCCTCTGCTCAGATCAGCCTCGAAGAGCAAACAAGGGACTGGATTTTTTGGAGAAGAGGGTGTCTGTGAACGCCCCTGCTGATGCTCACGCTGTGGAGCAGCTCCACAGCCACCAGCCCAGCCCATGCAGCTCGAGCTCTCCAGGAAAATTCATCCACCTGACACCGGGGTCAAGCCCATTTGCCGCCTACAGAAACTGCTCAGGCTTTGCACATCTTCCAAACTCATTAAAAATTAACCCCAGAAACTAGAGATTTCTGGGGTCAACTCTATCAGCCTTCTCAGTGCATCATACTCCATCGCTGCCTGCTGAAGATGGGGCAAACCTCCCCCCATGCTCTTCTGCCTGTTATTCTCCATTCCCAATGTGCGGGGCTTATATTAGTACTTACAGACAGCAAACTCTTATTTTCCATTTATTTTAGTAGAATAGATAGCATTAATAATTGAATTTTTTTGCAACGAGAGTGGTGAAACGCTGGCCCAGGTTGCCCAGATCGGTGGTCGATGCCCCATCCCAAACATTCCAGGTCGGGTTGGATGGGGCTCTGAGCAACCTGAGCCGGTGGAAGATGTCCCTGCTCACGGCAGCGGGGTTGGACTAGATGACCGTGAAAGGTCCCTTCCAACCCAAACCATTCTATGATTCCATCCTATAATTCTGCACAAGATTTTAAGCCATGGTGGACAGACATGGGTACCCAGGCCGGGGTGCAGGATGCACCTTTGGCTCGGCTTAAAATTGCATCATACGACCCCAACACCCAAAACCCAGCAATTTATTCTGTTTAATTTCATATGCAAGCACGAGAGCAACGGTCCTGCAAAGGTTCCTGTAGGTCCTGTAACAGGCAGCGTGCAATACTAATGCTTTGCCTGGACTATAAATATTACCGAAACACCAAAGCGGTCAGGTACAGCTGGTAATTTCTCATGGCACAGCTGCCAAACCCTGCCGTGCAGCGTTAATTAGACCCGCGCTATAATTACAAGATAGCGGCTCCTGGTTTAGATGTAACTACACAGAGCAAAACTGTTTTCCCTTTCAAATGACTTGCAGTTCAGTTTAATTTCACAATTGTACCTCTCTGGTGTAATAACAGTATTCCTCCTGGCTTTATGCCTCTCTAAGACTTTTTTCTTCTCCCACACCATGGCAACAGGTAGATCTTCACTCCCAACGTGGGAGGCGTTCAGTGCTTTCCAAGTGCCATGGGTTACTCCCCAGCAGCTGAATATAAACAAGCCTTTCTGGAGTTGGTTTGATGTAGAGATTTTAAAAATCAGAATAAGTGAGGTACCCATGCTACGCAACGTGCCAGCCCCAGGGACGGAGCCGTGTCCAGCCAGCAGAGCCTGCGTGGAGCACGTGGACGTGGCGGGGAGGCAGGGAGCCACGTTAAAGGTCATTTTTTTCATTCTCTGCTGCTTTCTGTGGGTGAGATTAATTGCTCTCCACTGCCCTGCTGTCACCAGGGCTAGCTATCAGCATCAGATCTGTTTCCAACGGGCTGCCACCTCCTGAGCCACCGAAGGAAGATACGCTTTCACAAACTCGTGGATTTTCACCAACCATCACCATGCTGCCTGACCCGGGACTGGTGGGACCATGGGACCGTCCTCATGCCCTGCCCTGCTCTGGACATGCATGCCTGGCATTAAACCAGGCATTCAGACATTAAAATCCTCAGTATTTTGCAACTCAACATAAAGAACTTGGGGAAAAAAAATAATTAATCAACTATTTTCCTGACCATAACTCCAGTTGTGCATTCACGATACTTCCACCACTGTTCTTGGTCTGCCCAAGTCCAAAGGCAATTCTCAGTTCAGGACAGAGATCCTAAATGAAAACCTGATGGAAACCTAACTCAGGAAACTCATTTGCTTTGTCCCCTGAGCATCCAAATACCTCTTCTACATGGTTTTAAACTAATATTTTAGCATATTATTTACAATTATCCACGTAACACACAACTATTGCGTTTGGAGCATAAGACATTGTTCTAAAACAAGGAAAATTCAAGAATATGGTTGCGAGCAAAAACCGAGGGATCCTCTGAAGGGCAGGTCTCAGGATGTCCCACTGGAGGCATCTCCCACTTTTCAGCCTCCAACGAGGTTTTGGGCCGCGAGGCCGCCTGGCTTACCGGGAGGAGAGGCTCGGCTTGCCGCTCTTGCTGCAGCTGGTGTAAAGTCCCGGGCCATCGTCGAAGAAACTGCCCAGAGCCAACTTCTGCCTGATGGACTCCCGCTCATTCTTCTGGGCCTGAAAGGGAAGGGCGACAAGAAAGGATGAAGCTGCCGGTCACACCGGTGTGCAGGCAGGAGAGTTGATGATGATGATGATGATGCCCAGCATCGCCCGAGCTGTCTCCCATCCTTGGGTGGACCACATAGTCCATCCCAACAGAGAAGCCCACCTGCGTCTCTCTCTCTCCACATACTGATAGATGGGTACCTATATATACACACACATCTGATAGATACCTAATGCATACACCGCTATCTGTACATCTATCCATATACAGCCACCGAGGCCACACTCGTGCCATTAACATCTGCCACTTCCCCGAGCAGCCTCCAAAACCACACACTCCTCCTTCTGCCAATGTGCTTAGAGATATATTTTTAACCATTGCCATTGAATTGTGCACAGTTTTAAAAATGTGGGTTTGTATATATGTTTTTTTGAATAACGGCAAACTACAAAGTGATTTGAAATTAATCACCCATCAATGATTATGGAGATGACTGTGGAATCAATGTGCAATAAATGAAAATCACAGATCTAGATTCAAAATTAGTACCAGTACTATCCCGGTGTCTGTCACTAACAGATTATGTGCCAACGCTGACAATAAATTCATACAAGGTGGCAAGTTATTGATAGAAGGAACATTTTGAAGCCCTCAAACATTTCATTTTAAAATAACACATATACCCGATCAAGAATACACAACAAAAGAAAACATAGCAGGCAAGCATGGGCTGCTTCCACGGTGTTAATTAATATAACTGTGCTTCCCATATTTCACCTGTCTCACTAAAAATAAAGCACCTTTTTTTGATACAAGGAAGTGAAATGCAAATTATTAACTTAAAATAGCTAATAATTTAATTCCAACTCCAATGCTGACTACATATATTACATTATCACACTGCCCATTATATTGTTGATCCCTTACCAAAATACATACTTCGTTTGTAACCCAACTCCTTTCATTTAAAGTATTAAAAATAATGCCCATGGCATCAAGTGGTATCAAGTTTTTGGGTTCAGCTCCCAGTTTCCGAGGTTCTACCCAGACTGCGCAGCTATGTTTTTCTGCTTTGGTTTTTTTCAGGTTTCAGTAATCGATGCCTCGATCACACAGAGGCGGTTAGATTTAGAAGAAAAAATAGCCAGCCAGCCAGCTGGTGAAGGCAGCACAGTGAAAAAAATAAGTAAAAATGAATGAGAAATATTTTTTAATGGACTGAAAGCAGAGACAGGGTTGCCCGTGCCGTTTCCTCGTGCTGCCCATCGCACGATGGACGTGGGTGTCTCCCCTGTGAGTGCCAGCCGCATCCCTCAGCACCACAATATTCATGAAGCCACGGATACCTAGCCTCCCCGTTTTTCCAACTGGGATGATCCTCTCCCACATCTTCCCATCTACTTCTGATTTTCCTTGTGTTCCGACAGAAATGTGTGGATGAACAAGGAGCTCCTGGACGAACTCAGACAGAAAAAGGAAGCCGACAGAGGTGGAAGCAAGGACAGGGACCCTGGGAGGAATACAGAGAAATTGTCCGAGCAGCCAGGGATCAGGTTAGGAAAGCCAAAGCCCTGATAGAATTAAATCTGGCCAGGGACATCAAGGGCAATAAGAAAAGTTTCTATAGGTACATCGGTGATAAAAAGAAGACTAGGGAAAATGTGGGCCCAAGGAAACGGGAGACCTGGTTACCCAGGACATGGAGAAGCTGACGTTCTCAATGACTTTTGTGCCTCAGTCTTTACTGGCAAGTGCTCCAGCCACGCTGCCCAAGTTGCAGAAGGCAAAGGCAGGGACTGGGAGAATGAAGAACCACCCAGGGTACAAGAAGATCAGGTTCAAGACCATCTAAGGCACCTGAAGGCGCACAAGTCCATGGGAATCTGATGAGATGCATCCGCGGGTCCTGAGGGAACTGGCGGATGAAGTGGCTAAGCCACTATCCCTCATATTTGAGAAGTCGTGGCAGTCCAGGGAAGTTCCCACTGACTGGAAAAGGGGAAACATAACCCTTGTTTTTAAAAGGGGAAAAAAGAAAGACCTGGGGAACTACAGGCCAGTCAGTCTCACCTCTGTGCCCAGCAAAGATTATGGAGCGGATCGTCCTGGAAACTACACTAAGGCAGATGGAAAATAAGGAGGTGATCGGTGACAGCCAACATGGCTTCACCAAGGGCGAATTGTGCCTGACAAATCTGGTGGCCTTCTACAGTAGGGTTACAGCACTGGTGGAGAAGGGGAGAGTGACAGACGTCATCTACCCAGACTTGTGCAAAGCATTTGACGCTGTCCCGCACGACATCCTTGCCTCTAAATTGGAAAGACATGGATTTGATGAGTGGACCACTCGGTGGATAAGGAATTGGCTGGATGGTCGCACTCAAAGAGTTGTGGTCAACAGCTTGGTATCCAAGTAGAGACCAGTGACGAGTGGCGTTCCTCAGGGGTCGGTACTGGGACCGGCGCTGTTTAACATCTTTGTTGCTGACATGGACGGTGGGATCGAGCGCACCCTCAGCAAGTTTGCTGACAACACCACGCTGTGTGGCGCGGTCGACACGCTGGAGGGAAGGGATGTCGTCCAGAGGGACCTGGACAGGCTGGAGAGGTGGGCCCGTGCCAACCTCATGAAGTGCAACAAGGCCAAGTGCAAGGTCCTGCACATGGGTCAGGGCAATCCCAAGCACAAATACAGGCTGGGGGATGAGTGGGTTGAGAGCAGCCCTGAGGAGAAGGACTTGGGGTATTAATGGATGAAAACCTGAGTATGAGCCAGCAATGTGCGCTCACAGCCCAGAAAGCCAGTCGCATTCTGGACTGCATTAAGACAAGCGCGACCAGCAGGTTGAGGGAGGGGTTTCTGCCCCTCTACTCCGCTCTGGTGAGACCCCACCGGCGGTCCTGCGTCCAGCTCTGGTGTCCCCAACATGAGAAGGACATGGACCTGTTGGAGCAGGTCCAGAGGAGGGCCATGAAGACGATGAGAGGGCTGGAGCACCTCTCCTATGGGGACAGGCTGAGAGTTGGGGTTGTTCAGCCTGGAGAAGAGAAGGCTCCGGGGAGACCTTATAGTAGTTATATAAAGGGGGCTCATAAGAAAGATGGAGAGAGACTTTTTACAAGGGCCTGTAGTGACAGGACAAGGAGCAACAGTTTAAAACTGGAAGAGGGTAGATTTAGATTGGACATAAGGAAGAAGTTCTTCACAGTGAGGGTGGTGAGGCACTGGGACAGGTTGCCCAGAGGAGTTGTGGATGCCCCATCCATCCCTGGCAGTGTTCCAGGCCAGGTTGGACGGGGCTTTGAGCAACCTGGTCTGGTGGAAGGTGTCCCTGCCCATGGCAGGGGGCTTGGAACTAGGTTTATCTTTAAGATCCCTTCCAACCCAAACCATTCTATGAAATCAGGAGCCCAAAGCACATCTCCACCTCCTCCTGCCCAGCCAGGACAGCACATCCCAGCCTCCACCCAACTGAGACCGTTCCCTCCCCCAGCAGCATACCTACCTACTCTAGGGTGTGCTGAAAACTAGTCGTCTTTGCATTAAAATACACATAAGCACAGGCACACTTTCACATATTTACCCCTTTCAGTTGGGGCTGTCTCTCCACATCTTTTTTAATTTTGCTCCATTTCCCACCGAGACGGAACTGCTCCCAGTTTGCCATCTGTACATTTAATCAATGTGCAATTTGTTTTCTCCACCAGGTCATTACTGAGGATACTAAATAACACGGCTCCCAGGACTGAGCTCAGAATATCCCATTTTATAAACCAGACACAGGCTAATGACCATAAAGAAATCAAGAGTCCTATTTGTTATTATAAAATAGGGAACAGTTACTAAGGAATAGAATATACCTAAGGGAACTGGACCTCAGGCTTTAGATAAATTACTCAACAGCTGCTATATACATCCTGAGCCGGGTATTGAAAACTATAAATTGAGAAGGAAAATTGCAAGTGGTTTTTTGGCTATCAAATATACTTACTTGGTATATAAAAAATAATGGATCAAATACTCAAAATGCAAAGGTACTAGCAAGAAGAACATAAACCCATGTTATTCAAACATGTATTTTGACACTGAATAAAAAAATGTATGTATTTCCGAAAGAGGGGTCTGGTGTAGAGCTGAAGTCTGGTCCGGCCCATTATTTTAAACAAAAGGCTGCTTTTTATTTTTAAGGCAAAACAGTTTTGGGCGGATGTTTTCCTTCTTACCATTGACCTTCCAATTCGGAAGGTCAGTAGCTACCTTTGTTTAAGTACACGAATAAAAACAGTATGTAAGATTATGGCCGTGACTGCCTACATGTAACATGCTTTACACAACCGTTTCAGCAAAGGGAAATTGCCAGGAGAGGTTCAGCCTTTCCCCACAGCGGACTCAGCACACCATATCCGCAGCCCCGGCGCCTGCTGTAATTATTGCTGGTTATAAATCCATTGCAATCACCTCGCCGGTGTTTGCAGATCATACAGAACCGTTTGTGCTCTTCACCACCCGTCTCCGACACGTGCCGGCACCCAGCCCGTCCCCGACACGCTGCGGCACCTTGACACCAAAACCTCCCCATTTTTGGTCGAGAGCCTGAATTTATCCAATATATGCCTTCTTCCCATATGACCCCATCCCTGGGGGCACACGGAGGTGCCGCTGATGCTGGGGGCCGTTCCTGACCGACCCGATGCAGGATGGAGAGTGGACCCCCACAACAGTGGGCACAAGATTTCTGCAGTTTTCTGGGAAACCGAGCAAAGTCCATACTGTGTGATTTATGTCATTTATGAAGTAGTAGCCAGACTATTCTTTTCACCATGCTATTTAGCATGCAGGCACCTGTACTAGCAGCCTTTACTCATGACAGATATCACCCGAAATAGCACATAAAATCGCACATGGAAGATTTATTTGGCGTTGAGGTGTAGCAGTGATTTGCCAGGCTCCTCGTCGTGCTCTGAGACCCCCCACCTTGGGTAGAGCAGCCAGCTCCTAATAACGGCCGGGGACGGCACTTCTGGAGTTGTACTGACCGGTACCAAACCTGGACCGAATACCAGGCGTGCTTTGCTAAGGCTCTGCCTGTTTGGAGAGGGAAGAGTCTAATTACACGGGGAATTACAGATTAACGGGTGCCAGCCACACTTTGGCAGAGCCCCGTCCCAACCAGGCAGTGCCACTGCAATGCGAGGGGTTAAAAAGCAGTGAGGCCGGCGGAGGCTGGATGCCCGGAGCATCCATCCATCGGTGCCAAGCAGGGTGCACAGCGCCGGGACACAGCCGGGCCACCGAGGCTATTTTTGCCAGGGTCTGTCATTACCAGCCACGGACAATTACTATATTTAAAGTTGCAGACCCATAGGCAGCACCTTATTTTATCTCTGTAAAGTACAGGGGCTATTCTTGGATTTACAAACAGAATTTGTAGCCACAGAACATTTGTTTTTATCTCCTTTTTTTTCATGGCAGATTTGCTAGTAAATGCAAACCCAAGTCAAACTTGCGTATCTCAAGCCACATGGCAAACTGCCTTAAAACCCAGGGGTCTCGAGGGATGAGAACGCGTTTGGAAACATCTCTCTGCGTTTTCTTTATCATAAAGTGATATGGAAACGCAGAGGGAGGAAGGTTTGCTGCCCCGTGCCTGTGCATTAAACACCGCCGAGCGCTTCCCTGCTCCGGCACCCCAAACCCAGCGCCCCGGGAGGGTCTCGGGCAGCGATTCGGCGGGTCCCCCTCCTGCCGAGAAGGCGACTGTGGGCAGACAAAAGGCCCCTTTTTGTCCCTTACCTTTTTATAACTCCCCTCCCCGGCCGGCACGGCTGCTTTCCTGATGACGTCACCCATGCCATCACCCTCCCGACTCATCTCCTTCGCTCCCGGGTCCTCACGTGGCGGGCGCGACGTTCCCGCCGGGGCATCTCAATCCTTCCTCCGCTCTTCAATCGGCACCGTGGGATCGGACGCCGGCCCCCCCAAGAGCCAAGACCCGCGGCAGCCCACCGTCCACCGTCCGGGATGCTTCCCCGGCCCCTCTCTCGCTTCCCGGCCGCTCCGGAGCACCTTGCTTTTCCCTAATAAAGTCAACGGCGGCGTCGGAGCCTCGGCCGGCTGATGAGAGGGAGGCGAAGGCTGCACGGGCCAGGGAAGTCGCGTCCTCCTCCAGCCACTGCCAGCGCCGGATAAAAATAGCCCCGAGCCCTCGCCAGCTACACAAGGGCAGGAAAAAACCCGGTGTCTGATGTCAAAGTCCGAGCCCGGTGGCGTAGTCACGGCTGGAGGGGGCAAGAGGAAGGGGCTTTCTCCCGGGGTTTTCGCCGTGGAAGTTTATCTTAACGAAATCCCGGCGGATGGAGGAGCTGCCCGCGGCCGGCGCGGACCTGGAGGATGGGCAGTCACAGCAATGTCAACTACGAGACAAAGTTTTGTTTTCGCTCTGAAAGGACCCCAGGGAGCGATTTCTTGGCTAAACCAACTTTTTAAGGTGCAAAAAAAAAAAAAGTTTCCAGGAATTAACCAAGAGCTCAAAAAGGCGTCCACAGCCTTAACCTGCCACCCGTCTTGTGGGCTGGCAGAGCCTGGGGACCCCCACACCGCCTGGTCCCTGCTCAGGGGTGGCTGAGCACCCCAGCCCCGGCTCCCATGGGGGGCTCCGTGGGCTCGGCAGCCCCCAAACCTGCACCGCTTACAGCTCCAGCTTGTGTCCTGCCCGGAGATCCAGGCTTCCCAGGCACGGCCGCTGCTCCCCGACCCGGCACAAATCCTGCTCAGTCCTTGCTGAGATCCCACCTGTGTCGCACCCATCACGGCGTGCAACGTTTGCTCTGGATCGGCTGCGGGTGAGGCATTTCTATAGGGAATCCTCAGAAAGATTGGAATTTATGCCACAGTTTCTCAGTGATCCTCAAAACGTGGCACACCTGCAGCAAAAGCACTGATTGCTGGTGCAACACAACTATGCGGCATGCTAGATAAGTAATTTTAATAGCCCTACAAAGTTTACATGATTAAATGATGTATCCAAGTCATGCTGACATCATTTCACCTAAAATGCGTATTCTAGTCAGATTACTGTCTCTGACAACATACAAATTATGCATCATGGCGTTACTCCACTCTGAAGTTTCAGGCAAAAACAGTAATAATAAACAGGATTGTTTCATTCCATTCTTGTCCCAGGACGCTGCTTTGTAACTATAATTCCCAAATGAAACAAAGTTGTTCTCTGGATATTTCATTATTTTTAGTTCCCCTCTACCACTGACTCATTGTGTCCTTTCCTGCTGTTGCTAAATTAACTTCCTCTCCTGGCCGTGGGGATGGATCCTGACACAATAAATCTGAAAAAAACCCACAAATCCCATAGCCCGACAGGAAGGATGTGGTGGCCAGGAGCACCGGGCTGGGGGCTGAGCCTGCGATTTGCCACGGGCTTCCCTCCCCGCCGCCCCAATTCGGGACAAGTCCCCACATCACCCTGCCCTCGTCCATCGGAGGGGGGATGTCCCTGTGCCTTTTTTTAAAAGGTTTTATCCCCCATCCCAGGTTTCAGGCCAGCTCACCTCCGCCCTGCCCTCCGAGCCGGGATGGAGCTGGGAGGAGCATCTCCCCACCAGCAAAGAAAAGGCCAGGTTTAAACTCCGGCTACCAAAACCACAAGGGAAATGGATTTTGTGGTTGTCTCGGCGCAGGGACCAAACCCTTTGGTGTTCAGCCCCTTCCCCACCTGATGCAAAAGGGCCACCGCGGGCAGACGGGCAGCACCGCTGCCTGCGCCGGACCACCCCACCAACACCTGAAACTGTCCCTCCGGTGCTCCGCCGGCACGGCCACCTCCGCCTGCTTTTTTCTTTTTATAGCGTGAAGGGAAAACTCAGAACAGGCGTATCTGGAGCAGGTCAGCTGGGGTGTCCCCGCTGCAGGAGCAGACGGCCACGGAGCCAGCGCCGCGGGGAACGCAGGGGCCGGCGGCACTCAAGTCGTCCTTAAGCGAGGCGAGGAAATAGGACGCATCCAGTTTTACGGGCTTGAAACAGGCGCCGATTGCTTACGGAAAAGCAAGCAGCTAAATTTAACTCTGCTGGGCATACGTAACGCTTGCTTGAGTCGATGAAAAAGCCCCTCAGTGCTGTTGGGGAAACCACCTCTCCCCAGCTTTCTGTTGGGGATCAGCTCCCACGCACCGCCGGCTACCAGGTTAGTAGATAAAACCCCTAAATTCCCAGCGAAGCTCAACGAAAGCCCTCCGAGCACCCTCCCTGCCAAACCAGCGTTCACGGCCACGGGGCGCTCAGGCCAGGGCATCGAGGCGACTTCCAGATTCATAGAAATCTCCAGTTGCCAGAACTATTGCACAAAACGTTCCTTTTATTGTAAAGGTCAGAATAAATCTCTTCTGAAGAGTCCCTTCACAGCACAGCATCCTTCCGGCGCAGAGCAGCCGGGACAAGGCACTTACAACCAGTCCCTGCAAATTTTGGGATGAGGTGGACCGTGCCCCTCCCTCTCTGATGATGCTTCCCTGAGCTTTAGCACACCAAGTGCTTTCCACCCACTTCCCAGAGCTTTTTTTTTTTTTTTTTCCCATCTCTGTCTAAACAAGAAGGCCTTCAGCCTCAGCTCTCTATAACGCAGGCTTTATTTTATTTTATTGTAATTGGTTTGGGATGCAGGGTCAGCGCGCTCGGCCACACGAACTCGAGGTTCCTCTGCCGTACCACGATGCAGCATCCCCTCCAGCGCGGCAGCCACGGGCGAGAGGCCAGGCCGGTAGCTCTGCCAGCGCTCTGCGGTGGGCTTCGTGGCGGTTGAGGTTTTTTCTCCAAGGCCTGTCTTTTGGGGCTATATTCTGCCATGAGAATTTGTATTCACTTTTTAATGAAAAAGCTGATGACAGTCTGGTATTTCTACATGCCGCAAAAGCCTACAAAACCCTAAAGATACCAAACAAAATAAACTTAATTAAAAAAAAAATAAATTTAATGAGCATTTCATATTTTAAGCTTGTGACTTGCACGGCCTGACTTTTATGGTTCGGTGCTCGGTGAGACCCTGGGAGCGGTGGGTGCTGGCCAGCCTTGCCTGGTCCAGCCCCGCAGGGACACCAGCAACCTCCCCGCGCCAAAGTGAACACCAGCACCTCCCCGCTACAGGCGTCTTTCTAAGAGACCCCTCTCAAGAAACACGCACAAACCTGGCATCACGAGAGCCGCGGAGAGTCAAGCCCGATGTGCGCACCAGGACCAGGTCCCCACGCCCCGACCCGCCTGAGAGATGACTTCTAAGCAAATAAAAATCTCGTTTTTCACATCAGATTTTTTTTTTTTTTTTCTTTTTAATTTTCTTCGCACGTGTAAAGCCCGGTAACATCTCCAGAGCGACTCTCCCACCAGCAGATAGCTCAGACCGTGACTGATGCCAGCGCACGGAGCCAAACCCGGTTCCCACGGGCAACTGCCTGTTTGGAGACTCCTGCCTGAGGCAGGGGCACCGGGTGCCGGGGGGGTTCCTCTGCTCTTAAAAGCACATTAGAAATCAACCCAAGGAGATGACGTCAATCTAGACATATTACCCACTCGTACGGCGGTGGCAAAGATACACAGACGAAGCCGGCAACAGCCCCGAGAGTCCCGTTTTGCTCCATGCAAAGGCGGACCTGTCGGGCAACGCCGAAAATAGGCGTTTACAAAGCAAACTGAAACACTGGCTAAGGCTTTCAGTAAAGCACTGCTAATACGCACGTTGGAATAAAACCTTTATTTCTGTGTTAAGGCCTGGATTTGCACGCTGGCCTTTCATTCTGTGCGAGCTCAGGACCTCACAAAGCATTGCCCAGTGTGCGCGAGCTGACGTTTTTCTTGTCAAACTGTAGGGGAAATACGGAGCCCTAAATAAAATGTTTGGCATGGGAAAATAAATCGGTATAAAATAGGAAAAGAGAAATAACTAAGAGAAAAATACACGGCACGAAAAGCGGCAGCAGCCTGCGTGACTCCAGGATGCGGCCACGGGAAAGACGTCAGATGCTGGGACCTCCTGACCATGGGGAACCTGCCCTAAATTCAAAGCGATGAACCCGATTTAGCCACATCCAAAACCCGCGGACCACCTACGGCCACCTGCATTTCCGAGAGCAGCAGGGACAGCTCACTTATGGTGCGAAACAGGACTTTCAAGGCAAGGCACGGCATACGACAGAAATACCCTCCTCTTCCTCGGCACCTGCCAGCGCTGCGCCCCGTCCCCAGCACCCTCCCTGCTGCACAGCTTATGTCCCAGCCCTGTCCCGTCACGTCAGAGCTTTGCTGCTGAATTTCTCCAAAACAAACACGTTTTCAAGTTTTCCCCGTGCGTTGGCTTGTTCCTCTATTTGGTTTATTTTTAGTTTATTTAGTAGCTTTGAAAAAAGGGGTGAGAGGAGGGAGAAGAGCAGAGTTACACGCTGTCACCCTCCTCCCCCCGGAGCACTCCGGGCAGCCGCCAAAATCCGATCATTGCTGGCTTCCAGGCTGATCCGACACCCGGGATTGCTGGCCACAAAAGAATTAAAACTTGGCCTTTAGGTTAATGGGTTTGGGAGGGGGCTGGGGTTGCTCCTCATCTTTGCGGTGTCGTAGGAAGGTTTCGAAACAGATTTAATTTGAAAAACCACTTCTCCGGACTTCTTTCTACGACGTGCATGCTTTCTGGCTGTTGTCACTCTACTATTTCTTGGTTTGGAGGAGAGGAACCAATTCATAAACAAGCAAGTAGATGAAAGCAGCTAAAAGGCAGCAGCGCTGCCGTCGCAGCGCGCCCGGCGCATTAACATGCAGGGATGCTGGCCAGGCCTGCGCCGCAGCCACGGCTCGGCATCGCTCGCCCACCGCCACGGACCAGCTTCCACCCGGGAAACAATGCGCAACCTTTAACCCTTGCGTTCCTACGAGTACGCCGGGAAAACATCCGCTGCGCAGAAACAATGGCACCATTTATTAAGGCAGCAGAGAGCAACAGGCTCGGAGCTGCAGAAAAATCGGATCCCCTAAAACAGAGGCTGAAGAAAAAATGGGATTTTTTTTTTTTTTCTTGCAAAGGAGCTAAAAATGGAAATTCATTTCCAGAAGCATTTGCTAGATTGAAAGCGTTCAGCAAAAAATCTTTTCAACTCTTCTCTCTCTCTGTACTTATCTGTTGGTATCTTTTCCCTTCCCGATATATTTTGCAATAGGAGATCTTTTGTCCTAAAACACAGGTTGAAGTTTGAATTAAACGCGGCGGTGGGGGAAAACGAGGAAGAGCCGCTGTCCTGGGCAAGGCCCCGTCTCCCGAGGGTCCAGCTCGGCCGCCGGGAACGCCTGTTGGGTATTTTGCAAAACACGCTCCACTGCACGTAGGCAGCCGCGTTTCTCAGCACCGCCGTCGCGGACGGACAGGCGTTCGTGCATTTAGTGACCCACCTGGACCACCGAGCCCGAAACGTGCCGTTATCCCGCGCAGGTGCACCCACCGGCACCCGCCCTCTCTTTAGAGGGAAACGAAGCCGCAATAACAACCCCCCCCAAGCTCTCGCTCGCCCCGCTACGAGAATCCTGACACGGCTGTCAGCGGTGCTGCCAGGCCCCAGGGCCCCCCCGGGGACGGGGGCGACCCTGATGGATGCTCCGAGAGGGCAAAGCCGACCCCCCAACCCATCACCCGTTCTCGCGCGGCTTATTTAGCAGAACGAACCGCGACGAGACCGCGGCTGAAAATAATTATCTTGCGGGTCAGCCCTCACGCTTCGATAAATCTGGAAAGCGCAGAGAAGAAAAAAATAAAAAAATCCTCCCATTTATTCTCTCCTCAAATTTGCATCGGCGACACCCAAAAGCGCAAAAACCCGCAGCTGGCTGGCTCACGGGGAGCAGTTTCATCCAGGCAGGTGGATGGCGAGCGGGGTGCAGGGAGTGGGGTGCAGGCGGGAGTGGGGTGCAGGGAGTGGGGTGCAGGCAGGAGTGGGGTGCAGGGATTGGGGTGCAGGGAGTGGGGTGCAGGGAGTGGGGTGCAGGCAGGAGTGGGGTGCAGGGAGTGGGGTGCAGGGAGTGGGGTGCAGGCAGGAGTGGGGTGCCAAAGCCGTCCCCCCCCCCCCCGGGTCGAGCGCATCCCCGGTGCCTGCGAGCATCGCACGGCGAGTACAAAGCCCCCCCGGGCGAACAGACTTTTCGGGGGCTTCTCCCCACCACCGCTGCCTCGCCAGCCCCGGGGGGGGGGACACACACCAACCCAGCAAGCTCGGGCTGCCCGGAGCCCCCCGGGGGGGTGTATATAAGGGGGGGGCCAGGCCTGTTTCGCCCCTTACCTGGTAGGAGCAGTTTTCCTGGTGGACCATCTCCGAGCATCATCCGCCGCTGCCGCCCAGCTCGGCAGCCGGCCCCCCCCCCCCTCCCTCCCTTTCAACCCCCGCGGGGTCTCCGGCCCCGGAGGAGGAGGATGGGAAAGAGGAGGAGGAAGATGGGAGCCCGGGCCAGCCGGGAAGATGGATGCTGCCGCGCTGCTCCGCCTGCGCAGCGGCAGCCCCCGGGGGGGGGGGGGGCGGCCGGTCCCGCCCCCGCCGGCACAAAGAGAGGGGGGGGGCACCGTGTCGGACCCCCCTCCTCCTCCCCAGACACTGCGCTATGGGTGGGAAGTCCCGTGTCGTATCGTGTGTCCCCCCCCCGGCCCCGGGGCGATGCTGCGGCAGCCGCAGTTCCAGCCCCCCCCGTGTGTCCCCCCCCCAAGGCTGCGGCAGCACCGCGCTGGGGGCTGGGGGGGCTGGATGGCGGCTCCATGGAGCGCAGCCGCTGGCATCAGCTCCCCAAAACGCTGCGAGACACCGGGGTGTGAAATAAAAAAGGAGCGGGCACCTTTCTTTTACCCTCCGCTGCGGAAACGTAGCGCAGGTTTTGGGGTTTTTTGGTGGGGTTTTTTTTTTGTGTGGTTTTTTGTTTGTTTGTTTTTGTTTTTTTTCTGGAAAAAGGCTCTGCCCTACATTTCCAGCTAATTATACATCCACCTGCAGAGAGGGTGAAGCATGGGGGGGTCCCCCACTACGGCACCCACCGGGGCTGGGCTTCGACCGCGGAGGAGACCCGATTGCGGCCACGCTTGGGGTTGGATGGAAGCGAGGGCCGTCTCCGGACATGTTTCTCCCCAAAAAAAGGCCTGTGAGGATCAAGCAAATATCCAGCCAGGATGTTTTCTGCACGTTGATGGCCGGGTAGGCTGCCCCCCCCCACCGTCACTGCGCACCCAGTGGGAATTCACTGCCGTTTGCAGAATACCCCGCTGCTACCCCAAAATAACACTGTGAGGTTGTCAAACTTTCTGCCCTGTTTGCAGGCTCAGGCTGGAGGCCTGACGCGTGGAGGGAACCGAACCCTGATTTTGCTTTCTATTTTAAAAGTCCTTAATAGGAGAGACTGGACGGAGCGGCGGGACGAGCAGATTGTTTATCATTCTCTGCCTTTGCGATCTGCCGAGCGCTGGGCTCTGGTAGCTCGGTTCGACTTCACCACTCATTCTCCAGGGGTAACACATACCCCAGTAGCCTCATTTGCAAGATTTTGGGGCTAGGCTGGCCCTGGCCGCAGCTGGGGGCGAGGACACAGCCAGTCTCCCATTCAGGCCCTATTTTTGGCTGGACACGACCCATCCGAGGGGCACCGGGATGCCCAGAGAGCGACGGCAGCGCCACAGGCTGGGCTTGCACCGCGCACTGGGTGCCCTTACCCAGGCAGGCGACAGCGTTTTGGCTTGCAACTAACAGAAACTCCATGCCTCACCTTCCTTCGTTAGGCAAACAGGGCTTTATTCTGCTCCTAGCCGCCGCCCGCTGTGGCTAAGCTCAGAAGCGCACATGACTCTGAAAACCAGAAACACTTGCTCGCGAGGCGTCTCAGATTTGATTCCCTACGCCAGATGTGCCTCTAGAAAAAAAGGCCTTTGTAGGACCATCGCTCTGTCCCAGTTTTCCCAGCTTCTCACCCGCCCAAACAGGCCGGAGCAGCCGTGGGCGGACGGAGGGTCCCTCGAGTCCCGCGCAGCTGGGCGGCACGGATGGGGACAAACACACAGACCCTCCTCCCCGATGCCCTCTCCCCTACAGGAGGAGAGCTTTAAAAAAAACAGAGCTTTCATTTAAAAAGTAAAAAAAAAAAAATATTCTGCATAAGTTTTTAAGAGAAGATGAAGTCATGCCTATTTTTTTACCGGATCTGCAAAGAATCCCATTCAACTAGGCAGCTATTTCCAAACATCAAAATAAAACATCCCCACTCTTCAATATACTGCATAAATCTCAGGCTTGCTTTGGAAAAGTATCTGTGGCAAGCTAAAAGCAGCTCCACGTATTACATAATCTCTAATGCCATTTATTATGTGCATCACAAGGAAAACTCCTGAAATTACCCCCCGCTTCCCACGTGCGGGTCTATCTATAACGGCAGTGACTCAGAGCCGCGCCGCGCGCAGCAGATCCCCGGCGGGGACTGCACCAACCTCCCTGCGCCCAGGTCTGCTGCGGCACGGGGCGAACCCCCCCCCCCCCAACCTATTTATCATCTTATTCCTTTTGCAAAATGACCCGAGGGACAGCGCTACCTTTGCCTTAGCGTGTCACCTGCTGCAGCAAAACCACCCGTTTGCAGCAAGGCTCTTCCCACCGGGGCAGATGCAGGTGGAAAGGGCCAGGCATCGGCCTCAACCTCTGGATTTGCTCCTCTGTTCTGCATCCATTTGCGATTACCCGTTCAGAAATGAGGCGGGCAGGCAGGTAATAATTAAAGCAATGAGTGATTAAATTGAGTGAAAGACTGCTGGCAGTCGTCCAGGTGGGTCAATGGGAAAGGATGCTCCTGGATGAAGGCGGTGAAGAAGCGCTGCTGCCCTCTGCAGAGGCACAAGCCAGCGGGAAGCCCCAAGGAAACCCCCAGGGACCCCCAGGAAACCCCCGGGGACCCCCAACAGCCCCTGTCAGCTGGGGAGAGAAACCCAGGAGGTATTTCCACTGCCTCCTTTTGCTTTTTGTATTGAGGCACCCTCTAACTTTGGGTGTCTTACACCACTTGTGAGACGATCTCGACACGTTTTCCTGAAGCTTGCCCCAAAACCAGCTCTGAACTAGAAACGCGTGGTTCAGAAAGCCCTGGAGAACATCTCCAGGGGGTCTGACACCTAGCTGGGGACACCAGCACGCAACACTTCCCTTCAAAACCCCCGCTCCAGGTCTTCTCCAGAGGGTTGGGGAAGATGCTGCTCAGGGGCAGGGTCAATCTGGGCTGAGCAGTGCCCAAGCCTGGACCTGTGCTGCCGTTAAGTTGGGCCACCAGGAACAGACCAGTCCGGATGCCCCGGATGCTTGCAGGGCTTTAGGGGTGACGGCACAAGAAATTCAATCCCGCGGCACAGGCAGCAGTATCCCTCCACTTACTCCCCACGGACGCACCACCGGGGCAGCTGCCCCGCAGAGAAAGACGATGCAGCTTTACCAGATACACTATAATTCTCATAGTGAAACAACAAGATTTCATTAATTATCCATCTACAGAAGACGAAAACACCTGGTATCCCCAGTTCTTGGGGGAAAATATATAATTTCTGATTCTCTGCACACCTTTTAGTTGGGTTTTTTTGTGGTTTTTTTTTTTTGTTTTTTCTTTTTTAAACTTACAGAAAGCCCTCTGGCTGGGTCCCCCAGCACATCCCAAAGCCTGGCCCTCTCTAGCAGCTGTACCCGCAGCACAAGGTGGCAGACGCAGGCAGCACCGTTCCCCCAGGCAGGCTGGCCCTGCCTGCCCCCATCGCAGCCCTTTGTGCTACACCTCTGTCCCAGGACCGAGGAAATCATTAACAGGGAGAAGGGGGTAATACACGGAGGTTATCAACTCTCCCATCATCATTCCTACTCGGGGAAAACACTCCTTAAAAAAAAAATAAAGCAAACCCTCCCGTTCGCACTGCCTGGGAGCAGAGGGCAGCCGAGCGGGGAACGTTCTCGCCACCGTGGGAGGGAAGGGAAGGAGCCTGGACGCATTACTCACATGAAAGCCACGAGCAGCCCTTTTCCTTATGCGTTTGTCATTTCTCACTGTCCCACACATTTATTTTTACACACACGTGTCCCGCGCTGCGTGCCTGAACCCCACCAGCTGCAAGGACTTACACAGCCCTTCAGCCCAAGAGCTATGCGAGGGGAAAGCAAAGGGTAGGAGCAGCCTTCGATCACCAAGGCAGGCTAGCAATGGGTTTCCTCATCTCCGAAAAAAACACCAGAAACTTTTTCCTGCCCGCAGTCATTCCTTGAGGGGCCTTATCAGGTTGAGCGCTGGGAAGGTTTATTTTTTGGGTTGGTATCGGCCGATCCATTTGGTTGATACAAAAAGCTAGTCTAAATTAACACACTTTTTCTTCAAATCTCAAAATAAATACGCAGCTGGATCATGTGGCGGGTGAAAATGAGGGAGGAGTTGAACACTGCATCAGTAGCAGCGGTGGAGGCAGGGAGCCCGCCCCGAGCGAACCCCACCGACCTCTCCGGGATGCTCCCGCTGACCTGAGCCCAAGCACACCGAGCTTGCGGGGAACCGGGAATTATATCCAGCATCATGGGATTTCAGCTTTATTTGCTGACGATTTACTGGGAGTGATGGATTTAGCTCTTCTTTAAGCCAAGCTAAAGCTTTTCCAGGGTTTAAATCTAGCAAGAAAAAAACTGAAAAAGATTATTTTTTAATCAGTTAATACTAGACATCTGCTTGGAAAGGGGAGTATTTGTTTGGATTACATTCATATACAATGCTTTAGACTATTACTTTTTTATTTAAGGAAGATGATGCTGAGGTGTTTCCCATCATTTTGGATGTGTTACTCTTCTCTACGAGGGGATAAACCTCTGACGGTTTAAGAATCCAAACAGTGCCCTTCCCTCCTCCGTGCCCCTTCTACTTCCACGGAGGTTTCTGGAGTCCTTTACAAGCAGCAGCTTTACAAACCCCTCCTGAAGCACGGGGGTACCAACTGATCAATTTTTAGGGATAAATACTTGTGCCCTGAAATGTTAGAATAAAACTCTTCTCAGTCTTCCGAGGACCAAATTTGACATTATCAGGGAAATGCAGGGGAAAAACCCCACTCTGTAGTGAGTTACTATTATTTTGGAATACCTGCGTGACTGGGGAATGAAGGAGCACCAGCAAGGGTACCTGTTGCATTTTTATTTTGATGCAGAAGTGCACATCTTGCATTCTTAACGGTCTCATGCTCCATTTTTAGCGGTAAGAGATTTGTCCAAAAATGTCAGTTTTCTACACGTCCCACAGACGGCATCCTTGCCATTACATAATCAAACCATGACTTTCTCTTCCCTCAAAACATGGAACAGAAGGTTACAGCAATTTCACATTCTGATACCTCTGATGCACAGGATGTCAAACGCTTTACAGGGAATTGGGGTGAGTAATTTAAGTCACCCAAGTATTTATAACTTTCTGGTGATACAGAAGTGACAAAATACATGGTAAACAATCAGACTTTTCCATGAAACCCATCTAGAAAGACTCACTGATACAGTTCACGGGCTTAATTTTCAATTGTACAATTTACAAGCTGGATCACACGTGCTTAACAGCGTATTTACAAGCGCTCTGATGATGAGCAGGTATGATAGCCCACCAAGTATTTACTGCTAATGAATGGAGAACCATTTCACCGACCAGCTCCTAAGGAGCATGGGGAGACAGCAACAGAAAAGCTACAGCTGCCTCCTTGCAATTTTGTTTATATTCTTAAGAACAGGCCGGTCTTTTGAAAATGCAGTATTCACGGTATGCAAAATGCTATGGAGAACACAAGCTTTTCAGCAGGACAAGGTAAACTTGTAAGTTTTTTGCATTAGCATCAATAAATTAAAAAATGTTACAATCCACCTCGCTCCGCAGCACTATTTCTGTCCCATTTGGGAGAGGATTTGTAGCAAATCCCATCAGCTACAAACAATTTTCAGCATTTTTGGCCCGTACGCGCAGATGGCGCAGTGCAGGAGACCCCGACGTCCCGCGAAAGCAAAGGGGCTGGGGTCCCCAGAATAAACCCACGCGTCGCTCAGCCGCAGCCTATCATTTCTACGTCGCCTCGACCAAACCAAAACCAAACCTCGCCCACCGGCTCTCCCCGCAGCCGAACCGTCCCCGGGGATAACTGACCCCCGGCAGCATCCCCAGCCGGCCGATGGACCCGGCCGTGCCCCCCCAGCGCCGCCCGGACCAGCTGCGTCCGACCTCCTCCTCCTCCTGCCTTCGCCAGCAGCAGCCAGGCTCCGGCATCCGCGCCCGGCACGGCCACGACAGCCCGTACCCCCCACTTCGGCTCAAAAGCCCATTTTCTGCTCCGAGCCGTGCCCGGCTGGGGGGGATGCTGGCACCTGCGGGAGGAACCCAGCAGCTCCCCAAAACAACTGAAATCTTACAGAAAACATCCCCGAAGCTGCAGCCGTATAAGGACTGGTACAGAATAACTGAAAAGCATCAAAGCTGTTTCTTCTCACGCGTGAGCGCCGAGTAACATCTTCGTCAGATCTCTTCAATAACAAATTTGGTAGAAGTTTTTAAAGGGAGCTAATAACCCAGTTACGCCTTTTCAAATTCCCCTCGCTCTACGGCACATTCGGGCTTGCTGCCTGCAGCTTTCCTATCCCTCTTCCCCCCCTTTATTTTTTTCATTTTCATTTTTCAAATATAAATTTGTTATATTTGAAAAAAATAAAGTTGCACTAGGCCCCCATTACACACCCTCACATTTTAACAGCAGGCAGGGAGAGGAATTAAAGTATTTTCCAACAATGAAGAGGGAAAAAACGGCATGAAAAGAGGGAGAAGAGAGAGATTTTCCCTGAGAGGATGAAGGACAAGGTGGCCTTTGGCTTCCTCAGACTGGGGACAGCAAGAGTTACATGGAAATGTTGATGAGTTGGAAGCACATACAGAAATCCCACGTCCCACGCTCAACACTTAGCAACCATTAAGCTACTGGTCTGGGGCCAAAAGCAATTTCTGGATGAAATATTAAGCCCTTTTAATTGTGGCAAAGTCCCAGAAACTCCAGTCCGGCCATGCAGGCAGGCAGACAGACAGCAGTAGAACCTGCATTTAAATACGGGCGATTAATTTGCCTTCAGCATGGTGCATAGCGACAGGCTGCACCTACGTTCATCCAATAACAAAAATTAAGCACTGAGTTATCAATTCTAAATTAAGTCAGTGACCCCACGGGAGTCAGAGGGCAACGTCTGTGGATGGGGACGGGATTATCCTGCCACCGGTCGCCTCCAGCCCGTCTATCCCTTTCCATTCCCCTTGTGCTTTCCGGCAGGGAGTGGCTGAGAGGGCTTATTTATGGGCTGGCTTTATATTGCAACTCATTTTAATTGCAAAATGGATGGTAAAAGCACAGAATGGGGACTTGCAGGCTGAAGAAGTAAACAAACCGTACTACAAACTCACTCTGAAATAAAAAGTTTCTTTTTCTAACAGAGCCAAATACCATAAATGTGAATATACTAATACAAACAGGTAGCGGCAGTGTCCTTTACATGCTTCCATAATAAAAGCCTGAGTTTACGGAGACAAACCTCCCTCTGAGTCATGGTTGGGATAAAAATAGGCGGAAGGGGATTTTTCACACAGCTCTTAAGTCTGATGTCCATAACTCCAAGCTTACTAACACAGCCTGGCAGAAATCTACTCCTTTTCTGGGGGGGTCTACTTGCACTATGCACACAACTCTCCAAAAATCAGTAAGCCTGAACCTCTTAATCAATAAGAATAAGAGGTTCAAACCCCTACACTGTCAAGATCAGGGTTTTTTGGAAGGATGCAGTTACGGTGTGGGAGCAAACCCAGGTCCGTGTGAGCAAAACCCGGCCCTTGCTTTAAGTTTGTTTTACATTTTCAGCCTTTAAGAAGATGGATGTCAAGATGATTTTCTGAGTTTGACTCCCAACCTCACTGTCACTTGAAAAGGAAAAAAATAATAATCCTCTTGTGCTGCAGCAGCCTGTAGGTCAGAAAGCTGATTACACTTAATGGACGTGGCACATTTTGCAATGGATATCAATTACAAGCTCCAAAAACAATACCGTCAGTGATAACAAACTGCATCCCTGCCCGTTCCTGACACCACAGCCCTCCACGGGAGTCTGCCAGGCTGCAAAACCAGTATTTAAAATAAGACGTGAAGTTATATCCCCTCAGTAGGGCAGGCACACTGAGCAGGAGGCTGGAAAAAGCTAAAAATAACAGGATAAGCAAGGGTGGATCCCAGCTGAGCCTTATTAGTCATGGAGCGAGGGAGCTGCGCGCGTGGGGCTGCTGCCTGGTGGCAGAGCAGAACCATATAAGAGCAAGACAACGACTCTTGTCTCTTAAATCAGATTTTTCCCCTCTCCTGTTCTGCCTCAGGCACTCTTTTCCTCTGAGCAGACTTGCTCTGGCAGCCTCCAGCTTCTACTAATAATACAGTGTATTGTTTTCTGTGAGTCTTTAAAGAGAATAAAGATCACGGGTGATTCATTTTAGGGTGTCTGCTGGAATTGGACCAATATTGACAGAGGCATGTGCAGGGTTTGTTAGAGGTTTGTTTTTTTTTTTTTACTTAACACCATCTTTGTGTCAAAATTGAACCTCTGAGCCGAGTGATGATTGAGTGACTGGTGACAGGAGGGCCCAGCAGTGGCAGGAGGATTAATTTGGATGAGCAGAAAGGGCGAGGCGCAACGCGCAGTGGTTTATCCCGGGATGAAGGCACGGGACAACGGAGGGATCGATAATCAAACCCAGCTTAGCCCGGTGGGAACCCCCTCCAAGGCTGCTCCAGCAGCACTCGGCCACCCCAGCCCCATCCATCTCCCCCATCGTCTCCCCTGGAGCTAATTGCAATTACAGCACCCCACCGATTCCACCACGCTCCGCCCAGCCAGCCCCAAAAGGAGCGGGGCCGTCGCCTCGCCGAGGGGACACGCGGGACACCGTCCAGTCCCTCAGCCCAGCGGACGGGTAGCAGCCCTGCACCGATGCTGCCCAGCCTCTGCTGGAGGCCGGCGGGTGCTGAGGACACGTCCCAGCACCACCTCACCCGAAGACGCGCCTTTGCGCGGCTTGGCCACCTGGATGCCCCGACCCAGCAAAGCGACTGCCTGCGGCTTTCCGGCATCTCCGACGCGAAAATCCCTGGGAGCGCTCAAAACACCTGGGAGCGGGGAGCAGCACGTCATCCCTGCGCAGCAGGGCTGCATTTGCACACAGTGGCTCCTTGTTCCCAAGGCCAAACCGCAGAGAATTACCATTTGTTTGCATGACAGGGGCCGTCTTCCGAGCTTTTCTAAGCATCACATTCATCCAACCCAGCGTTTGGCTCTCCTAGCCCCTTTTCCAGCAGAACTAACGCGCACGCAACGCGTTCGGCCTCTCCGCGCGCTACTCCAATCTAATTTTCGAGTTTAGACCGAATAACGATAATTAAGCAGCGAAGTAAGGCTTCGGTACTTCAACACTCGTGAAGACAAACGAGAAGTCAAACATAAAGAAGAAAAGAGCGGCGCTGCAGCTCAAACCCCTGCCTTGGCCCCATTTCAGCCCCTGCAGCTGGCCGGGGGAATCGGAGTACTCACCCCAGCCTGTGCCCTCCCACGGCCTCCGCGTTTAAGGGTATATTGGACTTCTGCATTTAATGTCAGGGACATTAAATCCACCATTACACCCCTGCACCGCCGGGGCAGGCTGAGGTGGCTCTAGGACTAAGCCCTACCTTTTGCAAACAAGCCCAGTAATGTTTTTGCAAAGCTTCAGGAACTCCCCAGCAATCAGGTATCAGCACAACCTCTCGATATGCCATTAAGCAGAAGCTGTTTCTGGGCCTCAGACTCCCTCTACAGAGAAATTAGCTTATATTTTTGGATTTTACCGACCTATCAGTGCAAAAGGAGCTGCAGAAAAGCTGCTCGCAGAAAGAAAACGCTCAGAGAAGGTGTTTGCTTTCTGCAGCTGCGAGCCCAGAGCAGAAGGATAATAAATGGCATTTTAACATGAAAGTGGAGCAACAGCCAGGCAGGAGCCCTGGTTTGTAAGCCAAGGAATCACGGTCACCCCTTCGCCGGCACCTCTGCAGAAAGCAGCCCGCGCATCTCCACGGCCTCCCCGCGCCCCTGCACCTTCCCAATCGGTTCTTGATGAAGTGTATGTAAAATATCTTCTGGTCCAAAGAGCTACAGCTCGGGGTCAGAGAAAGCTGCGCGGTCTGTCCTCGCTCTTCGTGGCGACTGGCTGCTCCAGAGAATTTGGCTTTGGCACCTGACGGGTCACCGTTTGCTCAGAGCCACTGACGCACCAACCCGGAGAGAGCAAAGCAAAGCTCTTTGTAACAAATGCAATTATTGGGCATTTTGTTCGCTTGGGGCCATTGTTTCTGCAGGTCACGCGCGGGCTGTGCGGGAGCTCGCATCGACACCCCGTCTGGGGAGCAGAGCCTAGGGCTGGCCCGAAACCCATCACGGCACAGCTGGAAGGGAATGAGGGATACCGAATACCTGGGCCGTGGGAGGAAAAAGAGAAGGCGATGGAACGTAGCTGCTACAGCGAAGCAATTACAGCTTAAAGTTACAAAATAAATCGCCCCAGGTCTCAGGGTGCTGCTTTGGGGAAGCAGCGAGCGCTTTGCTTTGCCGCAGCGGGTATTTTTCCAAGGAATACTCATCGCCATCCCTGGAACAGCAGCAGCGCGTCCAAGGCACGGAGATACTTCTGGTGGCCTTCACTGCGGAAAGTTTATTTTACCAGAAGCTGTTATTTCTCCGCCAGACATGTGTTATGTTACATGTTTACTAGTTTTCCTCCAAATACATTGCTTCAACAAGCGAAAAAAATGTTAATAAAGCTATAGTCACTACATCAAGCAAGCTGGCTCTATCTCTGGGATGAAATGCTTGTCCCTTGGGGATCCAGGCAGGGACATCTGCAGGGTTGGATCCAGACATCAAACTACTCCAGCCTTGATTCCAGTTTTGTTTGGTCCAGTGCAAAACATAAAAATAAGAGTAAACAGGCATGCCTTAAGCAGTGTGTTACATTCCACAGACAACACTGGCTGCAAGCTCCAGCCTCGTTAGCGCGCGGCTTCCTAAAGGCTCAGCCCTGCCTGGCCGCTGAAGCCCTTAGAAGAGTTTTTGGATGCTGCAGAAGCTCTCCAGCATCTATTATTAGTACCAGCAATCTCGATGATATTAACCTTCAGCTAATTCTACGTCCAAACCATTTCACGAGTACGAAAATGCACAGATAAGGTGGGAGGGCCTGCAAACGAAGCGCTGGAGAAGATGGGAATTCAGAGTGATCCTGAAACGGCAGCGCAGCTTCCCAGGGATAACGCAGTTTTCCGCTTGGTGTCGGATCCAGCCGTGCAGAGGGCTGGGATAGGGAACAGCCCGGGACCAGCACCACAGAAACTCATCTTGCATCTTTACATCAAGCAAGATATATGTCTATATGTATATGGCAATATGGCATATAGGGAGAGACGGTACTATCTGTAAAACATGGGAAACCCTCATCCACATATCTTATGGACAGCCTGGACTGATATTCCTGGGAAACAACAGGTATAGGTCATCCAGCCTTTGTGCGGGGAGGAAGACTGGATGAGCTCCTGAGCAACTTTTTCGTGCAATTTAAATACTCTTAAGGTATGGAAATATTAGCCATTTTGGTCATTGAAGGACATGTTTTAAAAGACGTCGACAAGAAGAGGGGGACAAGGCTGTACAGAGGTCTGGTTTGCAGGCGCGTGCCCTGATTTTCACCTACTTTGCCCTCCCCACAAGCAGACAACTGGAAAAGGTCCTGGAGATGTTTTTTCAAGGTTACAGGATGTTTCCCCGCTGCTTCCAAGGCTTCCCAGGTCAGCCTCCAGAAGGAGCAAGCTGGGAGTCTTCCTCCTAAGAACAGGCCTCTTTCATCTTTGCAAGGCACAGCTAGAAGCTGGCTTTACAATTTCCAAGCTGAGAAATAATAGATGAGAAAGCAGAAGACGAAAGAAAAGGCCAGCTAGATTGTGCCAGGATATATGCTAAGCTGTTGGATGTTATGCATTAATGCAAACGCACAGCACAGAGAATTCAGTAAGGAAAAATGATTCACAGATTAATTTTTTCTTTTAAACTAGTAAGAACAGTTTATGATCAAACTCCTATCAGGCAAGGGAAACAGAGAAGAGGATGGCCACACATGACTCAGGTACAGAAATCTGGTATTTCCCCAAGTCCCTCTTTAATAAATTCAATATAGGAATTACATTAAATAAAAAGTTTAGATTACATTTTTAATAACTCACTAAAAGCATTTCAATTCCCTACGGCCTGTACGTACTAGCAGCTTTTGTATGCATAAAGAATTAAGCACTTTAATATAGTTCTCTTTTTTTAGCGTTGCCATCTACCAGCTGAGAGAGGATTTAAATCTCAGCCCGGCACTTCCCTTTCCTCCCCAACCCCTCTGAATTGCAGCTATTTCCTCCAGCCCAGCCGAACGCTTGGATTTCATTTTAACAAAGCACGGATGAGCTGAAATAAATGGCCTTAGTACGATTTTCTCATTTAAAGGAGATCTATAGATCACTGAGCAGGAAACCCAGATTGGCGATATAAATAAGATCTACCACTTCTGTGACGCAAATGACTCCATAGGCGCGACAGGGAAAGACAAAGCACCCCAAAACGATACAAGCACTTGAAAAAGCTGGAAATCCTTGAAGAGAAGAGCGATTATGTAGCAGCTCACGTCTACGGCAACAACTGCAGATAATTGCAAGAGGGAAACTCGTTTTCCACGGAAGCCATCAGCGCTTTGCTTACAGAAGCAGGATTGAGTTCAGATCCAGGTTAGCGTGGGAGCTGGAGGAAATATTTTCGAATCTTTTTAGTTATAGCTAAGGAAACTTCTCACACAAAAGCGGAATTATTTGCAGATTTAACAGCCAAAACCGGAGCAAACCCCACTGCTGGAGGAGTCGCAGCCGCTCCTCGGCAGTATTATTCTGCCCTGTACCTGCGATGCTCAGCTGGGAGATGCCTTTCTGGGGGAGCAGCCCCGAGCCACAGTAACTCGTGGGCCAAGGTGGCCAGCCTTGGAAAACACTAAACTGATCAGATGATGTGATTATTTTAAACAGCTATTTGGTTTAGAACATAAATACCTATACTGAGACATTGGGAGAAACTGGGAAATCAGATTTCCTTCCAGTAGTGATTATTCCTAATTTTCGTAGCCTAACATGGGAATTTTATACACCCTCACAGCAGGCTTTCCCCTCAAAAAACATCACAAAAGTCCATTTTTCCCACCAGGTATGAAATGGTGCTCCCTGGAAACCTCCTTTGGGCTGTACGACCACATCCTAGCCCTGCTGTAAGTACAGTAACTTGCACAGTTAAGTGTGTAAGCTTATTTGTTAAAATAGTTACCAAACACAAGTCTCCTGACACAAGAAAGGAAACGTTTTATTTCAGTGGGGGAAGCCGTACGGTTCCAAACACAACCCGGTTTGGAATTCAGAACGCTTATTTTGCCTTCTCAAAGGCTGCTTAGCCAAAATATTGGTCAATGGTCTGCTTCACATATAAGCATTCACAAACCAGATCACACAGCGCCGGGAAGCTCACTTTGGCTTTCTCTTTACCCTTTGCTTTCTTAAGATGCAAGAGAACATCTCAAGTAGCCCTTGCAAACCCAGTTTGGGTTTCGTGTGTTTGCAGCGCACGCTCGCTCCCATCGCTCCCCGTCCTACAGGCACCGCGAGCCGAGGCGCTCCTTCCCCCCATAACAAAAGTTATGCCGGAGAACAGGACAGCCGTTTTCCCGACGGGAGGAGATGCAGCAGCATCAGAAACGCGCTGGGAGCAGGATCGGGCTCCGGTGCGCACAAGCTTCAGGCAGCATCTCCGCTCTGGAGCAACTCCTATTGATGCTACATGAACAATATCGAGGAATTATTTAAAGCACACCATGAAGCAGTACGCCTGGAAAATCTCTCTCTAAATGCTGTTTAAAATACCAGGTTATAGCAGGAGCATTGCTTGGCTCAGGTGCTTCAAGCACACCTGCCTCTGCAGGAGATGAGGACCCAGCTTTACACCACTGACATGAATTTTACTGATTTTTTTTTTTTGCTGTTAGGAGTAGGAGAAATGATGCCCTGAATGCAGCCAGAACCCAGTTCTTTCTTTCCAGTTTCTACACAAACTTTTAAAAATAACCAACTACCGCACTTGATTTTCCAACCAGCAGCCAGTTAATGCAAAGCCGCCTTAAATCCAGGCAGCGAGAAATAAGGAAATAAATCACAACAATTCTTGCTGTCTGTATCACTGCTAACCCAATTCTGCTGTTAATATGAACACACGTGGTAAGGTTTTGGGGGTATTTGGAGTATTATTTAAAATAGTTAAATAAGGCGTTTCAGCAGACGTGCCCGAGGTCCCCGTGCCACAACCGTGACCATTAGCTTCGGAGTCGAGGACGGATCACGAAAAGGGCAGAGCTTTCTCCACGGCAGACCCAGGACCACTTGCCCACTGATGCCGGCGAGGCAGGAGGGGCTGCTCCGCGCTTCGCAAATCCCCACTCGCCGTTCCAGCTCCTCCAGCAATCTCCGCCTGATTAGACTTCAAGCCTATCGCTTTCTGCTCGCTACATTTATTTTATTACCTTTCACTACGTGCTCGCGAGAGTTTGAGGGCCTGGTGAGTTTAATACTTGTTCCTGAAAGGCTTTGTCAGCAGCAGCTCCAGCAATCGCTGCTGGGATGGAGCTAGCTTGGCTTTCGAGTGCTCCTCGGTAGATCTGCAATGTGGGTTTGAGTTGCAGTTTCTCTTCATACGGTTTTTAAATACCCTCTGCCTCGAATTTCTCTCTCCCCATAGAGCATTATTTTCCATAGTGCCAGGTGTTACCGACACCCCATCCCACGCCACTGCCAGGCAGAGTGCAACCGCAGTAACTGCTGTCCTTCAGCAGTAAAAATAACAGGTTTTACACAGCACGGGTCGATTCTGAGAATTCAAAACCACTACCCTTGCATTTAGCACACCCAATATGCAAGAAACAGATGTGTAAGTACATAATTATTATCCTGTCAAATAAGTGTTCCTGCTGCCCACTGTGATTTCAACCCGAGATACTCACTCGGGTTTAAGTGGGAATTTGAAAGTATTAGTGAGGGCGCAGCAGGGGAGGGGTACAGGGCTCCAGACCGCAGAATCCCTCGATTTCAAGATTATACCAACAAAATGATGTTCTGAGACAATAAAAATTTTGTCTTGTGTAAAGGCTCACTTCTCTCTTTCGAAATCCTTAGTGTTTGCTACTTACGATACCCAACGCCAAAAATACACTCATTGGCCTTATATAGCCAGCATCACAAATAGCACCCTTTAGTATTGCACACAAGTACATTAAAGGGAGATTTACTGCTGCCTGCAATGCAATTAGCATTAGAACAAGCCAACTTTCTCAGCTTTCTTCAGCAATTTCCACATCTCATACGAGTCGTTCACTTACCAGTCGACTGGGAAGCACTGCCAGCTCACTGGGGTCCATCACACAGAGGAATTCACATAATAGTAATACTCAGATCAAGGAGAATCATTCATCAAAAAAAAATCTGTATGCTGTCACCCCATGTATTTAGCACTTTCTTTAATGAAAGGCTCTGCAGCAGCAATGGAGATAAAGTTTTTGCTCAAGATTATTAATCGCAGGTATTTTGCCTGGCCCGGTTTCAGAAGCAGCAAATGTACATCTTTCCAATCTATGTAATTACCAACGCTCTTCAAGCAACAAGCACTTTAGAGTACCTATAGATGTTTTCTTAGCTTAATGACACTGCACACTTTGGCAGAATCATTAATATCTTGCCAGCCTCATCTAACCTTTGAGCTGGGTGGAAAGTGGCCAAAGTACAGTGCTGCTTTGATTCCTCCGCAGCAGAACACGACAGCGATGCATCGCCCACTGCAATACATCCCCGCACGTCCCACCCTCAGCGAAACTGAGGGGACGCTGGCACAAAGCAAACACAAACCCCTGGTTTGATGGAAATTACAGTATTTTCCACAGCTAAAAGGTTTGTTTTTCAACTCAGCTAGGCCTTAAAACAAACGAACTGCCCCGAAGAACCTCTTTCATCACGACTCTGACTTTCTTCAGGTGCCCAATGAGGAGTTAAATAGTCAAATCGAATAGGTGAAGGAGCTGTCAGGTGGAGAGAGGAGGTCTTGCTGGGCCTCTATGCTGTAGGAATAACAGAAATGCAATTTCCTGCAAGCCAGAAGTTTGATTTGAAAATCAGTGTGTCAGAAGTTAATGCACCGACAGTTCTTGTCTGGGGAAAATTGCTTTCACGCATTAAACCCCTGGCTGTTACTCCCCGCTCCCAACACTTGCAAGCCAAGCCAACATCGAACATCATCTAGGGACGAAGAACCTAGCACTTCAAGCAAGCTCAAACAAGCAATTATTACTTGTTTTAAGTGAGAACAAACTCACTGCCAACCTCGTCAAGCAAATATTTGCTCCCTACATGCTGGGGACAACACGCTGAGGTAGACCAAAGCTTTGCAACGTGCAACACCAAGGCTCTGCGCTTGATCCCGGCCCACGTTCCTGACAGCCCTGCTACACAGATACTCTCGCAGGGCTTTAACAAGCACTCGTCGGGCACAGAAGCGTCCTTGCTCGCTCCATTCCTCTACTCCCTCTTGCCAACCCGGTCTACACATTCCTTCCACGATGGCTGCTCTGAGCCAGCTCTCTCTTCAGAGCTGCCCTACAGCTCCGTCAAAACCAGACCCCTCTCCATGGCCAATTATTAAATTATTTAAAGATTTCATCCCGCACTGTAGCATACACTTTGAATTCATTTCAAATTTTCAGCAGCCACAGGCAGAAGAAACAGATATTTACATGGTCCATGACAACTTCCCTCCTCCCAGCTTTTGGCATCTCCCGTGTTAGCCCTTAAAGCCTTTTGCAGAGGTTTCCAACCGTTTTCAGACACAGACTTGAAACTTTCCCAACCCACGCACAGTGAATTTAGGACTGCCACCCCCGGCTCTGGCTCTTCTTCACTGCCTTTCAGGGTCCCCCCCAAAGCGGTCCGCAGACCTCCGCGGGCAGCCAGTCACCGATCAAACGCAGCTCTGAGCGAAGCAGGACCACCGTGCCCACCTCCGCTAACTCAGGACAGCCTCAAGGACCAAGTGAGTCAGAAGGAAACAAATTTAACCTCCTCACACGCTGTAAATGCACGAGCCCACAGGCCTGAGGCTAAACGTTGTGCGTCTGGGCAGACAGGGCCGATGCGCGATCTGTTATATGTACTGCCAAAGGTACCAGATAACGGGCATCTATCTGTCTTGACAGCGTATGTAGGAATATTTTAGTGATGAAAAGGGGAAATACAGACTCCAGCACAATCTTACCCATACAGCAGGCTTCTGCAGAAGTCCTGGAGGCTGCAGGGATGAGCTTTTATCACCGCTGCCTGCAATAAGCCTACTTTGTGGACAGCAAAATTCATTCGGTAGTGCCATCCATCTACAGACTGTCACAAGCATCCAAGTCTCCGCCAGGGTAAGTCGGCTGGCTGAGCCGCTTCCTCTCCTGCAAGTGTTTTTTTAATTGACTATGGAATTTGCAGATATTCTTTTCAGAAAATACATCCTATTGATTATAATTACCCTCCTCCGAGATGCAATGGAAAGAATATTAAAACCATTAACGCTGATTTGGATTTTATTAGGCCCATTAGTGAAACGGCAAGCAGAGCGCCGTCGCTTCCCGAGCACCTCAACAGCTCCTAAGCGCCATAAATCATCTCACGGCACATTTGTTGCCGCTTCAGATACAGCCAGGAATTGAGCAAAGAGAAAAAAAATGGGAGGGGCAGGCTTCACGCAGCTGGGTGTTGAGACTGGTCCAAGCATCTTTTTAATGAACCTTCTACGCATCAACTGCCTTCAGAGAAGATGTCATTTCTTCTCTTAGGTCGATGTCCAGCAGACTCGAGAGCCATCTAACGCAACCCGTTGGGCTCGTGCATGTCAACAAGCAGGCTTGCAGGCAGCTTGTCTGCCCAACTGCAGCTCCAGAAACAGCCATTTCACCCTCATTTGGGGAGAAAGAAGGAAACATTCTCCATTTCTAGACATCATCTTTCCACGGGTACCTGGCCCACGTGAACCCTCCCAGAGCCACCAGACCGATGCGGTGTTAGGGACCCCCCCATGTCTTGAGAACAACCTTCCCGTGGACACGGTATGGCCAGGACGGACAGACCCACAGCCCAGCACCATCCAACCCAGCTGGTCCTGTGGTTCTCTCACCAGCATCACTTAACAGGGCTGCCGACGCCAAGCAGGAGTCGCCAGCCTCTTCCCGAATGCTCCTGGTAGGAGCTTCTCAGCCACCACTACCCCATCTGCAACCTGAGGAACCAGCCTTGGCCCTCACGTCTCGTTTGTGTTGTGTAATTGCATCTGGAAGCTTAACAGCAGCCATTCCCACATAATTAACATTCACTTCCTCCAACCTTCCCTGCAACTTGGGGCGGATCTCTGCACGTGCAGATGTGACTGACGGTCCCTCTTCAGCTTAAACCTTTTATTTAGTCCAGCTGCAGCCCTCCCGACTCCTCCTCGCATTTCAGCCCAGATCCTCCTCGCCTAGAAAACCTCCTAAAACCAGGTTAGCGTTTCCTTAGAAGTTCAAATTTCCTTCTCCTGTGACTCCAGCCCCACCAGCACCCTGCAGCAAGGACTCAGCACTGCAGGCTCGTGGATCACCAGAAACTCCTGAAACCAGCTTTGGGTGCTGCCAGCCAGGGACAGGAGGCAGGGCTGGAGCGGGCAGGGATCCTCTCCCAGCACCCAGCACCATGTCTGGCCCGATGAGGAGCACAGCACCAACCGGGCAGCAAAGCTGAGGCCAGACGGAGCCCTGAGGGCTCACTCCTGTCCCAGCACGGTGGCCTCTGCCCCGCCTGCTCTTGGAGCATGATAAAAAGCAATTAAATACAGGTACCGAGGGCGGAAAGAACTCTCTATTTCTCTAACGTCACACAAGTTGCTCAGGATTTTATTTTCCTTACTAGAACATCTACGCTGGATTCCCAGTAACATAAACCAGCCCAAGAAACACTTCCACTCAAAGCAGCAGCTGCTTTCACATCTCATCCCTGGTGACGAGATCATTTCAGACTACACCAGCCAAAGCCTATAATACTGAAATTTCCCTTTTTCTAATATATTCTGCTAGCAGTTGGAGCAAGCTAGTCCATCTTCTCTGTAGTTGCTTCCTGGCTGGTTTCACTTCATGATTTTCATGTTTACAAACACTTTGGCTTCCAGCAGGGCAAGGCAAGGTTTTGTTATAAATAGCAAGATACTGAACCGCAGGAAAATGTCAAAGGCAGGAGAAAAAAAATAAAGAGAGAGATTGCTCTTCAATCTGATTTTAGTTAGCCTTGAAGGTATTGAGTCCCCGCAGCTTGTGGGGCATAGGTCTGGGTGCTAGAGACCCAGCCCAAACCGTGCGGGAGGGGACAGCGGTGCCATGGGGGACATCGACCACCTCCTCCGAGCTGGCCAGGAGGTGAAATGCCTTTTCCCAGCAGGGTCTGGGCTGCTGCCGACAGCCCTCTCCCTTTGCCCCAGGTGGGAAATGGAAGGAGCAGAGCTGGAAAATCTCCTCCTCTTCCTCCTCTCTGTGCACCAGGGGAAGGGGAGTCCCGGCATCGCAGGAGCGAAGACAAGGCTGGGAAAGCAAACCGAAAGCCGCCCTGCTCAGGTGCCTCCAGGACCGCTGGTTGGGTGGAAGGTTGAGGAAAAAGTCTCTCCGGGGCCACGCATGCCGGAAAACTCACGTCTGCAGAGCAGAAAACTCCAGTTGCTTCTAAGGGGACTGGCAGCTCAGCCCTACCCATGGGTGACGCTCTCCAGGCGCTGGGCTCCTCAGTGCCCAAACCTGGGTGCCCATCGCGGTTCAGACCGGCTCCGCGTGCTGCCGAGGAGCGCTCGGGCTGCACGGCACAAGCTACGAACCCCGACTCTCGGCAGGACAAGTCAGGGCGTGAGGCAGCCGTCAATGCCTTCTAGTGCCCTTGTGCTCGCAGGAGGGAACGGAAGGACGGCGGAGGAAAATTCTTACAGAGGTGAACAGGCAAAATTCCTTAGGTGACACCTCACCTGGTTAAGCACATAGCCAGAGGCAAAGAGTTTCCAGAAAAGCAGATGCTGCCAGCAGCTCGGGCAGCAGGAGTTTATCAGATAACGCTGTAGAAATGAGCTCCCAAACCACAAAAATGAGTTGTTTTTTTTTTTTTTAAGCCGAATTTCTGCACAAATGACTATAATTAAGGATGTTACCTGTCAGCTCCTCAGGGCACCGAGGCTACAATGTTCAGGCTTCGGAAAAAGCAACCTGCACAGCAGCTGCCCCACTCCTCTATCAGGCTATTTATCATATCCAGCTGCCACCCAGATTTCTCACCAATTAGTTGTAATTCAAGGATTTAGGGGGAAATCCCCACCTCCCGGAGCCAGATGACTTCACGGGAAGTCAGGGGATGGAATGCCTTTTAAAAAATAAAGAAATAAAACCAGGCACGCCAGCGGCGAGGCCGCAGGGCGTGGGTGGTGAGGCACACATCTCTCATCACGTGTGTCATCACATCCGAGGGCTCCTGCAGCGGTTTCAGGAGATTTTGTAGACTCCTTTTAATTCATACATTATGGAAGAGTCTCAGCCGGCGCGGTGCCACAGGCGCGTGTGCAGTGCTTGTTCATCTAACCGTCGCTGCGGCTTGCGTCTCAGAAGTTGCGTACAATTTCTAAAGCACCCTGTAGGTAACGCGATCGCGCAACGATTTACAGGGTCTTCTCTAAAAACGCGTCCCGGGGGTTTCACCTTGGCTTGGCACCAGGTTCTCACCATCATCATCCCTCACCAAAGGGGAACAACGTACGCCGCTGGGCAGCCGCTGCCCCCAGCCAGCGGGAAGGCTGCTCTTCCTCAGCCTCCCCGAGGGAAAAACCACCTCGGAGGGTGGCCCAGCGGTGCCGGAGACCCCTCGCTCCCGCCGGCCACCGGCCTCTGCCCCATCCCCGGAGCCGGGCCGAAGATGCTCCGGCAAAGTTACCTTCCCCCGGCCTCCCGCACCGGGGAGGGGGGTTCTCCCGCCCCGAAGCACGACCCCACGCCGCCCCCGGCTGCCGGTCCCGGCGGGGAGAACGTCCCCCTCGCCCTCCCCGCCAAGCCGGGCTCCCCCCCCCGTGGGAGCCCCCCACGGCCGCGGCACCGGGCGGCGAGTCACCGCCCCGGGGCCGAGCCGCTCCCTCCCGCCCGCTCCTCCTCCGCCCTCCCGGCCCGACTCACCGAGGCGGGGTCGGCCCGCTGGCCCCGCTCCTGCTCCCGGCACTGCAGCCCCGCCAGGTGCCTCTCCAGGGCGGCCCAGTCCATGGCCGGCGGCTGCGGTTCCCGCGGGGGTTGCTCTCCGCCGCCCCGCCGCCCCCGCCGCCCGCCCGGTCCCGCCGCCCCGCCGCGCCGCCGTTCCTGCGGGGGCAGCGGCGGCGGCCGCTGGTGCGATCGCGGGCGGAGGGAGGCGGCGGCGGCGGCGGCGGGGGAGCCGCTCCGGCGGGCGGGCGCGGCGCGGCAGCGGGCATCGCCGGCGGGGCAGCGCGGCGGGTCCCGGCGCGCCGGCGGGGAGGGCAGGTAGCCCCCGTCCTCCTCCTCCTCCTCCGAGTCCTCCAGCGCCGCCAGGTCCAGGCTGCTGGGGGACGGCGAGGACTTGCCCTCCGAGCACGGCGTGGCTTTGCTGGAGTTGGACTCCGAGCTGGAGCGGCTGCTGCCGGCGTCGCTCCCTAAATCCATCCCATCCTCCCGGGAGTCCTGCCGGAGAGAAGCGAGAGGCTCCGCGTCAGATAACAAACGCCGCCGGTCCTACCCGCCGGGAACAACGGGGGAACCCGCCGGCCCGGGGCGGACGGGCCGGCCCCCCCCCGCCCCGCACCGGAGCCGCCGCTACCGCGGGGCGGCCCCGGCCGGGAGGGCGGGAGGGGTGGAGGGAGGCGGCGGCCCCGCGGTCGCAGCGCCCCCCCGCGGGCGGGAGCGGGGCCGGGGAGCCGGGGCGGGGGGGGGGCGGCACTTCTCGCTGCAGCCGCGGGGGGAGCCGGAGCAGCCGGAGGAGCCGGGGCAGCCGCCCGGTTGCTTGCAGGCAGGGCCGGGCCTCCGCCCTTCAGGAGGTGGGGGGGGAAGGCTGGTTTGCCGTACAAACGCAGGTCTTACGGGGCAAAAAAAAAAAAAAAAAAAAAAAAAGGGGTTGGGGAAAGGGGGTGGGTGGCGTGTGGAGCCTTTTGCGTCAGGTTTAGGATGCCCGGGTTTGCGGGGGGGGTTCGTCGTTAATTACCAGGCGAGTGGGATCCTCCACCGCGCACCCCGAGGGACGTGTACAGGCGCACGTTACAAATTACCACTTCTCACACTCCCCCATTTCTTTCCTTTTTTTTTTTTTTTTGGTAGTAAAGTAACTAGTTAAGAGTAGCCTATAAATAACTCTGCTTAAAAAACTCACCTAATTTATGTATTCTGGGTCACTGAAGCCAAGTTTAACATGCAAATGTTCTCATCCCCAAATTCATTTCAAGAAGACCTTTTAAGGTTGCGTGGTCGAAATGGAGAGCATTAATCACACTGAAGAGCACCTTCAACGCGGTATTTGGGAGACGTGGCAGCACCCGGCTGGCCTCTGAGCTTTGGGTGGCGGGTACCTACAGACCCAACCCAGAGGGAGAGCCAGATACTAGTTGTAATTATAATTAAATTCAAACATTTAATTGGGTCGAGAGTTTATTTTTTGGGCAGAAATCAGGAAAGCCATGTACGAGACACATCCTTAAGGTTGCGTGGGGTTTAAAAATGTCCCGTTGCGTCGGATGGCGAGGGTGATGCCAAGCACCGACACGCCGGAGCACGTACGTGGCACAGGCAGTGAGCGTGTTCGGGTCTGGCGTGGCAGCGCCGGGGGAATCCATCCTCTGCGGTTCCCTGCTCCGGCGCTGCCGGTGCCCTGCCTGCACGCAGGCAGTCCAGCCTGGGGTTGTCAGTTCTTCCAAAGGGGGTAGAGGGAAAAGGGGAAGGAGGGAAACATCTGCAGCTGGTTAACTCCCGGGATTTTTGAAGTCGTTGCTATGCAGCTGTTCATCCGGAGGAGAGTAGAGACCTGCACCGGAGGAGCGGGGGGAGGACATGCCTACTCCGCTGACTTACAAGTCTTATCCAACGGTCGTCTCTTTGGCAGCAGAGACCGAGTGCCGCGGAGGGTCACGATTTCAGTCCCAGGAACTCACGCGGGCTACTGAAAAACCGACACCGTGAGGCAGACAGAAAAGAGATGGCATAACTTGTCGGGAGCCAGGGCACAGACGTGGGCTGAAATGTTTTAGGGGTCGCGGAGACACCCGCTTTTCTCCCATCTAAGTGTGCCCCGCGGGCTGGGAGACCCTGGCTCCTAGCCACAGCTTGGGAGGGATAAAATGGGACAACGATCCATGGCGAACAGTAACACGGCTTATTTGGCCAAGATGATATTAACCTCTCTGGTTAAGTGTCTCTACTGGGCGCTCTCCAGGTTACCGGCACAGATTTACTCAAGTTACACTCATGTTAACCCAGGGCAGCCGTGTTCAAGGCTGCAGCCCTCCTCCCCGCTCGGTCCCTGCTTGACTCCCCAGGCTGCCAGCACTTGTGGTTGTGACTCATAAAATTAGTAACTGTGCAAAACGCAGTTTTCAAAATAATTCCAGCAACTGACAGGAGGGTGCAAGAGTTAAGCCTCAATCCTGGAAATGGATTATATTGGCAAAAGTTTTTACCAGGCGCACACCTGTAAGGTTAGGAGGGGGATGGCTTTTGACATACTTTGCAGGGAGTAATTCTTTATTTGAGTCTATTTTTACATCGCCACCACCCTAAGAAGCGAATATCTGCTGAGCAAAGCGGAGGAGCTGCCTCATTGGTTCCAGTCTGGCAGTGGCAGGCTGCGGAAAGCTTTATTTATAGGATGTCACGGTGTGCCTGATTGATTAGGAAGATTTCTTTTCTTCAATGCGACGAGTGCATTGATAACATCTCGTGGAAGATGAGAGCGCTCCCCGCCCACGTAGCCCATTGAATTTCCCAGTGCAGCACCAGTCCGCGGTGCCCGGAGGGGCGCGATGCGGGTGGCAGCCACCTCCCATCGCAAATTTGCCTGTTCTGGGTGGAATAAGACTCTTTCAGCCACTGTGACCATCGTTCAACCCACACAGTTGACTCAGTTGACTCCCCGGCACTGCTTTTCCATACTGCCAGACCTCGCAAATACCTGCCTGCCGCCCTGTCTTCAAACGATGGCGTTCTCTCACGAGGTTAACAAGAATACATGTGTTTGATGATTTTCTAAGTTTCTCTTTTTTTCTTTTAAAGTCTCTTTTCCGTGCAAATACAATCATTTTTTGTCTTGTAGTAAGCCCTCTACGTTTCTAATTATATACGGAGAGTCTATTTCCACTCGACCCTTCACAAGAAGAAACCAGCTATTGTTATTCAAAACACATATGTAATTTATCTCTTTTACAAGCCTACATCAAATAGGTTGCTTCTCCAATGCAATGAAAAACTTGAAATTCATATGAATTTTAAAGGGTGAAGAGTGTGAACACAAGCCCTTGTAGATGAAAGAACGCACTTTACAGTTATTTTATTCAGTGCAAAGGAGGTTTTAATACAAACAAGGCTTGTTAAAAGTTTATTCTGAAACAGAAATATATCGTAAAAATAAGATACTTACTACTTTCATTGGATGAATGCAAGGCCGTTTTAAAAGCCAATTTGCTTATTATCATAAGCTATTAAATTTATTTCATTTTACCAGTTTGGCACCACTCTAACCCCATTCGAAAATGCGTTTCATGTGCTCTCGCTCTCTCTCTCACGCCAAATTGCAGAAGCTTTTGGGTCAGGGAAGGAGGAAGGTAAGGAGACAGCAAATTAACAACCACCCTTAAGCTGCCTCCTTCTCCTGCCCTTCACAGACATCATCCAAATCCAGAAGTACGAGAACATCTCCGCCAGCTGGGTCTTCATCTCACCTACCATTCCGCACCCTCACCTCCACCCTGAGCTCCCAAACCCTAAGCAGCCCTGCACAGGACACGCTGTCCGATGATATTTGATCTGATATTTTTTAACCAAATGCTTTTGGATTGTAACTTTTTAAAAAGTTTGGATTTTTCCCAGCTTCGGAAGTCTGTCTTTCCTGCCAGGCTCGTTGATTTAGTCTCTCCTCTCCTCGAGGAGCCTCAGCCAGAGGATTTCCAGGTGGGCTACTTCAGTCTGGGCTGCGTTTTAAGGGGAGAGGACAAAACCACGTCCTGCGGGTACTTTGAGTTGAAACTGGATTGTGTTCCTCATAGCAAACAGGTTTGCAGCTCATACCTGTGCAACCAGGAGCCCACTGAGAGCCCCAAACTAGACCCGTAATTGGTCCAAGGAAACCCTAAAAGTCCGGCTGGGGTTTCCGGAGGGATTTCTCTTAAATCAGCTTCCACCCGGAGCTGACCTCTGTCATTATGCAGGTGGGGACTTGTCAGGGAAATGATGCTGACCTACCTGCCCCGAGATAGTACAGGAAAGCATAGTTTCCTCCAAACACAAAGAATTTATGCTTCCCACCACCCCTAAACAGGAAAAGGGTTGCACTGAGATCAATGCACATTTCCTTTTCCCGGCACAAGCCCTCTGTTAAGTATTTCTGGGTTTTGTCACCCTGTGGGCAGGAGAAAGGCTGTCAGCATCTGCCTGGAGTCTGCACCGGACCCCAACACACACACACAAGTGAGCGTAGGCCTCCAAAAACTGGATGGCTGATATATTCCCTGGCCTCTAAACCGGCCATTTTTATTCAGGAGCTTTTTTTTACCCATTCCTCTTCTAGAAAAGTTTTCTGCCACACATTTCGTGGGTCTGTCCTTGCTGAACTCGCTGTGGAGGTATTCTAATCTTTCATTACAAATAATGCATCTGCCAGCTTTTGCATAAGGCGTAAGCCAAGTGCAATAGCTGTGGTTTCTTCTTCCCAAGCCTGCAGGAGCCAGAAGGGTCCCTGGCTTCATTCACGTCACTGCCTTAATTCTGAGGCATCTTTAAAATATCCGCCCTGGTAAATATTCGCCGTCCCAGGAACCACAGCTGTCCCCAACGTGCCACAGCCCTGCTCCGGCACCGTCTGGGGGAGGAGGAGGAGGAGGAGGGAAGAGAACCCACAAGCTGCCTCCATCTGGGACATCCCTCAGCAGCACCATCCCTTGCACACCCCCCAGCTTCTCCCCACAGCTCAGGATGGGCATTATGCCATTTCCAAGGAAAAAAAAACCCAAAAACCAAACCTGCTTTTTTTGGTGTGGAGGAGAGCCTGGTTCTGTCCTGCCTGCAGCACACAGATACCATGGTGACAGACACCTTCCAACATTACGAAAGCAAACAGGAACTCATGAATTCGTGTTTTAAGGCCAAATTATATATAGGAGCAACACACGCATGACATCTGTTGCTGTTTCCTATTAGTACCCTTTGCTTGATTAATTCCCCACAGCCAGCCTAGCCCCCAGCTAGCGCTGGGAGGAACCGCTCACGCTTTCTAAGCTCTGTTGGAGAGATTTAACGAACTCCTGTGCAAGGCAGCCCTGGCCTGCTGCCTGGCCAAGCCGTGCCGAGCCGTGCCAACCTCCCACGCACGTCTTGCAGCGCGTGGGAGAGAGCGGGACAAGCCACGCCAAGGTCCCACCACCAGCTACCGGAGGGGCCGGGGACGACTGCGGGAGGATGGAGCCACAACGCGGGGACGTTGGAGTATCGCCCTCACCGCGTTCAGCTGCGGTTGGTGTTACTTTGCTATTTTCCCAGGTGACGCTGAGAGTCCCAGATACAACCGAGCTGGCAGATTGGTGCCTCTAAAATAATTTCCGCAGCCATCAGAGTAGGCAGGGGAATGAAAAAAAGGTCAAATTTAAGCTCGAATGCTGCTGGGAAAAGGAATGTATCACTCATACAGAAGTGATGACTATAATGCGTTTATAAATATACCCGTGCAAGAGGTGCTATTCCCTCCCTCAGCTGTCCTCGGTGCCGCCTGCCGCAGGCGGTACCCGCGCCTCGGCCGTCTCCTGCTCACCCGTGCAGCCGGGCACCAATGCTTTGGTTTATTTTTTACCTGCACTAACTTTCCTTATCCTGAGCACAAGGTCTCACCTGTAAGATTTTCCCACCTCATAGGATTTCTGCTGTTCTGGGGGCAGCCGTGTTCAAACCTACCCGGGGCTTCTTGCACCATCTTGTCCCAAGTGAAGGAGAAGAGGCTCCAGCTCTCTCCCCACCCCAGGGCGCTGGGATGGGATTTTGCTCAGCACTTTTGTTTCAGGGAGCGTTTGAGCCCCGTTTAAGTGCTGTGTGACCTCTGAGGCTGGTAGCGTACATCCCCACCCAGTAAATAAAACCAGAAAAGGAAGAAAACTAGATTGCTTTGGCTTGAGAGTAGCAGGAGAAGAGCCTCGTGATAAAAATGCTTGAAAATGGTCCCCGGATCAGATCAGAAATTCTGCAATCCCTTCACAAGGATAAATATTTTGGAAGAGTAGGTGCACATCCAGACCGCTGCCGCAGCTCTGGCTCCAGCCCTGTGCAGTGTGGTCCTCAACTCCTTCACAAACTTTTAAAAGCTCGAGCAGCCAAATGCCCTTGTGTGCTGCTGACTCACCGCATTCGATATCAACTTGCATTGCATCTGGTATTTCAACTTTTTTTTTTTACTGATTTACTACTGCTTATTCATACATAAAGGGTCATCTCCTCTCTCAAAATCACAAATAACATCTTGCAGTCCCTGCACACTCAGATTACCCCTATCACAGGTCACAATCCCGACGGTTTGGCCTCGGGAGTTAGAACCACAAGGATGCTGCATTGCTCCACGTTTCCCAGCCAGCCCTGTGCATCCCTGCAACTGAGACTCCAGCGACAAACCAAACGCTCGCCGCCCCTGAAACGCACAAAATGACGCCATTTCATTTAAAAATTAACAGGCTGGGACACTCGCCTGCAGCCCGGCGGGGTGCAGACGGGGGGTCTGGTGGCAGCATCCCTCCCCTGGCACTGCTGGAGGGCACGGCACAGGGCAGCTGAGGTGGCTGCAAGCAAAAACCTTTGCGGGAATTGTTTTTGTACGTTGCCATTTGGATTTGCAGGTTTAACTATTTAAATTTAGCAAATTAATCCTTTGCTTAATTTAGAGGGGGGATAAGGGGGAAGGGAAATGGCACGAGGCAGCAAGAGTCTGTGTGATTACGCTCTCATTAAAGCTCTTCTGCTGGCAGAGGAGGTAACGGAGGTGGAGGAGAGGGATAACGGCAGCATCTCAAAACTAATCCCCTCTTAGTTCGTGTTCATCTTTTTTGGCGCTGGTGGGCCCCAGTTCCCCATACTGGGATTCAATTTTTACAGCAAGAGCAGCCGCTGGGACGGCGCGTGCCCTGCCAGGGCTTCCCCAGCTCCCTCGCCGAGGTTCGGGGAAGCCCGGAGCTCCCGCAGGTCTTCCCCACACCACCGGGGTCACAGCACAACGGCCGTGTCGAGACCGCTGCGGCAATAGAACGGCTGCAAAAATGGCTGTTGCTGGTGTCCTAACACATCTGCAAGGACCGCTTTGCCTCCTATCCTTTGTACGAATTGGAGAATAAAAAAGATGGTCCTGCCCAAACTGGTTTTCCTCTAAATAATTTGCTACAGGGCGGAGGATGAATGAACCGAGTGGAAGGAAAGGGGCGAGCTTTTTAAACAACCTTTCTTAAATATCTTATTTAACTCTTTTTATATGCATCTCTGACCAAACTCAATGCCAAATTCACATTCTGACATCTGGGGAATACTCAAAAAGATAACAGTGGGGAAGGAAGAGGAAAGGGCACACCTCTGTTTTCAGAGGCACTCACCATGCCTTTCTGCTTCTTGGTGGCTTATGAAGGAGAAAACAAGGAAGGAAAAAATCCCCTTAAATTAAATTTTTCTTGACCATTTTAATAGAGTAGAACAGAAAAGGGCTGAAATCTCTTGACATCTGTCGTTCAGGAGACCAAAGCGGCCAGTCAGGATAACTAATTTTATTCCCAAACACTGTGAAATGTGCTGATACACACACCACAGGGTTTATCACTGCTTCGGCAAGGTGGGGATTACCACCTGAATATATTTAAACTGAAATTATGCTGACATCAGTAGGAAGTGAATACTGCCTCATTGCTTTAACAAAGATGCACTAAAGGAAATTACCAAAAAGTACCCTTCAAGGAGTAAAAAAAAAAAAGGTACATTATTACCAGTCCTATGCCGGCATTCCCCAAGGACTGCTCAGATGATGGTTATCTCCTGATGGAGAGTTCTGCTTATCCCTTCTCCTTCGACTCCTCCTGGTGTGGATGTCCACCTCCTCCACCTTGCCCTGGCCTTGCCCATCGCCTCCAGCACGGCATCACCCAACGCACCCCACTGTCCCGCTGCCCTTGGGGGGCACACGGGGCATCTTGGGGACCGGGACTGGGAAGCTGAGATGGGTTGACGCAGATGTGCTTGGTACCTTAGGAAACCTGATTATCATCCCTCCTCCTCCTCTCAACCAAGCCAGAAATACGTCTGCTATCCCATATTTTTCCAACCAGGACACATTGCTGGGGTTCACCGACACTCGGGGAGGTTATAAATTCCTCTTTCCTTCTGTTATCCATCCTGCCGGGGCTGCTTTCCCTGTGCCAGTTCCCGTCTAGAGGCACAGGAGGGCCAGTAAAACGCTTAGGGTAAACAAAAAGCAAGGTCAATAGGGATCCTCCTTATCTGTCAAAAGGCCTCTGGAATTTGGTGTAATCATCAAGGCTGTGGAAAAAAAAAATGCCCTTTTATAAACTGGTTTCGCAGGCACGTGGGTAAAGAATGCAAGTACGGAAATAGCTGAAATATTTCAAATGCACGAGTCTGGATCTTAATATTGATGTTAGTCTAAACACATTAACTCACAAATTTCAACGTGTGCAGAGAAGGTTGTGCGGTGTGTCTGCACAGAAACCCCTCCTGCTCCCGAACCTTTGGGCACAACCGCTGCTGCCCTGCAGAGAGAGGTGTGGGGCGAGGGCAGCGGGAGCCAGCGGAGGAATCGGCCCCTTAATTAAGCTTCAACGAGGAGAGCGATATCTGCCTTGGGGGCCTCTAGTTACCGTAGCTGGGGTTTGAAGGTAACTATTAACAAAACCAGGGAGGACAGCGCTCAGCTCCATCGGTATTGCAGCAGATTTCGTCCCGCCTGGCTGAGCTGAAGCTGGTAACATTTAGAGCAAGAGCCAACGTTCAGGAATTTCTCCCAACTTTCTGCTGCACTCCGGGCGATCCAGCCCGCTGCCTGAATTAGGGCTGAGAATTTTTTTCTGGGACCGTAAATATCTGATAGTGAATCATTTCTTGCCCAAAGCTATGAAACGAGAGTCACAGGAAACGCTTTGGAAAAATAAAGTTAGGATATTCCTTACACAGTCATGCAATCTCTTCCCAAGCGTAATGTTTACCAAGAAGTTTTACCATCCTTTCACCACTCTCTTCTGTTCAGTTCAGGTTACACATAAATAGGCCCAGCCTAAAGCAGCCAGAGCCTGGGACGCGGAGGGAACCGGTGCGCTGGGCGAGGGGAAGGTGCAATTACTGCTGAAAGAGATATTGCCGCAGGTGTCCTTCAAAGGGTGGGATCGGGTTCCATCAATCTGCTCAATTACCAGTTCGTTTTGAGCCTACAACTGTTGCTGATTGCCAGTGTCCAGTCAAGGGCAATTATCTTTTGTTATTTCTTTGTCCCTGCATCTTTACGAGGCCATGTGCATTTAGATGCAGTTCAGGTTTACCGGAGTACATGCTGCTGCTTTGCTTTCCTCTAATGATTTATGATATGCTTAATACAGCCGTTCACAGCAATGCAATATTAACATAACAGCTCAATAAACAGACTAAGGATGAACTGTTCTTAGTTAGTTGGGTTTATTTTCGCCTAAATTTCAGGGACGAGATCGAAATCCCTGTACTGCCTTCTCCTCCACGGCATTTCCTATCATTTATTTCACTAAAGGCAGCACAGTGCTGGGTGACGTGGGGATATCCCCCCTCAGCCCCCCGCCTTTGCTCTCCTTTCTGCTTTGGCTGATGAGAGCTGCCTTTGCAAGGGTATCGCCGAGACCACCGACCCATTTTTTGTGGTCTGGGGCAGAGCCAGCAGCCTCCCCCAGCGTCTCCCTGCCGTTATCCCTGAAACCTGGGCTCGGGGTGCTGTGCCCGTGGGGCAGCCCCATAGCAGCGGGGGCAACGCGGGAGCCCAGAGAGGCAGCAAAGGGTCTCAGAACATGCAGCTGCACGGTCACAGCTTCCTTTCAAGCACCAAAGGAGAATTGCTTTGCAAAATATATGTGCATGCATAACAGCCGCCTGTTAGAGGGCAAATTTCCGTTAGGAAGCTTTTCCTCCGTCATCCCTTGGGTTGCAGAAGACTAAACAGATTGCAGATACGGAAAGGCCAGGAAAGCCTTATCTGTTATCACACCTCACAGCTCTGCACTCATTCAAAGCCTGATTGCTGGCTTTTTACCCACTTGGTTTTGCAAAACATACCAAAGAGCCAATGGCCGTAGATTTCTAATGTACCACATTAGGAATCTGGTCACCCATCACTGGGAAGTATTTTGGTACTCATCTGTATTCAAAGTAAGAAACGTAACTTCAAAAAACCTCCAAACCCCCACAGGACACGCAAAACCAGGGAAAATAAAATATGTAACTACAGCAAATGTAGCTGCGAGGAAACAAGCCCTCTTCCCTGATGATGAATTATACTTCGCTTGCAACAGATGCAGCTCTTTATATTTGTTTTCTGCATAAATCTACATATTAGCCTGAAAGCAACTGTACGTGCTTTGTCTTGCCTTGGTTCCATCACTCACTGCTCTTTTCAGCTGGTTGCCTTCAAGTGCTGGGCTGGGGCCTCCGAGCGCAGCTTCGCTCCGGCAAACAGCCCCGTTCCCTGGCTTTTCCAGCCCCAAAATCGCAACGAGGGAGCGAGGGGACATAGACCGCGTAGCGACCTTGCTGCATGGCATCTCCCCAGCCCCGAGCGATGGGCAGAGCCTTAGGGCTTGTGGCACCCAAGAAAAGGTGGAGGGACAGGCCGGGGTGGGTGCCGTGCCTCTGCGACCCAGCGCCAGAGATGGGAGCTGCTGCGAGAGCCACGGGTCTTGTTCTGCAATTTGATTAATATCGTCTCTAATTTATGGCGTGATGCCAACCGGACAGGCTTCCCTGGAGCTGGGATGACCGGTGAGGATGGCTGTTGGCGTAACGCAGCTGCGGCGTGGCTGGCAGCAAATCCCCAGCACAGACGGGCAACGGGTTTGCCCCGGGAGCCTTATTCCCTAAGAAAAGATGGAAGTGGGAGCACGCATGGGGTGCAGGTGGTGGGAGGAATGTTCTGCAGTCGCAGCCAGAAAAGGTGAAAAGGATAGGTACCAAATATAATTATCTTATTAAATGGTGAGCCCATTTTTTCAGCTTTTCTTAATCTCGTTTAACGCTATTGGTGTCAAGTTAAATTATTTTTAATTGTTTTTACGAAATGCATCTGATGAATTTATGGTTTTCTCTATAGAATCTCCTGGAACATAATTCTCCGAGAGAATTTATTTTCCTCTCCTCTAAGGAGTCTTATTTAATATCTGTGTGCTGGAAATTGAAGCGACGAAGCAAGTAAACAATTACTGCAGCGTATCGTTAATGAGAGCAGCCTTCTCCTACAGCCAGGGTGAGCATCCGTCCCCTCGTAGGCAAGAGCCTTGCTCGTTTTGCTCCTTCCCAGGATCCTGTCTGTGCTTGCCAGCCTGAGCAGCTCCTGCTTTCCGGGAGCCTGTCCCCTCTCCTGGGGAAGGCTCAGGGGTAATCTTTACTGGTGCTGGTGGGAGGGAAGATGCCTCTGTCCCACCAAGGGGTTACTGGGTGGGCACTTGGGTTAAAAGCCAGGTGAAGCGCAGGATGGCTTTGAGGCTGAATTTAACAACTGAAACAAACCTCTGCCCATTTTATAGGGTGAAAGCTTTGCCTATGAGCGGCTACGGGGCGTAGGAAAGCGTGCAGGGAAGTCACCAGCACTGGCGACAGCAGAGGGGACGTGGGTACCAACAGTCCCCACTCCCTCCGGTCCTGTAAAGCCATTTTCCATCGCAGAGGATGGATACAGAAACTCTTGCCGAAGGGGGTTTAAATAAAGCTAAGGAATGGTAAGCTCTCACAGGCAGGGCTAGAGGCTGGGGGGTTTTGGAGGGTCCCAGGCCTGTGACACAGCCACCCTGCCTGGACGGAGCATCTGCTCCACCTCCCCCCTTGTGCGTGGCATCAGGCCAAAGCCATTTCCATGGCAGAAAGGCCTCCACCATTTGCAGGGACAGAGAAACGTGCTTTTTCTTTTTTTTTTTTTTTTCCTCCCATGGAACACCAAAAATCGAAAAGCTCTGCTTCTGAAAGCTCTCATTATAGAGCAGCAGGTCAGAGGGATGCTGCTGAACTCGGCACACAAATGCTGGGGTAGGACAGCAAAAAATAGAAAGCAAATTGCCATGACCTATTACTCTAGAGAAAAGATCTATTTCTGATACATGCACTATTTAAGCAGAGGTATTGCTAGCTAGTCTCAGGCTGTAACCCACTTAGGCAAAGCTTCAGGCATAAAGCAATGTCATTGCCAGCTCCTGGCTGCTTATTCACCAGTGACACACTGGCACGACGCAGCAGGACGGAACAAGACTGATCTACGTTATCACAGAGGGAACAACGTGGTACATATTAAAAGGCTGGATTATTGGTGCACAGGGATAATTTCAAGGTCTTTAGGCTATAGCTCTGGCAGGTCGCGGGCCGTTAGTGCGAGCTCTGGGATGGGAAAGCAGATCCTCGCCAGTACTGGGGACAGGGAGCCGGAGGCTGCAAGAAGATATTCAGGGGACACCGCCATGGCCAACACGTGCTATGTGCACTCAATGGCATGCTGCCTTCTGCATAAGGTAATGGTGACAGGGAATACAGTCCTTTAACTTTATCTGAGTCCATGGGGCAAAAGAAGGTCTCCTGCCTGCAGCCATGAAGAGAATTATCACTGACATAAGCTCTGGGTATTCCCTGATCCGAGCCCTGTGATGCAGTGAAGAAAAAAACCTCTCAGTATGATGGAGAGAGATGTTATTGCTGAAGGCATCTCCCCCTAGTCCTATTCCTAGCAAGGCTGCAAGGTGTAGACTGAAAACCGAGAGACAGGTGCTGGTATTTTGGCTCAGCAATTGGCATTGGGGTTATGCTGTGTCTAATAAGAGAGGCTGGCTCCCAAACAGAGGCAGATTCAGTTCCCTACAGTCATTGCAGGATAATATCTTGAATAAACCAACTGTATCTATTTAAATGCCTTAATAAGCAACATACCAAGCGCAAGAGTTCAGAAGAAGTGGTAGATTTAATCCAGCTCGAGAGCTTTATCTGTTTATTTTACAGGACCCCTGCAAGGCAGAAACGCCATCTCCAGCTATTCCTAAACTGCAAAGTGGGTGGGTTGGGTATTTCTGACAGTGCTGCAAGAAAGCGTGGGACCGACGTTTGCATTTCTCTGCAAGAAAGCCGGGTAGCAGAGCTAAGGCACAGAAGTACCTTTCAGCAGGGTAAAGTCTGATCCTCCATTATAGGGAAGAAAAAACCTGAAGTTAACTCCCAGGACCGACCCAGACTATATAAAAGGTAGGGCAGTGTCGCACACCACTGCCATGGATGTTTATGTCCCCGTGGCCTGTACTGCAGCCTGGGTTCCAGCAACGGCCTCGTGCCACTGGTTTTCCCACTGGAACTGGAAGTCGGTGAAACAGAAAGTGAATAATCCTCTTAGCGGGGCTGGCGCCGGCTGCCGTCGCCCGCGCTGTGCTCCAATTAACACCGGTGGCTAAGCCTCGCCGGAGGTTTTGTTATTAATTACGGGAGGGAGGGAGAATTGAGCATGCTTAGTGCATGGCTGCTTGGGCTGGCAGAAAGGAGATGTCCTAAAATAACTCACAGGGGGAAAAAAAAATTAATGCCTTGAAAGTGGCAGTGAATCAGCACCATCCCCGCGACAGAGGACGGACCCCTCCAGCCACCCCAGCATGGTGGGGACTGGTCCCCAGTGCCTCTGCTCGTGCTGGGGCTCACCACAGACACCCCATAAACCAGGGCCTGGGACACACTCCTCAAAGCCCAAAGCCGCTTTTACCTGGGGCCGGCGGGTCTGGAAATGGCCCCGGGGTGTTGCCTCTGCCCCAAGAGCTGGCGGTGTGACCGGAGCTTAGTTTTCGCTTTGCCCCCCAAACTGAATCCCTTTCCCATCCGTGGCGTCAAACCCTCCACAAAGTACAGCCCGAGCGTTGCTTCTGTGTCGACTGGATTTTTAAATTGGAAGCTAACCCTTGTCACTTTTCCAAGTTGACATTTAATCTACAGTTATTCTTTCAAACAGAGAGTACTTCAATTTGCGTGAATGCGATTTCTGGGGCGTCGAAGTTGCACTGCTCTCAAAGGAAAATCTTGTTTGCTTCTTTTAAACACAGAATTCCATAGTTTTCAATTATTTTCCTTCTGGGAAAAAGCAAGAAGCCTCCCCCAAACAGGCACAGAGATGGGACTGGAGCCGTAGCATCCTCCGCTCCCTCCCTCCAGCCCAGCCGGGGAGAGGGACCCATCGCACCCAGCCCGGCTGCCACCCAGCTGGTCTCACCCTGCCCTGTGCCCCAGGCGCTCTTATGGTTCTTGAATAACTCATTTAGAAGTTTTAGCACACTTGATAGCTTTTCCATTTAACAGTGAAAACCCGTAAGTAATGAATGTACTTAAGATAAAAGAGGCCAGCTATGTTAAATAGGGAATTGCTTCTGTAGGCACAAACCAGTGCTTTCCATTGGACTGCCAGAAAAAATTTTGTCTGTCTCTAAAGGGGCACAACGTTTAAAAACAGTCTGCTTTGTCCCAAATGCTTTTTAAGAGAGCTCAAGATTGTTACATGCCATAGGAGGAGATTTTTCCCTCTTCTGCTTTGGGTATTTTGCAGCTCTGTGGGCAGAGGTAAATGGGAATATTGCTGGCACCCAAGAAAGTGCAATTCTGACAGCCCAGGGTTTGCTACGGTGAAGAGGATCGCTCCAGGCTGCCCAGCTGTGACAACACGGATGCCCTGCGAGGATGGCTGAAGAAAGCACTTCTTTCCAGAAGCTGCTTCTCCCATATTCCCCATGCCTGGAGGCTTTGGGAGAAAAACCAGGCCAATGCAGGAGGGTGGGCAGGCGTGCTCGCCTGGGGCAGGTCTGCCTGCAGCTCCTTGCGCAGGCAGCTTCCTCCCCTTATCACATTCATCGAAACAAAAAGCGTGTAATTCTTATGTTGCAACACAATTGGAAAGAGATTAGTCTCAGAATGAGATTAGGGGAGCTATTAATTGAACGGGAATTAATAAGTGTGCAGCTCTTGGATGCTGGGGGCTGGAGAAAATTAACTCTTGCGGGGTTGGGAGGAAAAACCCCTTCAAGGCTGAGGCAGGACAGACAGACAGACAGCACACGACACCAGGCTCTTCCCATTTCAAGAATAGAAGCTTATTAGCGGGGTTGTATGCTCAGTGCTTCTCAGGATCCCATTTAAGGAGGTCAGAGACAGAGGTGGACAGCAATAGCTGTCTGCAGATCCAATTAGGAACGACTTTTACAGCCAGGTCCTTTTCATTTTTGCCGTGGTTATTAACGACTCCGGACAGAGCTGGGGTGGATGGAGGAACGTCGCCCTCCTCCTGCCCCAGACACGGCTCCCTCGGGGCTGGAGCCACGCGGAGCCGGGGGGACCCGCTCCCCTGGGGCTGGCACCGGAGCTGGATCTCGGCTTGTGCAGAGGGAGCACGGCATCTTCTCCCTCTCCACCCTAGCCATGATATCCTCGGCAGTGACATCGATGGTCTGCCCTGGGACCCTCCAGCACCCCCCCCAGGGATGCTAACCACAGCTGAGGAGCAACAGCCAGCCCTTTCTGCAGCTCTCCTGCTCTAGAAAATGCTTGACAAATGTCGGTTCCTCGGTGCCCTTATCTCTGGAAAAGGGGACAAAGCAGGAGCAGGGACAAGTCATGCTGTCAGGAGCCCGAGAAATGCCATTTCCCCAGAATACGCGGCAGGTTTGCAGAGACACAGGGCCAGAGCTCGGTTTTGCAGCCTCTACCCCTCGGGCTTTTGCCCAAATACAGCCCAGGAACGCCTGTGTTTCTGCAGGTTGTGTGCACGCAGCTTTTCAGGGATCACACACGGAGAGGAGTGACATGCAGGCTGCTTCCTGAGGGTACACGTGATTTTTCCAGGCAGTAGGTAAGTACAGCATCTCTTCTCTGTCATGCACAGCTCTGGCATGGCTCTGTCTCAAAGGGCTGTTTCCTCTCCTCCCCGCATGAGTTATTCTAATTTTCCCCAGTTGTGGAAGGCTGGCCATGCTGGGGGCTCCCGCTGGCTTCCCCACGCCGGGCAGAGGCCAGCGGTGCTCGGCACGGGCAGAATCATTTTCACCGTGAGCGAGATTGGAGCCATGTTTTCCAATCATGAATTTTGCTCAGAATGGTCCATCCGTTACTGAGAGCGTGGTTATGTGAACACGTCTTGTCTGAGTCATTAAAATGAATTAAATATCACTCCTATGGCTCTTGGCAGAGTGGCCAGCAGTACCGATATGCAGGGTTTTCCCACGGGACCTCAGCCGCTCTGAAGCTGTGGCTCCTCTGAGACAACAAAATCCCAATTTACTTATTTTTCTTTTTAAGAGCCCCGAGCGTTACTACCCTGCCGAAAGGAGCCAAATGCACACCTTGTCAAAACCTCTTTAAAACAAACCCAAAGGAAAGCAGGCGGGATGCTGCCCGCCCAGCACCCCCCAGACCTGGGCTGGACACCCCCCTCTCCCCGGCAGGGCTCCCTTCTCTGCTGCCATCCCTATGGCATCAATACGGTACGGATGGAGCGTATGCACCGAGCGGCTCCTTCCCTCCCGTGGCAGGGAAATGGGAGTTTCCCCTGGTGCAGAGCAGCATCTGAAGCCAGAGCCCCCGTAAGAGACACAGGGAGGGTCCCCCAGAGCTGGGGCTGTGCTGCGGAGGGGCTGCACCCCCCGCCAGCCTGCGGGGACCCCCACGGACCCCAACCGTGGGCTCCCGCCTGCCTCCCGCTCCTCTCTGCACGCCTACCACTGGGGCAGCCGCTTGTTTCAAGATGCTGAGTCACAAACACAGTCGAACACCAAAAATCACTGTATTAGCTGCAGCCCCTCGCACTTGGGAATTGCAGGCAGATTTTTGCCTGTCCGAGCAGAACGTGTTGCAAGGACGTATCTGGGTCCCAAAAGGCTCCTGTGAGGCAATTAGAGGCTTGCAGGGTCTCATTTATACCCACAAATAACCACAGCTTAAAAACTGTGCTGGAATAACTTCCTTTAAACAGTCTTGGCTGCCAGACACACAAGCTAGCTTAAGGTCACACCAAGAAACCTGTCAACTGCCCTTGTTATACACTTTAAGAAAAAAAACAGTCCACGTAAAATTCATCAAGTAAATCACGTAAGGTTAAAAATATTGACTTAGGATGAATCAGGATCTCTCTCAAGGATTCAGTAGCCGTTGTCGCTGTTGCTATCGCAGATTAATATAAGACGCACCCATGAACATTTCAGGCTGCTGAATGGCAGACAGGGAGTTGCAATACATTTGATTATGCAAAGCACTAGCTAATACATTTTGCTGCATGTCCACTAACATCTTTGCAAGCTACTGAAAAGCATTAAGAGACGGGCTGAGGCAGAGCTGGGGCTCTGAAATCAGAAACACTGAAGTTCTTTACTATCCTTTAGCTTTTTCCCCAGTGCCTATAGAAATCCTGCTGTGTCTGAGCTCGTTCAGACAAGGTACAGGATTTTTTTTCACGTGTACCCACATTATACCGAAAGGGCTCAAGTCCCGATTTCCCTATGGCATTACAGTTTGCGACACTATCTGTAAGGTGGCGAGGCAGATGGGCAGTCGCGCTCTCAGGCATTCAGACTGGGCGTTAGTTAAAGGGTCTGTCTCCCAAACTGTGTTTCTACAGAGGTGACTAAAAAAAAAGAGAGACCGGCCAGCGTGAAAGCATCCGATTTGCAGTGTACTCACATTCATCTTCCACCTCGGGCTCCGCTTTCAAGCCATTTTGTGAGAGATCCCAGGCACTTGTCGGGCCAGGCAGAGCCCCGCGCCGGCTGCCTATAGCTCTGCTCCCTCCTTCCCCTGCCTGCCGGTGGCCATTCCTCCGGGACTTGCCAGTTGAGTTGAAAAATAGACTTCTAATTCATTTGGCATCAAAGATTCCGGCTTAACTCTTGCCAGCAGCTGTCATGTCCCACCGAAGGAGCTGCGGTGCCAATCGCTTCCAGTATAATCTCCTCTCCGAACGGCTAGATGATGCTTTAACTCGTCTTAACGCTCTGGATGGATGGAGATCTCTCTGCAACGCTGGGAGAATATGATGCTGCTCTTTCCCAAAGCTTTCCCTTTTACATGCCTCGACCTTGCAAGGGAAATCCTGTCTCATTTGAATTATTCATAATACTTTCTGTTCTGCCAGCTCCAGCATACATTTTCAATCATTAATATGTCATGACTTTTTATCCTTTTGGACTTTTATCTTTTCTCCTACACGACTTGCCGCTTTCCAAATAATGCAATCGTGGCTATATTAATTAGCATTCATCTGATTTACTAAATAAAAAAAATGTCTCCATCCTAATGCTAATGCACGCCCTTCCTGGTGGGAAATACCACTTGAACAGCTCCGGGAACAGGGATAGCGCCGGCTGGTTCTAGCTAAAGCAGTGCAAACCATGTTTGGAGCTCACGCTTTTGGCAGAATTTCCCAGCTTGCAAGCCTGTCTGGTGACGGAAGGCAGGGTAGGCTTCCAGCATCATGAGAAAAAAAACCCAAGGAAGGTAACCATGCTGTGAACTCTAGAAAAGAGCTTGTTTTCATCCTTTTTAAGTAAAGCTGGTGGTAAATCGTGGCATTCTTGATGATGGTGGCCGGGCCAGGCTCTTCTCCCTGCGGTGCTGCCGGGCGGGTGCATCCCTCCAGCTCACACCAGGATCTGTCCCTGGAGCTTTGCCCAGCGATGCAGTTTGGGGCGATCCCAGACCTGCCCTGGAGTCTGGAAATGAATGAAACTGCCCGGAGGATCCTCACCCCTTCCACCGGGAGCCCAGCCGGGACCCTGGGTACCTGATGCTTCGCCACGGTGGCCGAGCCCCCCGCTCCCCTCGGGTCCGATGCATCCGCTCTCTCCCACGGACAACACTTATTAATTGAAAGTCGGATGGAGCAATTAGCTGGTCGCTGGGAGGCTAATGCTTCTCTCGGCTCCCACTGCTCGACTCAAGGCTGGAAGAGCTGAAATTTCTGTCCTGTTATCTGAAGAGCCAAATGACATTTCAGCAGCGGGGAATTCCTGCCAATAAAATTGCAGCCTGAACTCATTGCTTTCATTATACCTTAAATTATTTTCTGTACTTGAGGTGGGCTTATTGCTAAGTCTGGGCTGTGTATGTGAAAGGAGAAGGGTGAAGGGCACCTGGCTGCTGCCCCAACCCTCGGCCCAAGCACCCCCAGCTCGAGATGCACGGGCTGCTGCAGCTCCAACCTAGCTGAAATAGGAACAGATAGAATCCACGCATTGCGACTAAATTCCCTCCTTGATGGATTTTACATAGGAACCCAAACTGGTTTTATAACAGAAATGAGGTGGGAACCCGAACTATTCAGCATCGCGGTGCCCAGGACAGACGGACACTTGCACCCTTGCAGCCTCCTGCTCCGCAGACGGGTTTGTGGAGCTTTTCTAAGCTCCCAATTTATTGCAACCACGTCTTATCAGCCAACCAACAGCTGATTTTGTGCAGCCAGAGGCAGCGGTGTGGTGGGAGCCGGGTGGGTGGCTGGGGCTGGGCGAGCATCCGTCCTCCCTGCAGCACCGTGCCTGACCTCTAGCTGGGACTGCTCTTCACTGTGCCAATACCAGCATTCACATTTTACTTCGGCTACGCAAGTGTTGGCTGCCTGCTCCAGCCCATAATTATATGGCAAATTACTGCACATTTCCCAACAGCTAAATTATTGTGTTTTGGTTTTGTTTTTTTTTTTTTTTTTTTTTTTTTCCAAAGAAGTGAATATTGTAAGTATTTACACTGATTTCTACTATGGCTGAAAGTGTGAAGCTGCATTTTAGGATGGGCTGTGCTTGGCTCGAGCAGGAGCCGGCTCTGGAGTCCAAAACTCCGGGAAACCATTTCTCAGAGTTTAGTGGGATTTTTGAAATCACTGATTGTGAACCGAGAGGTAATTTCTAACCAGCATGGCTGGGACCTGCGCTCTGATTTTACTGAAGCGATTAGAGGTGGGATGTGCATGTTGGGCACATACGAACTGCAAAGCTTGCTCCCCCTGCTGAAGCGTTTTAAACTTTAACCCTCCATCTAAATTCAAATAGTAGTTGTGCTGGCTCATTTCTGTCTCTCTGGCACTGGCTCTATAAGATGTTACATATTTCAGTATTTGCTAGCATGCACCTTAATGCCTTTCGCCGAATGCTCCCAACACATCTCAGTGACCTACATGTAAAACAGTAGCAAGGTCCTTCCCTGGGCTGGCAGCTGCTACGGTGGTGCGGAAAGGCACGATCGGGGTACAAACCGGAGACGCCAATATGGGATCAGGACCTTGTCTAATAGGTTTCTGCTAATTCCTTAAGAGAGCGGAGCACAAACAAATACCACACCTCTGCAGCTAAGAAGTTTTTCTTGATGCTGGTGCTGTCATCCTCTTCCCATGCCCATCCTTTGAACACATCTCAGCAAGTGTTCCTGTTCCCCAAAATAATTGCTCTGAATCGCCTACGAGCACATTGCCTTCCTCGCTGCCTGCACAGACCACGAAGCCCGTGCTGCCCCCGAGCCCATCGCGGTGCCTAAAGCAAGGAGGGAGCGATGGGCTGGGCGTGAGTTGCAGGCAGCAGAGCTGTAGCTGGGAGAAGAGGCTCTACAAAAGTCTGTCCCAGCTCTGGTACGCTTCTCCCCCCAGGGTTATGTGACCTCCATCAGAAAGGATGAGCACCCTGCATCCCTCTCTCCCAGCCCGGTGCTGCGTGCGGCGCTCTTTGTTGGGTCCCAAATACTGCATCCTCCTCCCCTGGGATGCTGCGGGCTCCTGAGCTAATCTCACAACGCAAATGACATACAACTGCCTTGTGGGAGACCACAAATTATTTTATAGCCCGGGTCCTGAAGAAGCTATCGAGCACGGCCAGGGAGCTGCCACGCTGGAGAGCGGCAGCAGCCGTTCCCTCCTGCAGCCGTGCGGTTCTGCGGAGCGGAGCAGCCGAGGGTTAGGAGGATGTCTTGTACATTGGGCGGTAAGGAGATGCTCAAGTTAATGAATTAAAAAAAAAAAAAAATCAGGTAAGAATTGCATGGATTCAGCAGCGTGAAGCCCCCCAGACCCTTCGCTTCCCCCTCAGATGCGGGGGGAGCTCCCACGTCTGCCAGGTTCCGTGTAGCAGGGCCTGCAAACCCAAATGCTGCTGTGCTCGGGAGCCCCTCAGTTATAAGCCTACTTTGGGCAAGAACTAAAAAAAAAAAAAATAATAAAAAAATTAAAACAAACCAGGTAAACATTTCTACTCTTGCTAAGTTTTCTAACAAAGCAAGCAAGGAAGCCTGAGTTTCGGCTTCAGTGCCTCTCTGAAATGCAGCTCCCCCACGGAGAGACTTTCGACGTCTGCCTTTTGCTGGCAGCTGCAGGGCTGTGCGTGTGCTTTGCTGGGGCTGCTCCTGCCTCTGCAGCCCTGGGATGAGGCACTTGAGGCAGGCGCAGGAGCCCGGCTCCTTTATGTACCACAATTTCACCCTTGTGTTGTTGGATTTGCATTTGAAGCTGCTATTAACCGCCAGGGTAATGAGGAGCCTGTGCAAAATTTGGAATAGCAAAAGAGGATGAAAGTAACCCAAAGAAAGGCTGTGAATGCGCTGATTACGCCTGGCTGGGAAGCGCCGCGTTCGGGGCTGGTGCCGCTTCCCGGGAGCGAGGCAGTGCTGTACCAACACAATTCCCCATCAGCAAAATGTTCAGGCGTGGAGATATTTTAGGGCTGGGAGAGCTGCAGCTCGGGCAAGACGCGTTGAGGAAAAGCCAACAGCATCCTTTGCCTGAGCACCAGCACATGCCTGGGCCTGGAGAGGTGCAGGGATGTGGGGAACAGGGCATGGGAGAGGTGGAAATCTCTTCAGAGAGCTAGAGCCCACCCTGAGATAATGCCTGTTCACTTCTGCCGTGGTAATGCAATCTTTTCACCCCAAGGCTCCTGCGTGAAAGCCGGCAGGATAGGTCAGACGGTGGGATGCTCTGCCCTGCGCCCAGGGAGGTTCTGCTTCACCCGGCCACGGTCCCCTCTCCCTGCCATGGTTCTCGCCACCTCACCCGGGAAATACTCATCCTCAGGCCTCAGACTGGCAGTTCTTTCTCTTTCCCTTCCTTCTTCTTGCCAGCTCAAACCCAACCCAAAACTCCCCCATCTCCCCTCACCCTGTGGTCCCAGCACCTGACGCCGTGGTCCTCGCCCTCACCCACCACCAAGGCTTCAGGGAAAGGCAAACCCAGAAGGTCTGGCTGTCAGCTAGAAGACACCTGGCAATACGTTTGGCCTGGCCTCTGCAAGAAGCTGCTCGTCTCTGCAACGTGGCGTTTGGGTGGTTACCGCCTCTTGCTACCTCTGTGCTTGCTGCTCTTCACCAAAGAGGAGATGGGTGTCCTGAGGTTGGCTTGAAGGACACGGAGCCGCACGCAGCCCATCTGCTCCACAGAGCCTTTCCATCCCCCCTGCCATCCATCCCTCGCCCCTCACGTGCAGAAGCGGGGAAAAAAAGGACGGCAGGAGGCAGCAGAAAGGCGTGGGCTGCCGAGCCATCACCAGAAGCAGGCACGGCGTGCCCAGGACCTTGTACGCCCACACGTACCACCGCGGGAGCGTGGGCACCTCTGGCCACAGCAACCCAAACCCCACGTCGTCGTTCAGGGGATGGCCGCTGAAGGAAACCTGCATCCTGTTCCAGCTTTCTTGAATCAAAGGGCTGCGCTAGGTCGACCTGGCATAAATTAATAGCTCGGAGGACTTGTCCTGAAGTAATCTGCATACGTATTTCATCAAGTCACCTTTAAAACTGCTGAGCCGGCGGTGCTGGCCTGGCCGAGGGGAGGGCTGTGAGGGGGCACCCACGTTTTGGGCTCCTTTGCCGTGGGGACCAGTACACGTGGCATCCCCCGAGCCGCAGGAGAAGGGCAGCGTGGCCCAGGCTCACGGCAGGGGACGCTGCTTGCGTGTCGAGGGGACAAGAACTACAAGGAAGTCTGTCTGCTGGGATTGCGTTTACCCCAGGGGCATTTTACGGTGTTATCCCCGGAGCCACAGAAACCTTCTGTTAGAGAATTAAAATTTGGCCCAATTTGCACGACTAAGTCACCCAGAAACGAGTCATGATTTTTGCTAGAAACCATTTGAACTGCCGTTGTCCCCACCCGAAGGAGGGGACGCTGTCTGTTTTCCCCTTCCCGCACCGCAACCAAGTTAAAGGCGGGTGGCTGCACCCACAGCACCTCCACAGCATCATCTGCTCCCATCCTGCTGCCGAGGACCCGGGTACCAGCAGCCTCACCAAACCGAGCCTCTCCGGGCCCCGTAAGGCAGAGCAGACCCCGCTGTTCTGCCCACCAAGCACCACCTGAAATCGCTTCTCAGCCTTTGCTGCTCCTGTTTAAGGGAAGGGGGGACAGAAGACAGACAAAAACCCCTCATCTCTCGCTATTGCTGCCTTCCCAGCCTCTCTCTGTCACACGTGGTGTTGGCAAGAACGAGCAGCTACATAAAGTTCACAGGTTTCACGCAGTTCCTGCTGTTTTAATTAAATCCCACTGTCATTTTTATTTACTTAAAATTTTGCTTTCTCAGTCTGCTCGCTCAGCTCGTGTTGTAACTATATAATTAGCACCAGCCATTATGCAGCTCCCCAGAGTTTTCAAAGTTGGCGGATTTTTTTCATCCATTTTAGGCTTTTAGAATCCAGTAATAATAATTTTGTAATTAAAAATATGTAATTTGCTCAGAATGTTTAGCTCAGCACAGCTGTTTCCTTGGACAGCCATGGGCTCAACCCTGTTAAGCTTTTTCCAGGTCAGTGGTGGAAGGCATGTTCTTCCCACACCTCCGTCTGTCAGACATCTGAGGGTTAACCCTGCTGTATACTTTTATTGCCATGTTTTATTTCATTATTACAAGTGTATTGTGAAATTTAATTGGCAGGTAGGTAGTAGAGCAGATTAAAATGCATTAACATTTATTGCAAGCTCTGTTTATATGCTTCCATTTATTTTTGCTTGACTGTGGTTCACAGTAGCCTGTTGGTTTTAGTGTGGCAGCCTTTTAAATATGCCACTATAATGGCGCTTAGTTTATTCCCTTGGTGTATATTTGAAAAAGAGGTTTACTTAACAGGCCTGATCTAAAATAAAACCTGCTGAATTCAGAGAGACATGGGTAGCTTTAGGGCCAGATCCTTTAGGGACAGGTTTGCAGTTTTAAGACGAGGTTATGCCAACAGTATCAGGCATAGCCGCGATGCACTTAGGACTGCCCAGGTCTAACTAGCCCGTTCCAGCAGAAGGAACAAGAAGGGAGAGGAGCAGCATGTTTCCAACCAAAAACCTGCTGGGAAGGGCTGGCTGGGAAGGAGCTAGCACCCCAGCTCCTCTCCGAAAGAAGCGCTCTCCGGAGCGGACGCCCACGCAGAACAACCAACAGGGATACCACGCAACACGCAGTCTGCTCTACCTCTGCACATCTGGATTTAAGCAGACGTGAAACCGCACAAACCAGACCCTGCTCCCAATAGGAAAAGGCGTAAGCATCACCGCAGCGCTGGGCAGTGCCTCCATCCACACGCCGTCCCTGTCCAAGGCTGTGCTGCTCCGGGGTACCCACCGCTCCCGCACACCCAGGGCACCCGTCGCTCCCACCCCCTGCCGCGTTTCCTTCGCCTGTTCCCATAAGATGGTTTTTCCTGTGGTGGTGGATCCTGTTTGAGGTTTCTAGCTTCAGTTTAACACAGCATCCCAAGATGGCTGGAGAAAAGCTCCTCAAAGGACAGATCAATTATTTGCTCAAGTTATTAGCTGGCGATAATGGCTTGGTATGAAAACTAATATTAAAGGCATTTAAAAAAAAAAAATGCTTTGACCTGATAGAGTAATGGCTCCTTTATAAATCCTCTCTGTGGTTCATTAACCTGATAGACGGTGCCAGTTGCTATGCATGCAGAATTGTGTGTTGTTTGAAGTGGGCTGCTCAGCCTGCAAAGCCTCTTGTGCTGCTGCCTCTGCCTCCTCCTCCTCTGCTGGGGCTGCCTTGGCTGGCCAGTACTGGGCATGGTCCCCTGGTACCAGCGAGTGCCCTTCAGTGCTTGTCCTCATCCACTGGCCCCCAGTCCATGAAGCAACGGAGACTGGGATAAAGCAATTCCAGAAGAGTACAGCGTCAGCATGACTATTCAGGCAATAACAGCTCAATCATTCATTTTAATTAAACTCCAGGAGGTTGATAGACAGCAGTCACCTCTGAAAGATGGGTATCGCTTCATAACCCCTCTTTCAAATTGCCTTCCCCGAGGTTACACTCAAAGAGATCAGTCTAATTCCTGAAGCATAAAATATTTTAGGAATCTATTCAAACCTTGACATAGCAGGCTGCGATTCATCAGAAATTTGATTTTAAATGTCTTCTCAGAAAGAAATACAATTCTATGAAAGAGCGTTTCTTCTTCCAAGGAAGTGAAAGAGCTGAAGCGATGGTGTGGCAGACCCCGGACCAGAGCTGCAGACTGGAGGGGCCCCAAGCCCACCCCTGGGCTGGGAGGACACCATCCAGGCTGGAGCACCAAAACCTCAGTATTTTAGTCAGTCTATGCAGGAGGCAGCGGAGTTTTTGGTCTTTCTTCACCATGCCATATCAAGGAATCATATCAGAGAAGCCAGAGTAGCTCCTGGTAAAAGACCAGCCCTGCAGGGACTTGGGTGGAAAGTGCAACCGGAGTGAATGAAACCCTTAAGCCCCTCTACGTGGTGTTGATGAATTAGCTGCTTTTGAACCAGCTTAATTGCTCGCTTTAAAATTTGTGCCACAGCTCAGCACTACTCATCGCTAAGGCCAAGAAGTGAAGGTACGTATGTGAATATAGACATGGAAATACATTTCATGGGGTGTAACCTCTATAACAAGGATACACCCCCCCTGTCCCTTACACCTCCGCACCTGCCTGGCCATCTGCAGCAAACGGGGAGGCTCCGAAAGCCTTGCTGGGCAAGAATCAACATTTTAGGTCAAAATCTTTGTGCTTCAGGGTTGCCGGGTGCCACGCTGCTGCCTGTATCGCATCTGTAGAGCGGCCGGGAGGGACGGTGTGGCGTGGACCAAGCGTCAGGAGACGACAGCCTGTGGTAGCAGGAGGAGGGGAAGGCACGGGTCAGGCAGCGGCGCCGGTGCTGCGGCGGGGAACCCGGGCCCTGAATTATACTCATCCCATTTATTTTCACGTTATCTCCGTTTCAACCTCCGCCAGCGGGCAGGAGACTACGGCACGGTAACCGCGCAGGGCAGCAGCATCACCTCCTGTGAGAGGAGGGATGCTCCAAGCACTAAGACAAAATTGCTACGTCTGTTTAGTTCTAAAGAGGAAGTCAGGCTTTCTACTAAAACAGTAATAAAGACCAATCCCAAACTAATGTAATGCTCTACTAGCAAAAACCCCCCGCCTATCTGATAGCAAGTGAAGTGCCGACAGCATCCAGGGATGCTTGAATACAAATGGGCTGGGGTTAAGCGTTTCCAGGCCTTGGGAGATTTAACTTATAAAGCCATGTTTTATTTCTCCGAGCTGTTCTCAAGCTGGTTTCAAAATGTATGTGTCACTTCATTTTCACGTCTTTGTATTGCTTTGGGCTTTGAAATATCTTCTTTGCCAGCTGAAGCTGAGCTTACAGTAAGCCATCAATATCAGCCATTCAGAATTAATGCCAAGAACTCCCAGCTAATATTTTCTTCATCAAAAGAGATCATTGGAGAAAGATCCTAATAATTCTTTGTCCTTTGTAACAGTATTAGGATGTAAAAGTATTAAAGAGCAATTACGTGTTATCTGGTATGTAAATGGCTATAATTTGAATTTATGAATAAAGTATACTTCTAATATGGCTAAAGTGTACAGCCCACTCAATTGTGCAGGTATTACAGAGCGCTGGGGCTTGCGTGGGATTTATCACAGTCAGTTTAAATGTTTGCATTATGGCAAGGACTGCCTTCACGGGTTACGTTTTTCAGGAGCCCTGAGGGCTCCCAGAGCATGGATGGGGCCGGTGCTCCCCTGCGAGACCTCCCAGCGGGTCCCTTCCCTCTTTGCTGGCACCAGCTATGCTCTGGCAGCGTAGCGCGGTGCACGAGCTATAAAAACAAAGGGGAAAATTGGTTCTCAAAGGCAAAATTGCCCTTTTAATACATTGCAGTCAAAATTTCTAAGGAGCTTTGTAGGATCATGGCTTTCTCTTTTTCCACAGCCGTATGGGGTTTGAATTATTTGTGTTCACACAGTGTTGACACCAAGATACTTCTCTATTATGCTACAAACTGGCTGAGCAAAAAATGAAAACCTAAACCGAAGAAAGGCAACAAAAAGCCCCCAGACCCACATAGTTGGCTGATGGTCAGTCAGCTGCAGCCCAGGCGCTGCTCACCCCCCTCCTGCAGGTCATCGTCCGCACCGCTCTGCCTCTGGCACCATAAATCACCTGAGAAAAGATTGGAAATATTTCTAGCAATGAGCAAATTACAGAAAGTTTAGAAACAGGGATTCATGTAAAAGCACCAATACTGGGCAGAGTTTGTACATCCATCTCTCTCCCCATCTCTATAGGATCCACAGATGGCAGACGTGGGGGGCAGGAAAGGGTCTCCCCTTTTCCAAGCCAACCCACTACTAAAGCATTCACAGATTAATTCGCTTCCAAACCTAACACTGCGCTGCCTGCTGCCTTTTTACATTTTGAGTTGTCATGATCTGCTTCTTCCTTAACAAAGCTTGGAAAGCTTACCCCCGTCAGGGGGAAATATTCTCTTCGATAATGGTAAGCCTATTTTGAATGCTCAAATTCTCTTTCTTAATGGACTAAAAGGAAGCTTTTAAAGTTGCAACCACAGATGTTGGGATATTCTACTCCCTTACAGGAAATTCACGCTGACACTCGGAGAGAGGGAATCCCAGGAGAGGTGTCCTTGGTGCCCTGCTCCGAGTCTTTCATGTAGGTATATGTAAAATATGACGTTAGCCGAGCATCTGAGAACCGTACAAACCACTACCTGCAAGCCTCCTTCAGGAAAAAAAATGTTATATTAAAAGATATTTGCTCTACATTATCTTTTGCCATTGCAGTTGCTGAGGGATGCGCTAAAGCCTCAGGGGATTCCTTCTTGAAAGGGATACAGGGCAAGAAATTCCTCAAAGGTTTTGAAAAAAGGTGGGGGAAATGTCATTCAAGAGAGAATTTTTCATTTTCAAGGATCAAAATACACCCTGATCAAACAACAATAAGCTACACTGAAGAAAAGAAAACAAACCCAGAATTTGGCATTCTAGGTCCATCTGCTGTTGAAAATATGGAAATATCATGAAAATATACTGGCTGCAAAGTATCTCCAGCACAGCCAGCTAATGGGAAGCATCACCGAGCAAAGCAAGAGTGAAAACCACACTGAAAGAGCAGAATCAACAGTAAAAAATGGGGTGAAAGAGTCTTAAAAACCTAAAAAAGAAAAAAGAGAAAAATCAGCGTGGGTTGGCAGGAGTACAGAAGATAAATGGTAAGAGAGAGAAGCCCAAAAAATAAAATAAGAAAAGATAAAGGGAAGAAATTGGACCAGCAGAAAAAAGGCCTGGGAAAGGTCCATGCGTTAGCAGAGTGACCAGAAAAACCACACCAACAGGGTAAAAAAACCAACCAAACCACAAACCAACAAAATTTTACTTTTTTACAGGGCAGCTGTGGGTACAGGGGCAGGATCAGACCAAGAGCTGCGGGATTCTGGGCTACTGCCTCACCCACCTCTCCTGTCTCTGAGGCCTCTCTCTAAGCCCTGCAGCACTGCTTGGAAAAAGATATTAAAGAGAAAGTTAGTCCATTAATTATTAAATAGTGGGGGAGAATTAAAAATTGAAAGAAATGTTAGATAATTTAAAAAATAAAATAGAGCTGTGCTGCAGAGGGGGATGCTGGATTCTGAAAAAGCAGGAAGAGATGCTTCAGATCGGTAAATAATTAATATTGCATTTAATTTATTCATATTTCTTTACTTTACTAATGTTCCAGAGAGAAAAGAAGGGCTCAAAGGATGGGGCTGTGTAACTGTAGTCACGAGGAGAGGGCAGGGAAGGTGGGGAGCCCGGGAGAGCCCAGCAAAGCTCTGCCCACCAGCAGCACGGCTGCTTTTTCTCTCCTGCACTTCCAGCATTACAAGAGATACGTGTTTCACTACAGTTTTCACATTAAAAGTGTACTTTGATCTCCACTTATATCAACAAGCTGTCTAAAAATCAGCCCTGTTAAAAGCCGTCGTTAATTAAGCTATTCCTTGCGCGAAAGGGGACAGGCGAGATGTGCCTTTCGCAGTGTCTCAGGCACGAGCAGGAGGTATTTATTCCCTGCTCCGGGCTTTTGGGTCTATACCATCACGGGGAGAAGTATTACGAAGAGGGGATAGAGGATGTTTCGGAGGGGATACAGGAGCACAGCAGGGTGCCAAGCGGGTCCCCAGGATGCAGCCGGGCTCCGGATGAGGATGGGGCATCCCCAGTGCTGCTGGGTACCAGTACACCCAGGACACCTGTAAGGTACTTTTTCTTTTTTTCAGTGATTAAACGGGTGTGAATTAGCCTTGGGCCTTACTTGCCCATCGTTTGGAGGAGCAATAATGCCCGGCCCCCTCCACGCATGGGGTCTCAGCAAGCTGTTTGCCAGGGCAGGGCACCAACCCCCCTGCACTGAGGGACAGACGCCCACGGGAGGGCACAGGTCCCAACCCGCTCCCACGCCCGAGGGGACGTGCTGGCGGCCACCCTTCCCCTCCCAGGATTTATCTTCAGATACAACGAAGGAAAGAGCCACCATCGACCATCAGTTTCTGATTTTCTCCCTGAACTTTGTCCAACTGTCTAAACTGAGTTTGGGAAGTAAAAGATTTTCCTCAGACACACATAATCGGCATAATCAGCAAAGCCCTGTCTTTCGGCCCCCTAATTTGCAGTGTGATATGACGGCACTTTTTGGCAATAACTAAAGTGATCTATAGTCATGAGGATATAGTCCCCGGGTAGAGGGGAGATTTATGGCTCTGGCTATAACAGATATTTTACTCCTCAGCAGCAATAAAGGCATGGCTGAAAGCTCTACAAAATCAAAATAAATGCAGAGAATGAGGAAGCTTGTCAGGTAATAAAGGACATTCTTTAAATCAATGGGGAATTTAAGGGAAAGGTGACTGGAGTTTTAGAGCAAGTGTTGCACAAGCCCAATAGCGCCGCGTAATTACTTCCAGCAATGCCAACTTTTACCCTGGCTATGATTAATGCTGTGTCTACTTTATAAGAGGTTTAAGCTTAATTAAAATGTTTTTACAGATTACATTATACAATTTTGCAGATCTTTTATTTACTCCATGACAAATACCAACTACTAAATTTTACGTGTTGGGTGAGCGCACGAATATCAAAAGTGTCTGGACCAAATGCTGCTTCTGTAAGAAAATCTCACAATTGGGTTACAAGAAAACAAGGCAGAGAATCGCTACTGTAAAAGCCTGGGTTGATGCCTTGGGAATGATGTTTCCTATGCCGGCGGTCCCTCTGCATGGAGCCTCTCCGAGCCAATGCACCGAGGGATGGGAGCTCCTCATGGCCAACAGACACATCAGGAAAAACCACCAGCGGTGCCAGTTCATCGGCATTGGCAGCACCGGGAACCCTGATACCGGTTGGCTGCCACCCATGGATGCTATTTTCAACATTATGCTGCCCAACATTGCTGGGAGAAGTGCAACTGGTGAAAACTGGGCTGGCAGCTGATGGGCTGTGGGCTTGAAAAGCAAGAGCAAGGGACATGTGTGTGTAGCCCTCATCATCCTTCCATTGCAGCACGTTGGCAGCACCATCAGGATGCGCATGTGCCTCCAGCTGAACAAATACACGATATTGTTGCTGTACTGTAGCCGTCCCTATCTGCCATCCCTTTTTGATTTGCGTTTTCCTCTCCACCTTTGCCACAGCTACAACACAAACTATGAGCTGGGGAAGGCAAGTCTTCTCACCAGCTTGTGTACAGACTTAGGAGCCCTGACAAGCATTTGAAGGCCTGAGGTGACTTGGCAAGAAAAAGATAAGAAACCTAGTGTATTCGCCAAAACGAGAGAAAACTATAGAGAAATAAAATACAACACTAAACTCCTAAACTGACCTTGCCTACCAGCTAGTAATGATGATGTTCTTACTATTAACCTTAATACAATATCCTTAATAATTGGTCTAAGCCAGTCACCTGGGTTCCTTCGGTGGTCAACCACAGGCAGACAGCCTGTTCTCACACAGCTAAACCTAAGGGAAAGAAACGCCAACCTCAGGGTCAAACCAGCCATTTCCCATCCGTTAGACAAAATGATCCAGAGTAATCTTCTGTAATAGATTTCACAGCAAAGTTTCTAACTTCACACGATAACCTTGAATTACAGAACAATATATATGTATTAATACATCAGAAAGTGATGAAACTCAAACTACACCTATTATAATATGTCCCTCTAAGTATAAATTTAAACCTTTTGCTCATTTGTTGAGCCTAACCACAGACAAAATGCAAAATTTTACCTTGCCCTCCAGTGATTTCTTAGCGTCTGTCCCTACAAAAAGCAGGTGCTAGTGTATGAGCTATACCCCAAACATACCATTATTGTATATCAGAGTAAATATGATATATTCTTGTGTTTTCGGCAAGTGCAAATTGGCTGTCATTCATGAAGTACCAAATCATTGACACTGAATTCTTTTTCATAACATAGAAAAAAAAAAAAGACTATGTAAACCTCTTATTATGATGCTTTGCACTGGCAGCACATAAGAAAATGTTATAAATGCGTCGGAGCGGGTTTCACAAAGCCTCTGGGTTCAGCAGCCAGCAGCGCTGTTGGCAGGGCCAGGACTCGGCAGGCTCCCCGCTCCGCTCCCCACCATGCTGGGGTACCTCCGCCAGCTCAGTCATCGCAGTGCCAAAATTGCAACAAAAATCAGTGCGTATGACTCACGGCAGCTCGTGAGACTCTGTCTTGTCAGCGATACACTAGCTAATTAATTCCTTAAGGGACCATGACATCAAGGTAATTTTTCCTGCCTGTTAATTTAGCATCATCTGGTTGCTCGACACCACCCCAAATAAATGGGTTTGAGCTCAGCACCTGGTAGAAGGGAGCCCCGGGAGGAGCTGGGACCCTTACAGAAATGACTTCTTACAGAAAAGGTTTTGAAGCCACCTTGGAGCCAACTGCTGGAGTCAAGACCTGGGCTCCCACCCCAAGCAATGCTGGAGCACACATCGTGCCACATCTCCTCCCTCCGGCTGCTCCACAGTCTCTCCCAGTTCCTGGGTGGTATCCCATGGGAGCACGCTGGTACCCAGCGCAGGTTTGATCAGGTTTGCTAAACATTTTTTGCAGAAAGCATTCACTGTAATTTAAAGTATTTCCTTCGCAGCTGGGATTCAGAAGTCATCAACAGACTTGTCATCAGAAATAAGATCAACAATTTAATCCCTGGGATTAACCTTCATTTCCAAATTGCCACCTGTCCCGCTCAGGGTCCGTGTTCCTCTGCACTCTCCGCATGCTCAGCTGATGAGTTCCCAGGCAGTATTTTATCAGAGAAACATGTCAGGGCCTTTCTGTTATTGCTTCTTGTTTTGCAGCGTTAGTGTTAGTTATTAAAGCAAAGCGTGTATTTTTTTTCCCCTTGACAGCAACCATTGAGGGCTGTCGGTAGCGGAACCAGGGTAGGAACAGCTGGCGCACGTTTAATGGTGCATTGTTGCGTTGTTAACACAAAGCTGTTACATGCCTTGATAAACACATAACGGGCCTCACAAAATTAAAAGAAAATTAAAATGCAAATGTTTACACAAGATATATTTCCCCCTTTTTTCTTTTTTTTTTTTTTTTAAACACTCATTCACCTGCATCGCAGGTGTGAGTAAGGCGGCAGCTCATGTGATAAGCCACAGCTTGCAGGGTCACAATGGTTGTGCCACCAGCTCACGATTGGGCACGGTGGATGGGAGATAAAGGGACACCCATATGGTCCCACTGGAGCATTGCTCTATTTGCAATTAACCACGCAGCTGTAACGAGGCAGTACTCCTTACAGCAAGGGTGCTGCTCTTCCCAGCGCCGTTACGGCAGGAGCTTGTGGCTCGATGCTTGGGCAGTGCAGAGCGGAGAGGGCTGAAATGGGTTGCCCCCAATTAACAGGCAAGATGAGAAAGCTGAAATACATAATACAGATTCTTCCAAGTAAAAAAAAATTACACTCCAGTCATCTTTGTGTAGATGGCTCCTTCATTAAACCTACACTGATTGCATCAGCTTGAGCCCTGCTTGGTGCGCACGTGAGGCAGGAACAAACCTTGGGAAGGGTCCAACCCGGATAGGGAAGTCCAAGGGGCTCAGGGAAGGACGGGGGTAACAATATTTGGGCCCAGAGGGCACCCGGGGGGGATGCCTTCAGTCCCACAGCACGGGGCTTGTGGGGACTGCCCAGCCTGTGGGACATTTAGGGAATAAACCAGCACTCCGTCCGAGTTAAGTAAGGGACGGGATTCTGGCTCCTGGAATCTGCTCTGCTACTCTAATTGTTATCACCCCCTTTGGGAATATTGACCCAAACGGACGGAGAGGAGAGGAGTTTTATTAGGAGTTGTTTCTACCATCTGATGGGCGCTTTCCAAATGACCAGAACCCAGGGAATCTCGAGAAACAGTTTCCACCAGCATTTGTTCAAATGCATAAGCTTCAACTAAGGATTTACCTCCATTTGTGTTTGTGTTTAATTGCTGGTTTTTTGTTTGTTTTTATTTTTATTTTTGTTTTGATAGCACAGCTATAAAATAGGGCAAACAGGTCCATCCGGGCACACGAGTGAGTCCCAGGACAGAAATTGTTCAGAGCCACCTCCCTTTTGGTAAGCAGAAAGCATGTCAAATGGATAATGCAAACACCTTAATTCTCTAACCAGGATAAAAATCTGATGTTTTAAACTAATACTGGGAGACTAATTTGTCTAGACCAGAACTATATTACTATCCAGGGACAGAGGTTTCTCCATGGATAGCGTTCATACAACAAGACCCCAAGAGTACACACAGGAAAGCGGCAGCAGACAGTGCCGTTCTCTACATTCCCACAGTAATTCCCGATATAATCAAGTGTGGAGTTGTTAAATGCATCGTTGCTTCTTTGTCAATGCTGCATATTCAGTGCAATAAATTGTGGCTTCCACAGATGAAACGGCATTGGCGTGCGCTGCAGTAACTCCCAGGTACAGCTTCCAAACAGGTCTATTTTCTACGCTATTGAGCAAGAGCTGATAAAAGGAGCAACTTAATGGGAGGTGGAACAAACCCCAAGCTGTGAGAAGCTGTGGTCCACACACACCCATCCACAGCAGCGCCCGGTGAGCCGTTGGCAGCTCTGCCCATACCTGGCTGTGGTCACCCATCTCAGGGATTACACAACCAAAAAAAATCCTCATCTTTCATTCCCAACAAAACCTGGGCTTGGCCTGAATTCATCTTGATAAAGCGGTTGTTCTGATATGGCAGATTATTTTCCCCTTTTCTAAAATCAAAGAGAGCTTTTAGTACTAATACTCCTGATTATATGTAGGTTATGTGTTATGCTTTCATGTGTTTTCTTCCAAAGAGGAAACCCTAATTTGTTTGCACAGCAACATGGATAATCTCCCTTGATCCACAGCAGCATGCGAGTAGGTCACTAAAATGATAATGTTTAATAAATTATCTCAAGAGGTACCTTATTTGGGTTTTGTACTCTGCATCACTTGAATGCAGCATGAAGTGCTGTAATACCACATACAGTTTCTGCTATTAAGCTTTGATATTTAGAGCTGATAACTGCTAATTCCATTTAAGTCTCCTCTGAATTCACCCGCTGGTAAGGAGGAGAAGCTTCATTCTGGCTGTACCTCCCTGTCCCACTGCAGGTGGCATTTGCCAGGTCCTCTTCCCAAATTTTCAGAGCATGGATGAGGCTCCGCAGCAGGAGGGCAGTCAGCTACCTCCCGTCCCCATCCCATCTCATGGCCACTTTACCTCCAGTGTCCCATGGCACTGGTGTGTGCTGCTTGCTTTTACTCCAAAGCCTAGCTTGCCTGAGAACAGTTACGAACATACCCTATTGCAGCTCCATAATAACCCGCGTCCCTCCCATAAAACCCACCGGTGCAGGGGTAAAGTGAGTATTGATTAGTAAGCATCTACTCTAGCCACAGCATCCAAACGTCCTTCTGCATGCTGGTGTTCACTACCGCAGAGTTATTCACCTGCTGGGACGGGAGCGGGATGGGAAAGGAGCCTGCCTGCAAGGGCAGCATCCCCTGGGATGCCACGCCGGGGCTGCCCAGCCCAACCACAGCCGCGGTACTGAAACGCTCCCGGCCGCTGCAAGGGTGACCACGGGATGGATGTGGACCAAGGAAACCACCAGCTGGAGTTTTAATGAGCACAATTCACTTCCTACCCTTAAACGCAAATCGAGCCCATTCTAACCTTCTTCCCTGGTGATCAAGCTAAAATCCGTTCAGAGCAGTAAGTAGACATGGATTTCTATTGCTGAACACACACACAGATGAAAAAAACAAACATACGTACATGAAAGCCCTTCGAAGATTTATCTTTTGCATTTGAAATGTGGACATGAGCCAGCATATCTTTTTCATGCTCCTCTGAGTAATGGATGAAGCAAATCATCAGGGTTTTTTGCTGGGGAGATGCCTGGGACTGCCCAGAAGCCTGCTGTGACGCTCCCCAGTCAACACAGCTTATGGAGCACTTGGAAATAAGCATTAGATCTTTGCTTTTTCAAGATGAAATTTGGAAATGGTATCTTCCAAGGTGCCTCTCTCTGCAGTCTTTGGGAAGCTGCAAAACCCATTTAAATTAAAGGTTGTCACAGCAGTACTTGATGGCAGAGAACATTGCACAATCTTTGCCATCAGTTGTAAGCAACAGGGTGCCAGGGATGACTGTAGCAGTAATGACTGAATTAGTTAAAACCCACCCAAATGAAAACTGTGTCCTTCTCCTCTCTCTCCCTACTAATACCAAGGTGGATGCCTCATCACTCAGCTTGTGATTATACAGAAGCCACTTTCCTCACGTGCAGCCTGCTCACACTCTCTCCGTTTCAGCTTTTATCTCTATGGACCAAGATGTTTCTTCAGATGACAGCTCCCATCCTACTTTGGTTTTGATTCATCTGCTGAGCAAAACATAATCTAAAACAATTAGGTTTCAGTGTGACTGTACAACTCCTACAGAACATTATCTTTGCCATGTTTCCATGGGGGTCAAGAGGGAAACAGCAGGATGTTGGCCATTGGGTTTATAACTCTGCTTTGCTGTCTGAAATCGCTGAAAATATGAAATGAAATTTGAAAGACACAGACTTTTTAAGTTGGTGTCACGGTTTAAACCCTGCTGGCAACTAAGCACCACACAGCCACTCACTCACTTCCCCCCACATCCAGTGGGATGGGTGAGAGAATCAGAAGGAAAAAGGTAAAACTTGTGGGTTGAGATAAGAACAGTTTAATAGGACAGAAAAGGAAGAAAATAATGATAATAATAAAATGACAATAATAATAATAATAAAAGAATTGGGATATACAAACCAAGTGATGCACAATGCAACTGCTCACCACTTGCCAACTGATGCCCAGTCAGTTCCCGAGCAGCGATCCCCCCAGCCCATTCCCCCCAGTTGATATACTGGGCATGATGTCACATGGTGTGGAATACCCCTTTGGCCAGTTTGGGTCAGCTGTCCTGCTGTGTCCCCTCCCAACTTCTCGTGTCCCTCCAGCCTTCTTGCTGGCTGGGCATCAGAAGCTGAAAACTCCTTGACTTGGTATAAACACTGCTTAGCTACAACTGAAAACCTGTGTGTTATCAATGTTATTCTCATACTGAACCCAAGACACAACACTATACCAGCTACTAGAAAGAAAATTTACTCTATCCCAGCCGAAACCAGGACAATTGGCTATTTATAAATGCATTTAAATATAATTGGTCGTTTAAACTATATTTTCCTTTCCTTACCACATGAGTCAATAGAGATGCAAGGAGAGAACAGAATGCCTTCCTGCCAAACTTCCTCGGTATCTATGCTTTTTCCTATATATTAATTCTTAGTGTGTATTTTAGGAAGCCACCTCCGTTTTAGAAAGCAGCGCACGTCCTATTTCCTTTCCTAAAGCTGTATCCCTGCAGCCACCGGGCAGGATCCCACCGTGATGCGCAGCTATCTCCATATGCTAAATCCTTTCTGTCCTAATGGCTTTCACACTATCCCTTCCATAGGCAAATTGCAAAGAAGATATATTGGGCTTAATAGTCTATCTTTCCTTAAAAATGTACATTATGAAGCATGCCTAGAGCTTGCAACTTAATTGAAAAAAGAAAGGAACAGCAAACAACCAAAAACCATACCTCAGTTTTTTAAAGTAAATTGTAGAGTACAAGAGAAAGCCTCATATATACAATACTTAAACTTTTTGTACGTAGATCACTATAAAGTATTGCATTAATCCCCTCATGTGAGGTGTATATCCTATTAACTAGGACCAGAAGAATGTTTAATTAAAACTCTAACTTCAGTGAGTAGGAAACCATTTTTCTCATAAGATAATTAACAGGTAGTAAAACTGCAGGGGGCGGGGAGAATAAATTTTAAGCCATACCTACAAGGAAAACAGTCTGAATTCACCTTCTTTATGACATTTATTCTTACTGCATCTATGAGGTAGGTCAGTGTAATTAGGTCTGTTAGCAAGAAATTCTTGGAGCCATTTATTTTTGCTCAAGTTTTGAGAAGAGCCAACAGCTCTAGTCGTGTGGCTGTTAAAGAGACACCACAGGTAGTTCTGCTAAGACCAGAGTTCATTTTCTCAATTACATCTTCCACAGTGTCATTTTGCCCTTTCCTTGGACTGGTCCAACTCAAAATTAATGAATTCCTTTTGAGTGAACATGGAGGATATTGTCTTTATTTTTTCCTCCCTTATTTGCGGCACCCATAGAATGAAGAAAGAAAAAAGAAAAAAGCCTGATTGCATTAGGCTTTCGGAAACTCTTGTTTTCCCTGCTAGCAAAACTCCCGGCAGGAAGACATTACCATGACATGATTTTTTGTTGCCGGTAGCTAATTCAAGTCCTTGGGACCCATTTTTCAGGGCACCAGTGACCCGATTTGCACACTGATTTTTGTCATAGCTCTGGCAGCTCAGAGCTTGTGGGTTCAGACCATCCCCTGTTGCACAGTCGTGGATGCTACGGGTGAATGCGTGGAGGACAAGGCAAGGACCAAGAGATATAAAAAAGGTGTTAAGTCTTCAGAGGAATGGGTACAGAGGAAGACTTTCTGCCGGTCTCCCCAGCCAGCCAAGAAGATTTGGGGTCCAGTTCTCCATGAACTACTGGGGCCAGCTTCAGAAAGGCAAAAGCTTTGTGTGGAGCTCTTTGGCTAGTCCTCCTGCTTCATGGCCTTCCTTTAACCTGCTCAGTCACCTGCTTGGGAAGCAGGGAAAGAAAAACAACTGCAAGAGAGCCAACTATCATTGCCTTTCTGAAAGAGCTGCACTGAAGAGCTCTTAGAAGGGAAGAGAATTACAAACGGCATCTGCTCAATCCTATGTGACCCTACATCGTGTGTCCCTTGGGTTGCTTGTCAGCAACACCTCCAGTTTTGGGGAATTCACAGCTCCCAGGCAGTGGAGAGCCACGGCCAGTGCCAGGACAGCAGCGGCCAGCGGAGAGCAGGAGGAACGACAAGCTGTCTGCCCGAGCAGCGCCTACAACCAGCTTCGAAAGGAAGACTAATGCATCCGTAAGACTGTCTTGGCCATCCGTTAACGGAGTGCGGGCGGTCTCTTTCCTGTACCACGGTTCTCACTTTCTCATTGAGCGAAGGAGACAGTGGATGTCTCCTGCGGGAACCATCACCGCCGCTCCCTCCCACCCACGTCCAGTCTCCCGGGTAAGCTCTGGGCAGCGCCTGGAGAAGAACAGCATGCCGGCAAAGCAAGAGCCTCTGAGACTCATATTATTTCTAGCTTGCAGCTAATGAGTACATGAAAAAGCATTCAAGTCATGAAAAGGCCATTTAGGCTGGTAATAACCTATGTCCCTGTTGAGCAGGACCTGGCTACGGATGCTCGGGCAAGATCCATGCTGCAAAGGAAAATTCTTTATGGAGTTTCTAGGTTATTAACATAACAAACCCCCTAAGTTATCTAAGCAGCATATAGCCATGCAATTTTTCCACTACTGATGCATGTTTTATCATTAAATCCTCTTACATAATTTTGGGAACACAGCTCTTTCCCCCCCACCCCCTCCAGTGATTAAAACAGAGCAACTTTAAAAAACCCTGCTTCACAATAATCAGTTAACAACAAAAATAATGTTTAAATACATAGTGACTTCATACAGGCATAGACTTTGTACAGGCAAAATATGCTCAGCTGGAGCCTGGAGGAGTACTGAATATTTAAAGGCAATAAAATTCTGATCCTAAAACTAATTTATTCTACAACCTATCTCGTATTTATCGGGATACTTAATCAGAAAGAAAAAACTGATTTTAGATGATGTAAGTCTAATCAAGAAGATTATTATCTAGTATAATAAAATTATCACGTTCTAAGATACAAAAGAAATACCTACTGTAAATGCATAATCCCTTCTGTCCTAACATTACAACAATCTATTCTTAGGTTTAGTCAGACAGATATATTTAGTTTGCTGGTGAACTCAGGTGATCAGTGAGCTCAACTGAACTGTAAAAAAGTAGAGTCAGCAGATGCATTAATTTGCATTTTTAAGGTAACATCACTCAGCAGCACTGACAAAGCAAACCTACAATTTTATTCATGAATCTTGGATAACTATTAATCGCAAGCTGTAGTACTGTGTTTGGGTATGGACGGTGCCGTCCGTGCTTACTGGAGCATGTTCTTGCGTAGCTGCTGTAACGTACAGGAGTGGGATGGGAACGATGGTGGGTCCAGCTGAAACACCCTGGGGCTAAGGGAAAGCTTTGAGGCCCCCCCAACTGGGACTTCTCCTCATGGTAGAAAGCAGAACCAGGCATAAGGTGTTGCTCAGGGTGGTAACCGCGTACCACGGCTGCCATCGAGCCGATTTCCAAGGCAGAAATCAGTTGTGCAAAATAAAACACGTGCCAAATCCACAGGCTGTCCCCAGCCCTGTGCCACATGTGGGGACCAACGGTCTGCCCGCCCCCACTGCTGGCTTTGCAGGGGAGGTGAGGGACAGGGGTGTCCCCCCCCATTTTCCCTGGGAACAGGGGGATCCCGGTGGGGCCATCCCCAGTGCCAGCGGGGACAGGGCACCACGACACCCGCCGTGGTGGGGAGAGGGCTGTTAGCACACGCACGGCATTAGAAAAGCTGAGAAACAGGGAACACACCAGGAAAAAACCAACCCCAAACCGAACCTCTCTTCAGTGGAGGCCCTGCTAAAACCAATGGTGTAAGGTGTAATTGCAAAAAGACTGCTTCAATAAACAAAACCAGCCAGATTTTCTGGAATATTTCTGGCAAAGCCAGGGAAAAAGTGTCCATACAAATTGCTGTAGCATTTTCCCCGAGTTATCCAGGCAGCGTGGTATTGTGTGTGTTTTGGTTTTAGGAGAAACACTAAACAGGCCATCAAGACTTCAGTCCTTTCAGCTCACAAAATTCACTGCTTTTTTGAGGTGATCCACTGCTTTTGGAGGCACCACTGAACCGGCCACCCTTCTTGATTTCTTGTTCCCAGTCCTACGACAGCATTTTGTCCTCTCCATATGCTATTCCCCACAATACACCCAAGAGCAAACTAATTGCCTCTGGTTTGCTTTCCCTGTTACTTTGGAATAATTATCTGAGCAAAATTTTAAGATGCAAGTGAGAAAATGCCAGCATCAGAGAAGCTGCAGGCAAAGCTAATTGCTTGATCTGCTTATGTAGCTCTAATTTAAAACAGGAGTTGAACTTCTGGAACCACTGCTTATTTCCTCGGAGGCATATCCATCAGTGGGGTGTGAGTAATTTCAACATGTAGAGACATTTTTACCCTTCTCTGTAGGTATAATTCTGTTAATGCAGGTGAGCGGGTATTTCTGGGCATGCAGAAGAGACCGCAGCCATCCCTACCTGAATGGCAAATAAGTAAACTTGTAGCATGCCCTTCCCCCGCTGCAAAAATGCTTTGTTGGGACTTCATTTTTCAGAGATATTAAAAACTCTGTTGAAACTGTTGTGTGACATCCCAGGGCACCTTGAAGCTGGGGGTTATCGCTCCACCACCTTGCGGCTCCCCATAGCAGAGCATCGCGTACTACAGCCACAACTATGTTTTAAAAGAAAGAGGATAATAGTTAAAAGTGTGCTTTTCAAGTAGATTCCTTAATTGCTATGGGTTCTGCAAACACCTAATCGCTCAGCCTGGTGCTTCTCATCCCAGGGAGCTACACCTCCTCCCAGCCAGAGCCCCAAATCCTCAAAGGCTTGAATCGATCCTGGCACCATCCAGGAGCAAGATGCAGGGAGCAGGCTACGTCCCGTGGCACACAGCTGGCCTCAGTGCATCCCATGGTATGAAATATAGCATATATTCCTTGGTGGACAATCAATAATTACATTCTTATGGCTCTTCTGATTTTTAGCTACATTTCTACACCCCCCACCCCCCCCTTTAAACCACTTGGATCACCAATATAAAGCCTTAAAAGCTATTCACATGTTGGGTTTTTACTGAAATCCCACTGCAAGGTCCATATGAATGTATGTAAATATACGTGCAGCGTGATAAAATAAAAATGTTGCATTTTCACAGTTTAATCAAACTGTAAAATTCATCAGTAGTATGGCTTATTCTACACTTCTGCTTACAGAGAAGTGAATGCAATTAAAACCCTGCCCAAATTCATAATTGCTGAGCTAGTGTAATAGGTGTGTACAAAAAGGGACCCTTGAGATGCACAGTTGAGCCCCGAATTGCTTTTTTTTTATTCAAGATGAGCCCTAGCATCGTGGGAGCACCAGGAACAGCAGCAGAGCTATCACAGGCAGTCTAATTACTTTAGCAAGACCTGCTCTATTTAAAAATAAATTTTAAAAAAACCCAACAAAACCAACCAGGTTCTAAGATCAGATCTTGTGGCAATGTTCATCCTTTGCCTGGCAGTCCCTCACCAAGAGCTTTGCAGAGGACCGCCTGTGTTACATGGCCCCATGAAAGGTACGGGGACAGGGCTTTACCCTAATAAAATCTCAGTGCAAGGCAGGTATAAGAAAAAATTGCTGCAATCATTATTTTTCCTCTAGAGGTATTAGTAGTAAAGAACAACAAAAATAAGCTAAGCATACCCTTAATAGGATTGAACAGCTATAGAGAGATTTCAGCTCTGGCTTGAGTTACTAGTTCTGGGCAGCACAGGTACTTGCTGGCTTTCAATTCAACACTTTCTCATGCATACTTCTCCTGAACCTTGAAGGCTCTGAATAATGACAGTGAGCAAGCTTTATCCCCTGTGAGGTAGCCAACATTCCCACATTCTGGGAGGGAGGAAAAAAAAAAAATAAAAAAAATTAGGTGAGCTAATATTGAGGACAGAGTTAAAGAACTGGAATGCTACAACCATCAAAAGATACAAAATATGTTATCTAGACCTGATACCATAATACACATATACAAGTTATTGATAAGATTTTCCAGAGAGTCCAGGAAAAGCCCCAAACCAAAATGACTATGTAGAAAGAGCAGTTGTAGCTCAGCGTGACTAAGACTTCTTTTATTCAATTTCTGCCTTTCTATATCCATCTATTGCAGGGAAATGTAATACCGGAATCACATTTCTCTGCAAGTACACTTCATAATAAGAGCACAGAGCAGGACAGGCAAATTTTTCCAGTGTCTTCTGCCAAGTGTATTTTGGATAGCACTCTGCCCATTCCTGGTGATGCCAGCCGAGCTCACAGTGCCAGGTTGGATGCCAGTGGTTCACCACCACTCTCTGGCAGACAAACAGACACAGACCCGGCAGCGAAGCATTTCATGAAGCTTATAGCTTACATATTCCCTGCTGCCCACATTACATGTTACGTTTCTTTGTTAAAACTACCCAATAAGTGGTTATCTCGAATAAGTGGTTATCTCGATGATTTAACCGAGGTGCTTTTTAAAACTTCCTCTCCTGCCCCTGCCCTTCCATTCCCAATGGATATTTTGGGCATGGTGCACTTGGGTGCCTTCCTCCAGATTCAAGGGGTGACCCTCAACTGAGCCACAGGTTCAGCCTAAGCAGGGTTGTCCCTACCAAGGATCACCCCAAACCAGGTCAGACCTCACTGCCTGCTGCTCTCCTGCCTTTTCCAACTGGCTTGCCAGGGTCTGGCATTTGCTGAACGCCACTTCATCCTGACCCCAAGATGAAGGGCAGGAGCAACATAATTGTCTGCCCAAGCAGGATCCCACGGGACCTCCTCACCCTGGAGAGATGGTCAGAAGTTACTAACGACAATGTCTGATGGAGAATTTATCCTGTCTGGCCTCTACTCACTTGCTCCAGGACATTTTGCACGGTAAGCTCTTTGCATGTGTGACTACTAACTCTCTCCTAACATCAGCAAAGTCTGTTTGGAGAGGGAGAGCTTGCCCAGCTCTGCACAGAGGCTGTGGTCTCCCACAGTGGTTTGAATCTAAAGAGTAATTTAGACCTAGGAAACCCAGGTTGGTGCCCCTGAAAGTCAGATGAAATTCAATACATTGGAGGAAAAAGCAGCGTGGTACATTTGAAAGAAAAGAGACCCCACGCTGCTACAGACCCGTTCAGCTTCCCCAGACAGCCTAACACAATCTGGTTCCTCTCTAAGGTCCCTAACCCAATCAACTCAACATTAGCAACAGACTTTAGCGGAACAGATACTGCAAATAAATACTGAGCAGTTACAAAATGTCAGAAGGCCACAACTAGCTCTCGGGGTTTGATCGCTTCACAGCGATGTCGCCAAGCTCTCCCTCCGCTTTCAGGAGGACCCGTTTTCGTGGTGTGCCAGTTCCTGCCTTGCAGGGATGCCAGAGGCTTACACTGAATCTGAGTTAATATTATGACCCGAGATATGTACTACTTGCTTTTCAATAATAATAATAATAACGAAAAAACCCAACCCCAAACAAAAAACCAAGCCACGTTTACCAAATACTTTTATATCAGAAAAAAAAAAAATGCAAGCTGAACCAGATAATTATGACAACACCACCTCACGGGAGAGGATTTTGGTCTTGGTTTTATAGGGAGACAAAGTGCAAGTGGTCCTTATCAGACACACAAAGCACACAGCCAGCCGGAGGTTTCCCACTTGCCCAGGCCACGTACAGACAGCTCTTCATGACCCCAAACCCCACGTTCAGCATCATCCCTGCTCCCCTGCAAAGCAGCTCTCAAATGAGATGGAAGAGCAACTGCCTGCACACCAGGGAGCTCCTGGACTATGCATATCATCCCTCCCAAAAAAGTCCAAAGCCTTGTGCTGGAGCAGCTGTCCTACGTTTCCTGAAGGATATTGCACCAGCACCCAAAAAAATCACTTTGCTCTATGACAGAGGGCCAGTTCTGATCTCAAAGCGCTTCTGCCTAAGGACAGATGCAATCCAGCAGAAGCAATACTTTGCTTTGATAATGTTGTTTGTGTGTTTGTTTGTTTTTTAAAGCAACAATAACTACGCTGCATTTGGGTTATTGTCTGCATTTCAGGTCAGTGAGTTGACACACTGAGCAAGTTGGTGGAGACCAGGGCTGCAGAGTGCACAGCTTTGATGCCAGCAGAATCAGAGAAACCCACAGCATTAAGAACTCCAAACTGAACGCACAAGTTCTTAATTGGGGTGACACCATTTTTACTTTTTTTTTTAAAAAAAACCCTCTATTGGTGGCTTTTATTTTCCATCATGTACACATTGCTAATACCTGGTCACAGTAGCAAGCCTATACCATGGACAACTTGAACATGCACTAGTCCCATACCTGGACACAGAGTAAACAGATGGGCTTGGGTAAATGAAAATCAATGAGCTAACAAAGGCTTCTCTCATTCGATTGATCCAAGCCCCCAGACAGCAGGCGCAGCAGCATGCAGAATGGTGTTAACTTAGCACAAGTATAAATTTCACTCACAGGAAATACAGTAACGAAAACTAATAGCAGCACAAATGCAGTCCAGAACATCATTGATCCCAAAACATTAGATGACAGCATCAGATAATTTAATGAACAGTAAAGATCTTTTAAGAGCTGCAGCAGCCTGGTTAGCATTGCTTATTTTATCTCTGTACCATCTGAAGCTGCACGATGCGGTACATCTTGTTCAGCACGTACGTAACAACCATTGTTTAAACACTGATCTACAAACTATATTTGGGCTTATAAATTCTTATAGTATTTTACTAGTAAAACTTTTACATTATTTCCCCCACTAGCTATATTGCTGGTACTTCTTTACTACACAGCAGACATTTCCTGCAATATTGTGCAGCCACATCTACATATGTTGTCACTGAAAAGTCTCTTAAATAACATCTGTTGTGGTCTAAAACTGATGATCCATAGGTAAGAGCACATACACTTATCTCCAGTTTTAATGGCCTAGTGCGCTCAGGATGTTGGGTCTCCGAAGGAGGGGGGCAGGCTGGGGTACAAGGGGTAGTTTGCACAGCATGTGTTGGTTCTTCAGGTTTGGACACTGGTGATTAGCTTCCACTGAATTAAGCTCCGCGTTCCTGCCCACCATTGCCATGTATGGGTAAATAACTATTCAAGGTTTCTTTCCTATATATGAAATATTAGACAACTACTGTAACACAGAAATAAGAATTCCCCCCCAAAGTATCTTCTTTTTTTTAGGGACTGTATCTTTCTGCAGCTGAAACCAATGGTTCATTTGTCTTCGACTTCAGTAAGAGCAACACCCAGCCTAGATACGCCTGTGCATTAGTATGGTAAGGAACATCCACACCATCACACAGCGATACATCAAAGACACCGGATTTCAAAATAACATTGATCTGCTCCAGAGATTTACAATCTTTGTTAAAATACATCTTCAAGGTATACACAGTGAAAGGACTAACAACTTAATGCGTTAGAAAATGTATAGGAGCGTGTCAGAGCCAATGACAAGGTTTTCAAGTTACCTGAAGTTTTCATTTGCATCCCTGGGAGAACTGGCTGGTACAGAGGAACATGAGCTTGAACTGTGATAAACTCGGGCAAAAAAACCTACAGATGAGCTCCTGGCAGTTCTACTCAAGGCCAAATATTGACGATAGGTTAAAGAAAAATTCCTGAGGTTAGTTTTTCGGAAGACTTTTAACAGGTGCAGAGGAACCTGCTGAAGAGCTGCATGCAGATTGACCCCTTTGCCCACCAAGGTGCTTAGCCACCAGTTTAGCCACCAAGAGTCGTGGGGCAGAGTCCCACGGATCTCCACGGAAGGCACAGGGACGGTGTTCAGCCTGGTGGGACACAGTGCTAGGTCAAATGGGAGAGTCTGACCATGGATCTCCATCTTTAGCCCCCAAACCCCACATCTGCCTTTCTCTGCCCTGTCTTACCCCATGCATCACCACCCATCTCCATCCACCGCATTACAGCATTTGCCTCTTTCAAACCGCCAGCACGCGGTCACACCAGTTCAGAGCACAACCCGCTATTTTACAAAGGACAGCCTATTTCCCAGTGGAAAGTTGCAGTTGTCTGTGGCAGTGAATATGCAAGCACCATTTTTTTCTGCAGCTGAACTTTGGGGAATGAAGAGTTAATGTTCTCATTTGCATGTCAGGCCCAGACATGACTACGGGTCCTTGTCTCGCTTCTAAAATACAGTGATTTATATTTCAAAGTATTGCTGACTTTCACCCTTCTCTTCCTAGAAGATCCCTTCTCAGGCAGTCTGAGGGGTCATACAGATTTGGGTCCCTAGCTCCTGTGCCTCTTAAAATGGCAATAATTATTTGTAGGCAAAGCCTCATCTCTTTCCAAAAAACCTGGAAACAGCAGAGATACACACTGTGCTGTTCCCCCACAATAAGGAGCCAAGAATGGTAAAAAGGGCAAAAGTGAACATGCGTTTCATTACCATTTTTTGATTAGCAGTTCCTGAGCCATAACCTCTAATGGCAGTAATTAACTCACTGAGCTCTAATAAAGGCTTTAAAGCCCCTGATGCACGCCAGAGACTCAACACACAGGGCAGCCGCATCACTACGCAGCTGCGAGTTTTAAGATGTTGTAAAGAATGTCAAGGAACAATAACTATGATTGAAGAGCTTGTTTGCAGGAACCATTCAAATGCTCTCGTCATACTGTGAGCAACAACAAAAAAGGAGAAAACAGGCTTAATTGTCTTCATTATGCCTATCAGAAAGACAAGCTACTCGTGAAAACAACATGCAGGCTCACATTGCCCAGGACTTCACTAAAATACTGAAGCTTGGTCTGCTTTAGTTCCCAGTTGTTACTGTGAGAAAAGGCATTTTCAGAGCATAGACAAACGGGGAATTTGGTATAACAGTCGCTTTTTGCCTCTTGGATGCACAAATATAATCCCTGTGTTATCAATTCCCATTGCCCCAGTATAATCTCTTCCCCAAGGACTTCATCTTTTAGGTTAAAGACAGGTTTGCTGCTTGTCACTACTTCTTTTTTCTTTTACCCCTAAGTTGCATGAAGTCGGGACTTGTGCTGTTACACTTGAAGTTTTAAAGCCTTTTAGAGAGATCCTCTAAAAAAGAACAATACAGATATGCTCTGCTGCACCGGAGGGAACGCAGGGCTTCCTCAGAAAGCAAGCTCCCAAATTGTTACTAGGAGAGTATTTGCTTAACATCAGAGCGTTGTACACATGAAAACAGAAACATTCATTAAAGTTACCATTTTTTCCTGCACCCCCAGTGCATCAGATCCCCAAAGAGCACGCATGCGCTCGCACTGGGGCTGGAAGGCAATCGTACGGTTCAGCTCCATTGCATTTGAGTTACAAGTACAGATTTCAAAGGCGCTTTTGCATCTCATCTCTCACAAGATTTGCAGCCTGTGAAGTCGCAAACTGTTTCAACCAAGCGCTTTAGGCAAGGCTGGACAGGCAGGATTCTGCCTGCACACCACCGCACGGCCAAGCCGCGGCCCCGAGCAGGGGGTCCCACGGGTGCCCTGGCCGACGGTCATGGCTCATCTCTCCTGCCACGAGCCTGACGGGGAAAGCGAGTCCCACAACCACCATCAGTGAAGGGTGCAAGCAAGGTGGTCTTTCTTTCCAAAGCCTTTTCTGGAGCTTCTTCACAAGGGGAGCTCCATAGGGGCTACAGAGAGTCATGTCCTCCTCCCCCCCAACCCCCTTCCTTCCCTAGCATCCCATCTCGGAGCAAGGACAAGGTGTGGCAAGGACGGCGCACAAACCGGTGTATCCACTGCTAGCAGCACCTCCTGGATCAGTCAGTATTTTTTTTCCCAGGTTCCGTCCTGTTCCCAGAGGCCGGGGGATTTCCTCAGCTGCTGCACTGCCAGCAGCTTTCGCCCTCCGCTAGAGGCACAGACCTTCCTCCCTTTGCCTCGATTCCTCCTCATCAGGCACAGAAAGCACAGCCCCGAATGGAAGGTTAACCCCCCCCCCCCCCCCCCCGAAACATAAAGCCATACCTGAGATTTCCAGAGACACGCTCTTATCCCACAGGGTGAAGCCAGCAACCTTCCCCGGCCAGCCCAGCCTCCGGAGGTAGCTCTCCCCCGGAGCGGCGGAATCACAGCCCCTCACAAGGAGCACTCCTCATCAAGCCTGCAGGCTCCTGCTGCAGCACTCTCACCATCACAGCCCCAATCAGCACCTCCATCACCCACACCGCTAACCAGGTGGAGATGTCTCTGCTCCAGCTGAGGAGCAGCTCATTAAACCCCCACCGCTACCCTGACAGAAAACAATTGCCTTTAAATGCTTTATAAATCCAACAGGCTTCCCTATTAAAGCTGGTGCTCTGCTAAATCATTTCACCACTTAATAGCTCAAGGTTCAATCTGCACTTGACTTCTCTATTTACTATTTTCATGCTTTCTATTACTGAAGGCAGTGGTCTTAATTAAATGCAATTACACGTCTCCTGATTAAAAGCTACACGTCTCGTGTAAGAGACCAGCTCTTGAGTAGTGCAAACCATCCCCGGGGGGGGATCGCAGCTGGGGGACGGCATCTCCTCTCCCTCCGTGCCTTGCACACCCCGTTGCACCCTCACCGTAACCAGGACACGTGCATCTGATTATCTGAACAGTCCTTCTTCAACATTTCAGAAAGATCTGGTATTTGCTCCTCGGCTGTATAAATAGGTAAAACACAGCTTCTCCCTTGCCAGCCCTGCACCCCAAGAATCCAGCCAGCATCTCCATCCACTGCCTTTACCCTCGAGGGTAATGCTTCATCCAAGCAGCTAGAAATATTTGCTGCGAATCTTAAATAAGTTAATCTTTTCCAGGAAAAAAAAAAAATCCCATTAAATATATACTCAAAAGGAAGTTTTCTGAAGGCGTTGCAACCAGTAAAGTAAAAAACCTGGCAAAACTCAGCTGTCAGCTCCCAGGCAGGGTCTCTGGGTCCTGTGGCTCCACGATGCAGCAGCTTGGAAACTCAGCAGCTGCTTAATTTAATTTGAAATGGAAGAGTTTTGAGGAGTAAAGAAAGGAGCAGTTTGGAAGTGGCTGTGTGCTGTTTTGACATGCAGTCCTTCCCCGGGGAAGGCTGGCAGGAACACACGTATTGCCTCTCTGAGGCTGCTAAAAAGATCAACAGGAAAGCAGCAGCTCTTAAAAAAAGGAGTATTTCTAGTCTTGAAGGGACTCTGTGGGAAAGAAAACCTCTGAGAAATACCTCTGAAAAGTTAAGCCTACCAGCCATCATGCTGAAGTGAAAATATGGTATCGATTTGCTTTTTTAATGATTAATACCATAGGAAGGGAGCAGTCTAATTTTAATTAATGCAAATTACAGTAAAGCAGTCTATAACTTTTTAATTGACCCACCAGCTCAGTCAAACATAAAATGGCAGAGTAAATACCGACAGACCAACGTGCGGTTGCATGGATGTGGCAGAGAGGAGTAGCACTGTGGGGTGAATATATCAGCTCTTCATCCACCTCCTCCTTCCTCCTCTTCCTCCAGCCCAGGAGATGCTCGTGAACGGGTCCTACCTGCCACCAGCTCCGCACTGCCTCCCCACCCGTGCACCCCTGGAAGCTCAATGTAATAAATATTTTATATTAATCAGGAGCCTTTTTTTATTCCAGGCATGGTACACGGCTCATTAATGGTGTGTATATGTGCAGAGTGTGTTAATTTATAGCTTATTCCCTTAAGGAGAGTTAATATTGAACTTGAAGTGCCTCCCGCTTTTGTTTAGGTTGGGGGGAACTTCTCAAGGGAATGGTATTGATACACCCTGCCCAGGTATTGATACACCTGAGCATCAGCATGAGCTGACTGCATGAAGAATTCCCTGGAAAAATTCTCAACTGCCATTTTTACGGTCAACCATTAAAAGTGTTGACCGAAAACATTGTCATGGGCCATGGTAATTTAATAGCATGCGGTAAACATAAAAGTTGTGGCTTGAAAATGTTTTTAAATTTTCATTTTTTTTTTAAATTAAGCTCTCTTAAGAGCTTAAGTGGAAGTCTTGAAAACAAATAACACTATTTGCTGAAACTATGGAACACTTCATTCACAGATTTTGAGCTACTTCACAAATATTCAACTGACACGACTTGGGCTTTGGAGGCGTTTGGTAACACTGTCCAATTTCCACGTCCTCTCTGCAGAAACTCTGCCGAGCACTGTCCCACCACAGGAACCAAGAGGAAATTAAATTTCAGTCCCTTTTGTGTCAGAACAGAGGTAATTTGGAGATCTGATGGTACTGTTGCTTTTTGCTGTTACAACAGCCACTGCAAACTTGCTTATGGCAAGGATAAGGAAGATTCACTGTCTTTACAATTTGTGATGCTTATGCTTGTGTGCTCTAGTCAAAGTATCTCTCACTGCACTTGAGCAACTAAAAAGAAGTAACGTGAAGATGGCCCAATGTCATTTAAAATTTCCCAGGAAGGCTATGCTCCATCAAAATCTTCTCCCAGCACTGCTTTCCACACCTCAAGTTATTTTTCTTAGTGAAGAACTGCAGCCATAGCCCTCACCCAGGTGTTTTAGTGCAGCTGCATATGGGCAGCACATCTGTGCTAATAAATACTCCTTTGACAGATACTAGAAATCATTTGCATGGCAGAATAGATGAAGTATTAAGAAGAGAAAAGGAAAGCAATTCACTGATACCATGTAAAATCGAATTAAACGAACCCCCCATCATCCCCCACCTAGCTGTGTTGGACCACATTGCCAGGACAGGTCTGGGCTTAGGGACTGGTAACTGTGCTCCCCGGAGCTCATGCTTACAGCTTACACACGTTCCTTGCACTAAAGCATCGAATAAGATGTTCAGGTCCACTGCTAGATCACATTATGTGGCCCAGAAACAACAGGTAACATCTCCAAAATAATGATGGACCTCATCAGCAACTTTCTTTACTTCTCATCTTTTTCGCATCCACAGGATTATTTGTTTTCCCCTTTTTTCTCCTAATGCTACCAAAACCAAGCCTTACTTGCCTCACTGAAAATAACTGTCCTCCTCAGGGAAGCTCCTAGCGCTCCATCAGACTTTACTATCAGAGTTATGCGAGCCACCGGGGCAAATGCAAAATGCGAGGGGATCTGGCCAAACACCACATAATATCTCTTTTTTAGTCCTAGCAGGTCAGAGCACACCATCTCCAGTGGGCAGCATCCTCCCAGCTGCCCGCAGCAGGCAGGACTGGCACACAAACTGGCAATTGAATGGTCATTTTATGGCGGAGATTTTCTGAGTATGGTACCCTGTCATTAAAATAAGAAGTAAGCTGGGTGAGCGTGATGCTCTGGTGTCACCTTATTATTTGAGCTTTCAGTAGAGGAAACCAGTTTCAGGTCTGCGCTGAATGGCTTCAGTAAAATGATTGCTATCATTTAAGTGATAAATAAAACCAGATAGCAGCGTATCTGAGGACATCCCTGAGTGCCACAGCCTTACCTGGGAAACTTATGTGAAAAGAAACTCAACAAACAATACCATATCTGCTCAGAAAGATAAGTGGTCTTCATGGTAATGACTTTTTTATCACCGGGGTGGCAGGGGAAGAACAATTTACTTTGCTGGTTTCCATTTCTCCATCTACTGTCTGACAAAATAGTGGGTGGACATAGAACCTTTTAAAAAATACTTTAAATATATTTGAGTCCAACACTCTCTACTTTATTGTATTCATGGTAAGCATGATTTGCAGCTCTCACAGTGTCAATTTTTTCTATTAATTGTTAATGAAACAGCCAGATCTCCTGGGGGCAGAGGGAGGTGTTATTTTCTAATTTTTCAAATCAAGAATATTGTAATAATCCCTCATTAATTCAATCATCTTTCTGTCAGATAACTGCTGTATAATTTAAGGGGTAAGGTTTTAAATAAAGATCGTGGCAAAACCATCAGGTTGATTTAATACATATCCTCCATCTAAGTGAAACTCATAACCCTTGAAAACAAATTAGTCTGAAAATTAAAGGTAGATGGCAATGGAAATGTCATAACTCTTCATATATGTCTTCTTTTCTCTCTTTTCTTTTTCTCTTTTTCTTGTTTTCAATCTCTTCTTTGTTTTTATTTTTTACCATTTGGAAAGAAACATTGATCACGCTCCGTGTCTGCTTGTACAGTCCTTTGGGCTCCCTGGAAGACGCCGTTTCTAGCCTTGACAAGGAGAAGCAGCAGAACTCGTCCCGTTTCAGCCCTGTGCTGCTCCCCAGCACTCATTTCTGCCTCAGGAGCAGGTTGGCAGAGACAGCTCCAAATTCTGCTCCATCCTTGGCAAAATACTGTATAAACAGCATTGACTAAATGCTTGTCTCTTGTTTACCGGCTCTGCCCAGAATTATTTGTGGAATTCTGCAAGCGTTCATTGGTCCAAATGTTGAAAAAATTGGATAGCACTGAAATGCAGTAAATGCCCTGGTTTTTGGGGACACATCTTAAGCTATGTCAGCACTTAACGCGGTGCTAATATTGGCTAACCTCTCTAAAAACATTATGCAGTTTCTTTCAATGAGTGTGACACTCGATTCCCTCATTTTCCTGGCTGTCATGCTATATCACTTAGGGAACGCACTTAGGAGCCCCTTATCATGCAAACAGGAGTCATCTGCTTTACCTCTGCTTCACCTGGCTGGCTGGACACGTCCCACCAGAGCCAAAAAGGCAGTGGCTGCTGCAAGACATCTCCTCCTGCTAGAAGAGGAGACACCTGAGTCAAGGCGAGCAAGGAAGTTTTCACTGTCTTTTTTAAAACGTTGCTATGTTGAACCAAAACATCTCTCTATAAACTGTTACTGAGGAATTTTTATCAAGCCCAAGAGGATATTTCTGGTGAAAAAACACCATAGCAAATACTGCAACGATGTCTTTGCATCGTGTACCCTGCGCACGTGTCCCAGCCCTGGGCTGCTCCGGCTTTCTGATGGATCTCGGTCTCTCACCCTCTTCTTTTCCCGCACGTGGGAGGTTTTGAATGGTCCCATTTCTGTGCTGGCACAAAACAATAGCAACATTTTCAAAACTAGACAGTTTTTGGTGATGGATTTTTGTTTTCTAGTCATCCCAAATTATTGCTATGTGATCAGATTTGCAGCTTCTTATCTGTACCATCTCTGACAAAGACCGCATCTTATTTTCCGGCTTAACCAGCCAACCAATAATTAAAGCTGTCCTGCCTTAATCCTTCTTATTCAAAGGTCAGCACATCTCCTTGCACTGCATCTCAAAAGAGCACTCCTTTCTAAAAAAAACAATAATAAATCATTCAGTCCTTTGGCCTGACGTTGGACAAGGTTAAATCATGGGGAAAGTGTCCACAGTGAAATTTGCCCTATTTGCCACGAGGATGTTTATTGGGAGAATGCAGAGGATGCCACCATGTGTTTTCCAGTGATGGAAATGATCACTTAATGCAATTCTACGCTTTCTTTTCCTGAAATTGCTGCAGGTGGTAAGAAAGAGCTCTTGGCTGTTTGAACCTTGCAATTCACTCACCAGGATGATCATTTTAACTTGCTCCATCAAATTGTTACTTGTAATTAGAACTACAAGTCAAGAGATATAGATACTTAAAAAGAAATATATTTTCCTAATAGCTTCTTAGGTAGAAAGTAATAAAATGCTAATAGGCTGCAGAGAGGAATACAGGGAAAATAAGTGTTATATTTGATACAGACGGAGACAAGCAGAAGAGAGCAGGACACCCTTGCTGGGACAGCCTTTCACCTAATGACAGTCAGAACAACCCAGCCATGGTCTTGTTGGTCTTGACTGGTTGGTCAAAATACTCTAAATCACTTCAGCGAGGTGAGCAGCAGCGGAGGCCGGGGAAGAGCCAGCCCTCTCCTCCAGCGCCTGATGGAGGACCTCCACCCACACCTTCCACCTTACCTGGGAAATCCTGCTTTGTTTCCACTTCTACAACCAGCAGCTCTCCAAAAAAAGTCTGTTGAATCTGGAGCAGACCCCCTGGGAAGTGCCATAAACCAGCAGCACGCAGGTTCACCTTCACTTGGCTTTAAGACAGGCTGTCTCAAGCACAAAGTGCAGCGAGCTTAACGAAATACTCGTCTGAAAGCTAACGCTACCAGGCACGGAGGGGAAATGAGCTTTGAAATGGGACTTACAATTAGATCATTTTCTGGATGCACAGTAATTAGCATTCCCCGAGTCGCTAGGGCCTCAAAGTCTAATGAATTGGGTACTATCTCCCTTGGCGCCACAGAAATATGCATCTATCAGGGCACGGACAGGCTCAGACACCTATTTTTAAAAATACCTGCTGGCTGATACAGCACAAACTCCTTCACGTGCACCGAGAGTTTTAAAGGGCTTTAAAATTTCTCTGAAAACTGAGGGCTAAAAGACATTATTAGGGAGAGCAGGAGGTGTGTGAGCCTGTGTATACACGCCTGTGCATGCGGGTGCGTGTGGACTCTGTGTGTCTTGAAGCTGCCACGAAGTTATATATGACACTGGGTGGGACAAGTTTTAACAATAAAAAATATGTATTTGCCCTTATTTTACTAAATCTTACTTTAATCTCCTCTTTAACGTAGAAGTTTTTCTATGGAGTTTTACATTAGCAATTTCTTTTGAAGGTCTCGCCAGGCTTTGTATATCACTTTCACACCAATCATTGTGAACAACATAAAGGCAACACAGCAGGATCATCAAAGCCTGAGAGGGGCTCCAGCATCCTGGGCTGTTATATATGATTTATCCAACTGACTTGAACTGTTCTGGCAGTCTCTTGCCATTATTAAGCAAATGCTGTTTATGCAGGTGTGATTTTTTTTATTTTTTTTTTAATACTGGATTCTGTCAGCAACTGCTTTAATCTGTTTTCATGTCTTAATAAGTGGTAATTGGAAATATCAACTGTTTTTCTCTCCTGTCCTCTTTTATAGAAAGAAGTGTTGCAATGATGAGTTCAAAGAGACTCCATACCTATTTCCCAGCTGTCATTTAATAAGCAACCTGGAAGATTTTAGGTCCTCTGGAGAACATGGTGAATACGGTCAGTCTCTGACATCAGCCGTACTCCAGAGTCCTGCAAGTATTACCTCTTGTAATGCGTCTTGCTTTAGACTTTCACAGAGATATTTTTCAGGTATTAAATTTTTTAGGATCACATAACTTATTGTAAGAGGTTTTTAATATTTCAACTTATCTTTAAATTTCTCTTAAATCCTTCAGAAATGGAAGCAGGACTGAATACAACAGGCATTAAATGCCCTGCCTTTTCCTATTTGAGCTTTTGTTGTTATCATATATTGACAAAAGCCATTACAGGAAAATGTTGTGTACCCCACCTCTATTTTTCAATGCTCAGAATAGCTACTTGTGTCCTTGTAACTGTTGCTGGCTGGTAGAGAGCAATGAAAGGCAGGTAATCAAGAAGTCTGGATCCATACATTGCCTTGAGGGCCTGATCAGGTTGCTGCTAACTCATTTATTCAGTAAATCTGTAATAATAGATAATAACATCACATGGCAATCATAGAAAATAAATATATGGCCACAAAGGTTAAACTGAAGGCTGCTTCATTTGTATAAAATCATTGTTTTCGTGAAATGAGTAGCCGATTAAACTTTGAAGTAACAAAAATAATTCCTTGGAAAGCCTACATTGCTCTCTTAAGACTGATCTTTATTGGCAGAGGAGAGAGCATGTCCACTCTAATGGAACAATTTAAATGCATAACGGTTAAAATAAAGTCCTTAAAGTATGTCTCCACATTCCTTATGTTGACTAGTAAGACATTGCTTTTTCATAAAATACTGTATAACTGAGAGACATTTAAAGCAGAAAAAAAAAATTACACTGTCTATCTCAGGCTGGTCTATAACAATTTCCACACTTAAAGGCATGATTGATTGCGTGAAAGGTAAAACTAAAATGCACTTCACATAGCTTTGCAGATTTAAGCCTCCTTTCTGGTTTTCCTTATGCATATGTAACATTCCCAGGGAATCTACTGCAGGGTAGAATAAAGCAGCAGGGAACACGACAGAAGAGCAAAAATTAAAAATAAAAAAAAAACAACAAAAAATCCCAATCCCCCAAAACCCCACTAAGGTAAACCAAACCTTAGTATTGTACGTGCTCCCCATACAAGACCCCCGCCTTGCTCAGCCCAGGCTGCGGGAAGGAGGGACAGGACGATAAGTGCAACTCTTCCCGCACAACTTGGTGAGTCCCTGGGGCCCACGAGGCCGACCCTGCAGCTCGGTGGATGCGTTGGCGTCACCGCTGCCCCCAGCGCGACGTCGTCTCGCAGGGGGTCCCGCGGGAGCGGAGCTCGGTGTCTTGCACTTTTCCTCCCTAGGGTTATCAGCAAGCTCAGAGTTGATGACTCATGGCAGACTGAATCAATTCTGGGGACTTTTCCTTGGATTTCATTTTAAGAAGGTTAAATAAATAAATCTGCATTTAAGCAAATTTATTATCTGGCTAATACATTGCGGTTTTACTCAGACGGAAAGCTAGAACGATCAAATCAAAGTCACAGATAGGCTGGAAACAAATCAATGAATTAGAATGATCAGATCTTCTTCATCAGCCATAAAAGAGACCTAAGGAGGAGTTTGTGATGACAAAGAATTACCTTCTGTCAGGAGAATTGATGGAGGCTTCGCCTTTCTTCCAGCGTAGGGCCCTGACTTAAATTAGGAAGGTGTCAGGTTGAAAATATCTCAAAATTTTACTTCAAATAAAATTACTTCAAATACAAGGCAAGGAGACTTCCGAGGGAAGACTGGAGATGAAAGGATTTGGCCAGTGGAGAAAAGAAGAGCGAGGTTCTTTCCCATCCCTGTAGGAAAGCCGGTACCTGCCGACGTGGAAGGGGACCAGCTTGCTGCCATCCCTTCCACAAAGGAAGGGACAAGACCTTTCCCCTGTGCTATATTTTTGGTGCAGTGGGACCCCAGTAAGGACACTGGTGTCCCAGTCACTGTGCAGAGACACAGAAAAGCTGACAACAACAGGGGGGTTATTTACGCTTGTGACTTTTCTTAAAAAAAAAAAAAAAATTATGCAGGAAATGGGAAGTATCTAGCACAAAAATACACAGCATGGAGGTAAGACTTTTGTAGATATTAGACACTCGATTGTATCTATTAGATACTTAATTGTATCAGTGGCACGCAGGCAGAGCCCACCCCAGGCTGCTGCTCACGCTTGTGGTCAAAGGATGGCAAATCCCCTTAAAAACCAGCAAAAATAGTTGGGTTTGGGCTGGGTAGGTGGGAAATGCTCATAGACCATGTGGTACAAGTGGGGTCAGTCTCATCCTCCTTTGCATCCAGCACACAACAAAATACACAGCAAAGTATAGCTGGATGGTGCCCCACTCCCTTGGGCTATCTTGGGGGGTGTTTGGGGCACTCCGGGAACTTGGGTTTGGTTGTAGGGGTTTTTTTATGTCATTCCTCTCAGATTAGTCAAGCTACACAAAGCCTTCTTTCTAAAAAGTTACCCAAAGAAAACATATTTCACACGTTTTCTAAACAGTCAGATGCCTTCAGGCTAAACATTCTTGAATTAATTCTGTTACCTCTTTCCTGGCTGAACTATAATTATTGCAGCAGTAGGGATGAGTCATCACTAGCTGTAGTTTATCTTCTGGAATATTGCGTGTACTGTACCTAATACTGTGTGCACTGGAACTAAATCAGCTACTTACTGCAATCTCTTTATTATTAAAAAAAAAGAAAGCCAAAGACAGGATCTATCTGTCATTCACATGCAATGCGTGGCACAAGCCCTTAATTTGCACCTTTCCTACAAGAATCGTAATAAGAGATTTGATCTTACATTTAACTATCTCTGTGTGCCATGTGTACAAATAAAGAGCAACGGTCTCAGGAGAAGAAATTCAGAAGCCAGTGAGAAAAAGGTGGAAATAAAGGAGGAAACCCTGCTCTGGGTATTTACCCTTTTCCTTTGGGTGCCCCCGTGGGCACAGGGAGGCTCCGGGTGGCCTCACACCAAGCCATGCCCGTAGGGTGACCATCCCCGTGTCCTTCTGGAGGAGACCCCTGGGAACTGGGTGTTCCCGAAAAAGCACAGCCTCAGGGATGATAAGCTTTTTGTATGTTCTCAGGAGTTCCGATTTCCTCATTTCATCTCTAGTTGAAACACCTTAATTTAAGCTTCCCCCCGTTTTGTTAAATTAGCTTCCACATCCTAATTAACAGCTTCTGCACTTGAGAAATGTAGCCTCCTGTTTTAAGAGTAATGACTCTTTCCTATTCTAGGTTCCTGCCTAATTTGTTCTCTGCCAAAGAGTTTAGAGATAGCAGCTTTTAATTACAGAAAAGGTAAGTCATCAATTTGTCTGTACCACCCCGTTAAAGGTTTCCTTCAGAAAAGTTATTGTTGTGACTTATTGCACCAAAGCGTTCAGAGATCTGCCGCTCCTCTTAATGGGATAACCAAGGGGCTGTGGCTACATGTAGCATTAGTTTTCTCGCTAAACCCACCTTCAAATTGGATCGAAAATTTATCTTTTCTTCAACAGCAGGCCTGCTAAAAAGTCCCTGTTATAAACAAGCATGTCACTCCCAAAGAAAATCAAGACTATTTCTGTGACCGCATCAGCTTCCCCCCAAATAAAGTGACAGCTCACAAGTCAAACACCGTGATGATGGGGAAAAACGCAAAGCTTGAGAGAGCATCCGTGCGAGCTTAATGCTAGGAAAAGGCATGGAGTTCCTGTTTTCAGAGACAAATTCCTTGAGAACTCCTATACGTCTGATAGCTTGAAGGACACCCAAAAGCACAAACAACGGGGGTGCCCAGGCTCTCCTGAACGCCAGCAGCAACTCCTGGGGCTGCCTCGTCAGTTTATAGGTAAGGTGAAATTTGGCCACCCTCCCGTGGGGCTCTTGCTGGTGGGAAGATGCTGCGAGATTTATCCATGTGCTACAAAACCACCTTATTACTGCAGACTTCTGTGTGGTTGGTTTCTCTTCTGTGTGGTGTACTGTATTTTCTAGGATAAATTTTTCCGAATCAGATTGTCCAGAAAATATTACCTGAGTGGTGTAATTCTCAAGTTACCTCTGTCAGGTTGATTAAGCAGTTCACGCTTGTAGTCCACAGGGCTCTGTTTTTATTTTTATTTTTTTTTACTCAGTGTCTGTGTTCAGGTAACACTTACTTTAGATATAATAGCACCTTCCAGTACTTGGCCACTCACAGTTAGATTTATCTTTCCATGCTCAGATTTCACTACTATGCTCCCTGCAAACTTGGGCAGTTAGAAAGCCACAGCTGAAACTACCAGTTTTCTCCTCTAAAATTAAAAAGTAGGCTCTGGCTTTCATCAGCAGCATGACTTGAGGTAAATTAACTTTCGCTTTGGCTTTTGATGGATGTATAATGAACTCTGCATTGTTCAGCTGGAAATCTTGGAGCTATTTTTCATTCCAAATGTCTTCTGAGCAGCACGTTTGACAGGTTATTAAGATTTTAGTATCACTGTGGAAACATTTTTCTAGGCTTCTTGGCTAGGATCAAGAGAGGTTCACTGCACCTTCTCCATCTCCACACCAGTCTGCTGATCCCCTAAACTAGCTGGTTTTCAAAATTCAGCTTTTTTAGATTTCTGTGCATAGGAAATATTTAATAAGCAACGATTTCCAATTCTGGTTTCTTTGTCCTAATCTCCAAGCTGCACCGAGCAAGGCTTTCACATCATTTAATTTAGCTACTTAAGTGTTGGAAGTTTAGCTATTAGTCATTGGGAAAGGTCAGGTTCCTCTGAAGGATCACTGAATTACAGAGCCAGGGAGATGCTGGCTGGAGAGCATCTCCGGGAGCTCGTTTAGAGATCCGGACCCCGCAGCATCCCTCTGCCAAGGCTGCGTGGGGGCCAGTGGGCAGGAGCCAGGGCAGAGGTGGGGCAGCAGACGGATGCTGGATGCTCCTGACTGCAGCTCTCTGGCCTATAAGGAGAGATTTTTATTATCTGAATTACTCAAACCTCTTCTGCTTGTGCATTATTTCCATTAATCTCACTTCTATAAAGGCTTTCATGATTTGCAATTTTCCAAGCAATTTACAGAACACATTTCAGCCTACTGAAAGGACATCGCAGGAAAATGTTTTCCTTTTTTTGGTGTACTATGACTTCAGTGCTTATGTACTAAAGACAAAACTTTTCAACTTTGAAATAATCAATCACAAGGAAAATAGTGAAATACTTTGTGAACAGAAGCTAAAGAAAAGGTTAAAATCTTCATATAACAAACGTATTCAAGTAGATTAAAATCCCAGCCTCCCTGAAGTCCATGCAACCATCAATCTCTGCTTCTCCTACGTACTTCGATTTTTTTTAATTAGCACAAGGTGAGCCCTAAGGGAGGCAGGGAAAAGAAAGGCAGGTATTAGATGAGAAATGGGCTCCAAATGCAGTTTCCGAGTTTCCAAAGCCTGCACCTGGCAAACGAATTTCAGAGTTCTTCAGAGAGCGCAATCTGATGACACATAATATCACTTTCTTGAGCAACAATGACAAGACGGATGCTTTTTGTTCACTCCGTTCTGATACAACTATTTCTTGCTGTCTGAGTCATCTTGTCAGCCTGCTCAACTCCAGACAGATTTTATTGGTGTATAATGCCACCAATTCACGCCCTGTATTTCAGAACTTTATGAAAGAGAGAAAAAAGGGGCCCAATATTTTTATGAAAAAACAGCATTTGGCCAACTTAGAAATGATCAGTTAGCATCAGCCACAAAGCTACCATGAAATTAGCACTGGATGTAGGGCTTTCTTAGAGCCTAAGCTCCAACCCTAACCAGCCTTACCTCAGTATTGGTCAGCGCTATTATTTTTGAAGTCAGCAGCTTGGATTAAACTGGTGTGGCTGGGTGTACTTCTAAGCTCCAGGACAGGGACAGGTAAAGACAGCCATATATTAGGAAAGCTAACTCTTCATTTCTGTCTTGAAAAATCTTCACTATGAAAGGCCACATGGAACTTTCTATTCCAGGGTCAGAATTCTTTTTTAAATTTTTTTTTTATTAACACTAATAAAATGCCTTCAAAACAGAAGTTATGAAGGAAGTTGAATAAGTTTCTCGTTAGTGTTTTAATATCTTGGTAGTTTGGAGGTCCAAAGTTATTAAATAGAAAGTATTTTCAAATAAAGAATATTTCTAAAATTATTCTTGCTCAATTTCTTTATTAGCTTTTCCCTCCTGAAATGGGAACAAGAAATCCTATTCGCACAAGAGGAAGAACAGGAAAGGTGTCTGAGATTTGAGGGTCATTTGAATACATATAACTCCACATTCAAACCTTGCCAGCTACGGTGATAAACATTAAACTATAGTAGCTTTGCTTTTAACAACCCCGATTCCTCTCTCTCTCACCAGTAGATCTGTTGTTTGCACCAGGATACTCAATGGACAAATTAGATTTTCATATTTTCTGACTTTTTTTCCCCCAAGTGCTATAAATCAGCATTTTATGAATGAATAAATCCCATCTGCCAGATGTTAAAAATCTGCTTCAAGGCTATGGTATCTGGGTCATTTTATTTCATGACTCTGGTACCACCACCAATAAATAAAGTTGTTACTGCACAACTAAGGATATTTTAGTCTTTCTCAAAATGAACTGTTAAAATAAGCTGGTAACTGCTCAAAGCAAGTGGGCAGCATCCCTTCCCCATCAGCCTTGGCCTGTCTTTTGAGCTGTATGTACATCATTAATTAACACTGTGATGACCACAGTCCAGCAGACTTGGGAAGTGAGCAACTGGCCAACTGAGATAAAGTTGAATGATGGCACGTTTGGAAGCGTACCTGTACAGCTCAAGTCTGGCTGCCTTTACCAAAGCTCAGAGGACAATATTACATGAGCCTTGGTATGTCCTAGACCTTCTTGGAGCGTCAGTCTCAAAACACATGTCCATTAAAATTTGGATGAGATGAGATGAGTCCTTTATGGCTTGTTGAAGAATTATTTACACATAAGTGAGCGGGCGTATTCCTACTGTATGTAAAAAAACTCACGCGTACACTGAAGTGCTTTCCCTACAGCTGATGTTCCCTACAACACCCTGTGCCAGCCTGAGATGGCCAGTTTGTTACAAAGCTTCAGGTCTGAGAGAATAGATTTTCTGAAGATTGTGCACATCAGAGCACACATTTATCTCCCTGCCTAATTTACATGTACAGTTATTATTTGTGTGGGCAGCAGCAGCCACTGTGCATGTGGATGATTAATGAAATGTGTAAAAAACCTCATGTATTTGGTTGCTATGAGTGTCACACAATCCTAATAATTTTGTGCATAATTTGTGTCCAAAGCACATTTTTTCTCTCACGCAGTTACACCTTTTAAAAGCCAGTTTGAATACTGGGAATCTGTCCCCATCTCTTTTAACCTCATGCAATCTTGAGATCAAGATTGCAAAACATAAAAGAACAATTTCTTACTAATAATATCCCTAATGTTCTGTTTAGTTTGGGTTCTGGTAAACGGTCACTGATTATATTACATATTATGCTAATGAAGAGCAAGATGCTATTTCCATGCTTGTCCTGAGCTGGTACAATATTACCCAAGAGAAAAGGCAGAGATCCTTTCCTGGTGCATGTGACCCTCCAAAATTGGAACTCGTTGTCACTAAAATAATTGATGCACAACACTTCTTGACACGTCTGTTTTTAATTAAAGCATATTTCAATTAAAAAGGGAGAACAATTTTAAGGGAATCTTTCTGCCAGATGGTGATCCCTAATTTACCTCAAACGTGTTGGCTGCAGCATGAGTTGTCCCTGATTAGCTGAGGTTGATCAGATGTGTAAAATAACACTTTTGATATGAAAAATGTGTTGAAATGACCCCATGAAATGACCAGGTGGGTCTTTTCTTCCATTGATATCTGAGCTATTTAAGAACTAATGGGAAATCTGGCTTTGTTCTAAAACTATGATTGTGGAAAAGAACCACTACTAATTCAACAACCAGGGGTGCTGCGAGTACTCCACGAGTACTGTGGCTGCAGGTAGCTATCGAGTCCCTAAACCAGCTCCCTATCCTCTCCTCACCTGCAAATTGGCAGAGAATTATCTTCCAGTACATTATCTTCCGTAAAAAAGAAATATAGTTTCAAGGAAACAACTTAAATGCAACTCCAGCTTTTTCTACCGTTAAGACTCCTAAGAAAAAACAAATATAGAACATGTTTTGTCCTACTTCATGTTTCTATGTTGAAGCAATTTGTACAAATACTACGTCTGGCCTGTGGAGTTCACAACTTCAGCTCCCGCAAAACGATTTTCAAGACCTAATTGGAAAATCTGCACTACAATATGGGTTAATATTAGATGTCTCCTTTCACTTTTACGTACTTTCATTTCTGTCAGCTCTTAATTTGGCATGCTCATTGATGGTGAATGAATTGACTACACCATACTGAAACAGCAAATCATGCATACAATGAACATTAATATTTCCAGCATGTAAAATACCCCTTACACATCAGTGAAATACATGTTTTATAAATTAAACTGAGAATGCAACCATGATTTGACACTACCTTAGCAGATTATGAATTGCAATTTATTGCAGTGGCTGAATGCCAGTCCAAAAACCCCCGAGTCTTGGATGACCTTCAGCACCCTTCAGACTTTCCCTCTGCTCTGCTGGGTGCCATGTGTAGATTACCACTTTTTGGATTACGATAATTTTTTTTTTTTTAAATACTGGGGATTTAAGTTTATTCTAGTGCCAGAACCGGCGGTGCTGCTGCGGCAAGGGGCCAGGATTCCGTGACTGCTGGGGAGGCTACAAATCCCTTTGCTGCTCTGGTCAATCTGGACCTGAGAACTGGGCAGGATTAAGGATCATTAGGTTACATGGAACCTCACCGCAGTCACTGCATACACTCCTGCTAATTTAAGAAGTTTTTACATTAAGGTGTAAATAATCCTAAACCAGATCTGGCCACATTAGTATTTTATGAGTGGAGAGGGAGAACAGAGAGGTGCAGAAGCGGGACTGAGCTGTGAGTGGATAAAATGTTGTTGCCTTTTATCTTTCCTGCAGTTGTTATTTCTTTCTATGACTATCAATAAAACTTTACCTTAGCGGTAACTCACAGGAGACGTAACTGATAGGAAATTAGATTCTCTGATATCTTGATATTTGCTGCTGCGATATTATATGAAAGGTTAGCTGGTATCTGAGACCCCAGTCCTACCCGCTGGGTCGCTGTGAGTAGACTCACGGAGGCAGTTTTATGATCAGGGCATTGTTAACTACCTGACACATTAATTCCATGGTATTTACAACAACCCTTGGAGCCTTAATATTTCACCAGCCCCATTGGAAAGAAATGACTTTTCTCAAAAGCCCGATTCAATGGCACTTGCCCGGCAAAGCAGAAAGTCCCTGCAGGCCAGGCGGCATTTTAAGATTTCCAGCTCACATTTCATAGCGTAAAGATCATCCTCTTACACACCAGCCATGGCAATACTTGGGAGCTAACATAGCTAAATACCTCTTTACATACTACTGTATTTCTTAGAGGGCAAGGTTTTCAGTTTCAAAACCTTTTTTAATTTGCATTTCAAAGTAGCTATAAAATATGAATTCCAGTACAAAGCATTAGCATAAAGCCATTCAGTATTATATATTCTGTCAAAAGTGCCAAGAAAAATTCCACAACTATTGCATTTCCATCTGGCAACATCTTCCTACCCTGAATATTTGCATAAAATATTTCCGCAATAAAGAAAAATTATGAAACATAAACTCTTTACATTATTTCCAAACAGATAACTTCTTCACAATCGCATAAGCCAAGGAACCCTGCTATTGCAAACAAACTAATTCCCTCTTTTCCAACTATTTCAGAACAGTTTCAGAACACTCCCTACCCTGTCTTTCACTTAAATGTCTAGGTAGATTTTTAAATTTATAAGATTTTTGGGTTTTAAACCAATAAGAAATCACCGAAGAGAGGGTCAACAAGGTGCTCCTGTTCACTGCTGTTTGTGTGCTCAATTCTACCTCCATTTGCAGCTTAGGCTTGCCAAATTATTGAAGTAAGTTGGTGCACAGCATCATTTCCCCCCCTGGTATTTAACCTGTTGAATTAGCCCTGACTTTTCATAGGTACATCTTTGCAAGTTAACATTTAACCTGGCATTACCCTATCTCACAGAATTAGACTTTAAATACTGTATTTCCAGCGTTCTTCCAGATCTTGGGCAGCAGAGAAGAAAGTTATCATACAGCTGCAGCAAAACATACAATAAAATAATAAAGAAAAACAGGTGGGACTAAGGATCGGATCTCTGGTCGAGCTGGGAATTATAGTTAGACACTGAGCTAAATTCTGCATCTGGGCTACAGTGAGGCTGATGGGGAGAGTGGGCGAGGAGAGCAGAGTGCGTTAGATGCCCATTTGTCACCATGGCTTTCCCATAGATTTGGATACATCTGTGAAACCCTCTTCCACACGTGATAAATCAGTTTGTAAAGATGTATTTGAAAGGAGAGGGTGCTCCAGACATTTAAGTATTAAAACTCTTGACCCAACATTTCACATGGAGAAGACTGTATAGCTCTGTTTGCCACCATCGTCTGTCAAAATAATTTGTAGAAGATACCACCATTTTATACTCTGCAATAACTCTTTAGCCCAGTAGTGATATGGGTATGATGTTTGTAATAGTGGAGATGAAACCCACGTTAAAACAAGGTAAATAACTTAGGCATGCTATTTTTTTTCTTTTCACTTCACTGGGAATGGTATTCACAGCAGTTCTGTTCAGAGCTTATTTCAGCAAAAAGGTCGTGTGTGTTTCAGTCACAGAAACGAAGAAGTTTAATGCAAAGCATATTTTCTTTCTTTAAACATGCACATTTATCTAAACCCTTCCATGATTACGTGTCAACCTTCTAAGAAAAGGAGGAAGAAAATGCAAAAAAAAGTATGTTTGTGTTTTGCACATGTCCATGCAGGTTATATGGAATAGGCAAACATCTTGCTCATGCGATTATAAATTACTTCTCAGTTACAAAAATACTTCTGTTAAAATATAGCTACATTTCCCAGCCATTTACAGCAAGGTTCATTCTCAAAAACTCATGCACTTTTCATGCTTTAAATGAAGTTCAACAGAGATTAAACTTCTCTCAGGCACAAGCTGTTATTTAACCAAGCAAACAAGCAACACCCCGCGACACCCTCCCCAGCTCCTTCATGGGTGCCCCAGTTAACGCCACGCGCCTGAACTCAGCATAGCGTGGCAGGCTGGCACTGCAGAGGACAGCCTATGTTTTAAACACAAAGGAGGAGCAAAAGAGCCAACGCTGTAAGGGTTCACTTTTAGACAGCAATCAATCCGGAATACGCAGTCAACAGCGCTGCAGCAGAACCACTGGGGGAATTAGAAACACAGCTTGTCCCCACTGATTTTGCTGCTCAGTGACTAGGGGACACGCTAAACTACACCTTACGCAGGGTAAACCACCAGCTATAATACCAAACTTAGACTCAAGTTCCTTTTTAGTCCTAATTAAAGGGAAAAAAAGAAGGAAAACATGATAAAAATTACTTTTAACTCAACCGTATATAGAGTCTAGACTTGCACAAAAGAATTATATTTTTTTTAAAAAATCCCTCTTTGAAGAGCCACAGTTTGAGAATAAACCAAGATGCACAGGCTGAAATAAACCTGCCCAAACATGATTCACTGAGGCATGTTTTAAGCGAGTGCTTTCTACAACCCTACCTCTCTTTTAATATAGCTTTATGCTCATGTTGATGTAATAAAACATTATTTAGAGTGAGGCTCATGTGTCCAGAAAGAGATTCCACAAATTCTCGAGACCTTTTACATTGTTGGCATCAACCATTCAAGCACACAAGAGTTACTCTGTACGGCAAAGGCTTAAGACAAATGACAGTGATGCTGTAGAAGACCCAAATAATGCCCTTCAGTGATGCTAGAAAATATATTCATTGAAAGCCAGAGGCTCTGGCATTCTTTTTTTCATAGCGAGAGGGATTCAGTAACAGCCTCTAATTTCTTTGGCATGATTATACAGAATCTCATGTTGTGCACGCCCTCTAATGCATGAAATAATGCTTTTCTGTTTAAGAGAGCCAGGTCTAAAACAGGGGCATGGCAGAAATATAATCCCAAAGACAAGGACAGTTGAAGGGACTTCTATACCACTTGCAGTGTTTGGGAGCAAAGGTCCATGCTTATACTAAAGGCTCTGAGGGAAATTAAGTATGAACATTTTAAATTAAAATATCTTTTCATTGACAAAATGTGAACATTCTTAATTTTCTGGATCATTAAACATCCTCCTGGAAAGTGAGTTAGGAAACTTTGGGATATATTTACAGCATCAGGTTGGGTTGCGATGTCTAATAATGTGGTGATTCAAGCTCACATTTGCAGAAGATCAGTGCCCTCACAAAGCCTTCTCCAGGAGGGAGCAAGAGTCTTTCCTGAAAGGTCACAATTCATGCACAAAGTACCAGTTGTCCAGTTCCCTTTCATTTGGGCTAAGGATCAGCAAAGGATCTGTTTCATTAGAAAAGAATGAAGGAGTTCTTGCAGATATACTTAACAACTAAGTATATCAGGATTAAATGTGTTGGATGGAAATAGAGAAAAGGAAAACACAAACTGGGATTTGTACATGCAAAATCTAAGCTCTTCTAAGTCTCACTGATTCTTACCATGCTGTCTTAGAGAAGATTTATGTCTCCATCAAGTGGGTTCTTTTTTTTGGCAGAGATTCAGAAAGCTCAGAAATGGGAAGGGGCAGATAGATGTCCAGAGCTGCCCAACAACAACTGATGTAACTCCACCCCATGAAGTTAATTTTAAATTTATTTCGGAAGAAGAATCTAGAAAATTTCTTACCAGCAGGAAGAGAAACACCAAAACAGGCACCAAATGGGCAAGAAGCCATGACAGGATTTCCAGTGTTGCTGTTCACAGCATTTTGCCAGTCTTTGGTAGAGAAGCCATGGTCATAATTTTAATTGCTTTGCATGCCAACAAATACAGCTCCGGACTAGAACTCCTGAATTCTCCATAGCACTGCCATGTTGCATTTCAGATTCCTTTGAGGTAGGAAGTCTGTTTCTGAAATTTGGCTTCAAGATTTAATCTTTGAGTTTTCATTCCAAGTTTGCAAAATTAAACACAAGAGACAATATAAATCACAAGCACTCTGAGCAGCTCAGGAATGCTTGCAGCAAGTGTTTACAGGTTAGGGTAAACAGCACTGTGGTGATCGTAAATACCATGAATTTAGCATGTAAAATATTATGACATACTAATCTATTTATGTTTCATGATTGCACTTACTTTGCATAAAAATAAAATTACAGGGAAGGATTTTATTCCTGCATGCAAAACCTTTTCCTTTCCATCCCTGAACTGCTCTTTAGAACAAGATGCTCCTTTTGCTCCTCGCTAAAACGGTAATATTTTATCCAATAGGCAGTATGATATCTAAGACTTCTGGACACTATCATAATCAAATATAATACTAATAATATGATATTCTTCTTAGCTCCTCAGAGTACCAAAGTAATTTTATTATTTTGAAGATGGTTTGAAAGCATCTTAACTACACCTTTATTGAAGCAACATAAATGTCTTCAAAGCTATCTTGGTGCAAATGTATCAAGAATACTCTTGAAATTCCTTGTTATACCTTGTACCTGAAAATCTATTTGAAACATATTCTACTGTATTGAATTTCTGTCTGAAACAGCTGATTTAGGCAGCTGATAGAGTATGGCAGGTGCCCCATTCATTGTGTTATCATTTTATACAGTCTGTCCATAAAGCCCCCAAGAGAAGGATGTACTGTCTGTCCATGAAAAATAATCCACTGTCTGTGGCTTATGGGAACAGCAATAGAATTTTAAATACCTTGGAAAGACCAAAGCTTGGCCATTTACATTATTCTAGCAGCATTTTTCTAGCTGAATGGCCATATTCAGTCTCACAATGAGAGGAGTAATGCAATTAAACCAGCACCATAACGAGGAAGTGGAAACATGGGTTTTAGTTTGAAAAACAAAAGCTTCTAAATTTTAAAATAATGAAGCAACATGACTGTTGCACACGACGGGAAGAATGCATTATTAGACACAGCAGTAAAATGTCAAATATAATGTACTACAGCAATATTCTACAGTTCACCTATGGCTCTTTTGATACCCTGTACTCGTGTATTTCCTAATGTTAACTGCTGACACCCCCACCATTTTTGCTCCCCCCAACAATTGCCCTGTCCAACAGGAGGAAAAATGTTTAATCCAATGCCTCCTGAGAAGGGGCAATCAGAGCAATCCCGGCATGCCCTAAGTAAGGCCGGCTCACGAGCACGTGGGCTGGGAGCCGGCACGGCTGGCTTGGCAGGCAGGAGAGCTCTGCAAATGGGACGGGGTGCAAGTGAGAGAGCAAGGTGTTAAAAAGGACAAAACCATCCAGAATGGGCAAAATAAAGTCTAAAATGTCAGAAGCCACCACTGAAGAAAAGTTTAAACCGCAGTCAGGTGGGATAAGGACACAACTGGTGCGTTGGCAAAGCTCTGGCCACAGCTCAGCTCCTCGGGGAGGAAACCAGAGGGGCTTGTGCCATCAGTTCGAGTGTGATTTTAGGTAGCCTGGCAATGATAAACAAAATATTATTGTATAAAGGAGCACGAGACGAGAACAAAGGAATGGGAACCCCTTCAAAATTTACTGTGACTTGGGTAAGACAGTGGAAGTTTGGGGATATCAAGTGGAGGAGGTTCATAATGGCTGTTACTTTAAAGGCAAGGGAGAAAGAGTCACAGAAATGGAAAAGAAGGGATTTTTTTCCCCCTAGTATAAGCTGCTCCCAACTCCATGCTCAGTAAACATCTGGTTTTTGGTCTCGCCATAGGAGAAGTGTAAGAGGAAAACGGTCAAAAGCAATTAGTGGCAACACTAAAAATCCCAAGGACAAATAAAGTTGTAAAAGAAGAGCAACTACCCCTGTGGAGGAAAAAAAGAACCCAATCAGAACCTGTTCCTGTTGCAGTCATGTATTAGACAAAACTGAATATAATATAAGAATAAAATATATGTATTTAATAGAGAGAGAGAGCATAAGAAATCAGGTTGTTTGGAGGGCCCAACCCCACTCTAGATGTGCAAATATTTTCAAAGACTTTTACCCAGGCAAAAGCAGCAATATTCCCTCGGCTCTAAGCGCTGACCAAATGGGTTTCATATGCAGTAGACAACCAAGTGATACAATCAAACAAAACACAGAGGTAATTCATAATACAGAATAAAAACTAAAAGTCCATTGCTATCCTTAGATCTCTTTGAAGGCCTTGCAGGCCTTTAGCAGGGTGGCTTTGCTGAAAAATACTGTTATCAGAGACAAGGCTTGGAGAAAATATGAAGACCTGAATAAATATAACCTATGAATCTCCATTCGTTAGAGTAAAAGTTACTAAGACATGCTCCAAAAGATTTCAACCACAAGAAAAGGTTGGGTTTATGTCCTGTGCTGTTCTTTTTTATTGAAGTTCTGGAAGAGTCACATCAGTGCAACTAATCAAAAAAAGCCCCAACATCTTACTAAAACAGTAAAGTAGTGAGTTCTATTCATAAATAAAAAATGAAAGTGCTGTCTCTGGATGGTGCAATGTTACTGGCTGTCACCTCACTCATACTTTTAAAGAAATCCTATGAAGTCAAGCCTGTAACGCTAATTATCTTAAATCAGTCCAAGAATCCATGACTAGAAAGACACATACGAGCTTCCTTGGTCCAAACAAATGAGATCATTGGGAACAATACTTCTTCAGCTACAGAGAGTTCATTTCTTTCCATCATTTCAAGACGGAGAATTCTCCCCTCTGCTTTCCCCTCCACACAGCCAATTCTCCAGGGGTTGCCACGTCCATCATGGACCCCATGTACCTGGGGCTGTCCCCCCGCTTTCCACATTGGGAAGCTGCTTCCTATACATGGTATATCCACAGTACAGAGGGCATGGCATGCTTAAATCTACGCTATTTAAACCTACATCATCTGTGACAATGTATCCATGACAAGTGTTTCCAAATGTAGATAATTAGGCGATAATTCCATATCCAATATCCACAGTATCACTTATCAAACAAAACAATGACCAAATACATCAGTAAATTGTGTCTTAATCCATTTGAGTAAAAAAATTATTACCTCAGAGAAGGATCCACTCACAAAACTATTACCATTAGCACCCGGTTGTGGAAGAACTCATTTTGGAAACTATTCTCTCCTGCACATTAGTGGCACAGAGAAATAATATACGATCATTTTTAATAGAAAAAACTGACAGACAGTCTGGATCAAGCTGATTTTATAAAGTAATTTGTTCTTGGAATTTGACCAAAGGAAAAATGGATAGATAACATTAAGAGGTCAACCAACCAAATAGTAATTTACACTTAACAAATTCAAGTTATGACTGAGATTTGGTAATTCCTGTATGGAAAGTTCATGTATCATCTTAATGTTAAAATTAAGACCTTTTCAAGAGTACTCAAGGCTTCTAAAATGCCGTTCGTAGCAAGTCAATTTGGGTTTCGTTACTCTGCGCTGGGGACAGCTGATCACATAGCTTCCTCCTGCTGCTGCTCGGCGCGGTGTTTATTCGGTGTGTTGAGGAGCGGTGCTGGAGGGGTGCTGAGCTGCTGGGCAGCAGGCAGAGCTGCCAAAACTGCCTCTCAAAAAGCAGTGCCCGTGTGGTCTGGGCTCTCCTCTGCCATGCGCAGAGCAGATGGGAAATAAATCACTAACAAAGAGGCACTTCTCTGCTGCTCCAGTTTGGGCTCTTCACTAAAATTGTAATGGCTTTTTTTCCCAATGTGAAATAATTCACTACTTTGAGAGAAATTGCCTAAGAAAATAAGGGCTTTTGCCTTAAATGTATTCCTTTGGCAGAACTGTTCAGCACGTTCTCCCCCCTAAAATGTCAAATACATCTTACTAATGAACTTTAGCTGACCCTAAGAAGTCATTTCATATGCGTAAGCAGCAGAGCTGGCTCAAAAAATGTAGTTGTTGAAATAGATTTAGAATCTCCCAAAGATCAGGACAATGTTTGCTATTTGGTTGCTTAAATTCATAGCAGTGAGAGAAGTAGCTAAAATAGTTGGTATTTATTCAGGTAAAAATATACTTTTCCCAGTATATTTAATCTAAAAATTTATTTTATGAGCAGAAATAAATACTTTCTACTTTGGGAGGATATAAACTGAATGTATTTGGAAAGATACACTGTTCTGTAACAGACACCATTAAAGCAATGCTGCCACATTTCAGTGTCGATATAACCACTAATATAATTTAATGGATCTGGCTCTGGCTATTTCAATAGGGTTTTTGCTACATACTAATAAGTTTCTATGACATGCATTTTATATATTTAATTCCTTCTGGTCCTTCTAATCATGACTGTATTGTCTGTTGCTTAGATTTCTTACATTTTTCCCCCTTTTTGGTAACATCAGAATATAATTAATTCCAGTGAGTGAACTTAATTGCCTCAGGGAAAACCTGTGGTTGGAAAACTCCCAGTCTCAAATAATGTAGAGTTGGAGACATACCCCTATGTACTCTTCCCACACAATTGATAGATGGAAAAATTAAACAGCAGCAGCAGTTGCTGGAAAGAAAAACCATTCTGCAATCTTATCTTCTCTGTAGTAATTTCTACCTAGCACTGGAGGAATACCGTAGCAGATCCCATCTCAGAGCTGTGCATGACATGAGAAAAGCAGTCGTGGCCAAGGGGGTGGTAGGGATAAACGGACACGTTACCTGCAAGATGCTGCCAGGTCAGAGCAAACCACAGAGAACCTCTGCTCAGCTTTTAGATTCTCCTCTCTTTCCCATTCAAAACCCATTCTCATTTTCTGCACTGCTCAAAACTATATCTCTGCAAATTTGCTTATCTGACCTCTGTCTTCTGCAGCACTGTCCCCATGTGTGGGGGAGGGATGACAGCAACAGGTCCCTATATTTTGGATTTGCCAATGCCTGTTCTTCCCCAACACATCCTAGGAACCGGGATTAGTGTGCTCTGCTGTATTCTGCATCCTTGCTCAGCTCTCAAACTGTCACCGACACCCAGGGTACAAAGCTGGGATCCCAGAGAGTTTCATTAATAACTCTACATATTTTAGTATATTTTAGCTGCATACCCTAAGCAGCAGGAAAAGACCTGTTTTTTTAAGGCCTAAAATAAAAAAAACAGACATTTTCAACTGGAGAGGGATCACTCCCCAAGGAAGTTGCAAATACCATCATCAAGACTCACTGGTCACAGAGCATACAGCACTTACCGGCGCTCGTGGCGTGCTACCCCAGCTGCCAGCACATGCACTTGCTGGCAAATAACTGCCAAGCAATGCAGCCCCCCTCCAGCTCTAGACCTGCTCTACATGAGAAGAAAAACATTGAGAAATAAAAGAACAGATGTATAGAACATCTTATAAAATATTTTAATGTGATTTTGGGGGATGCTCCTCACACAAATGAAATTCTGGATTTTCAAGATGTTGCCACAGGGCTGGCGAGAAACCCTCCAAGAACTTTCTGTAATGGTCTGATTATGCTCTGCACCCACCTGCTTAATTAACCATTAAAAGTCTTCATTACTATTATTTTCATTTGGGGGGCCCGGCTTTGTAAAAGGCAGGGTGCGGAATTTCCATGCTGTAGGAATAAATGAGATATTGTAGATAAAATTGTCTTAAAAAACATTTGTGAAGTATTCAGCCTAATTTTCTGAAGTGGAACACATGAAGTTCTAAAAGAAACCTACTATTTTTAAGACCTATCATCAGTACCAGACAGGGTAATCCTGTTGTGAGCCATTGCACCAAAGCCAGACCCCGTTCCAGAAATACAACAAAATTGTTTCCAATTGTCTCAGGCAGCACAACCCCGCTGAATATTCCCACAGAAGCATAGTTCAGAAATGTCTTGTTAGACGTTTTGTCATCAACTGTGAGAATTTTTGAATTGATTTTGCTGCTACTAAACTGCAATGTATCAAATTGCCTAATCACATTGATAGTCAACATTCAATGTACACAACACAAAGAAAATGAAATCTATTGGCGTTCTGCTACCGCCAGCAGAAAGGAATTGAGATGGCCCTTTTGTATCCCAGCATTTAAAAGCCCCATGGGACACTACTTGTAAGAGAGTTAAACATACATAGTCATTCTGGATTACTACACATATGTACACGTACATACACAAACTCACCGCAAGAACTATTTCTACATAAAATCCCCATTCAAAAGATAAATGTCATATTAGGCCAGAAGCATTGCGTATTCTCTGCTTACATTTAGAGCTGAAATTATCTGAAGCAAATTAAAGGGACTGAAAATAACATTTGTTTCCACGTTCACTTAATTTCAAATGTTATCTTATCGCCCACACCAGCATTAATGTTTCTCACAAAATCATCAAATATTTGATTTCTAATTAAGCCCTTTTCATCCCAATGCTGGATTTGTCTTCCTCATCTTTAATTATGTTTCCATCTACATTATTCAAGAGCAAATGCAAAGATTTGCATTTTCACATTATATAGAAATCACATTGTAAATATTTATCAGACAGCTCCTTCTCGCCTTTGCTGTTCACAGATTCACGAAGCCAGGCTTATGGAAAAGAGCAAGCATTCCCCATACCAATGCTACCAATGCTTCACTTAGCTTAGTTGTAGCATTGTAAACACAAAAGACTGCTTGTTAGGATTGCACTGCCTGAAATAATTTGGTGTCCCCTTCGCCTCGGCTTCTTCTCATCACTCCTGCAGGTGTAAAACACACCCGAGGAAAGTCAGCATAAGCACAGGTAACACTTGTAGGTGTGGGGACCTATACACACACAGAAGCTGCAAATAGATTTTGTTCCACTTTCAGATCCAAATCTTACTACATCACTGAGCAAAATGAATGCAGCTTTGAAGGTACCACACAGGGGAGGAAGGACAGCAAAGCAAATTGAGCTTTTGGTGGCAGAGGTAGTTCAACACTCTGTCTTTTCCCAACTGGATATTTCCTTCCCATCTTCCTACCATTGTAAATCTGCTCTTATTTCATAAACCTCTTAGTTTTGGATTCATTTTGCTATGAGGGCTCTACTAATCCATTCCAGACAATTGGAAATAATAACAATTCTTCATTTGACCTTCCAGAACAAAATTATAAGATTTTCTGGCACAGGCATGGGTATTTTGCTAGAGAGAGGTTTGGTTTGCAAATATGTAACAAGTTATTAGCATTAAGAACAGTAGCACATTTATCACAATTAATGTCTCTGTGATGCTTTGTAATATTGAGTCACAGATTCATAAGCAGTGAATCAAGTCACGCTTTCTGTTTGGCACTGGAGCTCATTCTGCTAATCATCACAAATTATATTAGCGGGTGGAAGTTCCACCTAAACAAACTACCACCCTCCTGCTAATACTGCCTGCTTACTGCCAGAGGTAAAAATCTATTTTACAGTCCCAGCTCATACTGACTACTACCTTAATCCATGTCTGTTTAAAGCTGCACAGGATTACTGGTGCATGTTTGAACAATTCCTGCTAATAGTTTAATATTTACTCTCGGTAACAAACAAGCCATAGAGAAAACCAAAGGAAGTAATATTTAGCTTGAGCAAGGGCAAAGCAACAGGACTTAGTATTACTAATCATTACAAAATCATGCTTACAATTTCTATTCTACTTCTCAGAAGAATACTATTTTTCTCAAACACACCCCTCCCACCAGAGCTGTCCTGTGCTCAGTCTCAGACAAGGTAGGAATTCTGTTTGGAAAGTTGGACCTATTTTTGGTTACCCAAGTGTGGAACCTTATTTTTGTCAATGTATTTTTTTTTTTTTAAAATGCATTACAGTGTACTCTCTTACTTATTTAAGCAGGACCTAAGGGCAGGATTGGTGTGTCATGCTGAAGCAGATGGAACTGAGGAACAGAACAGAAAAGACTCTACAGGAAAAAAAACCAAACAAACCCAAACCCAACAGAATAAGGGGGAAAGCATTAGATGGAGGTTGTCATTTCAACCAAGAGGGATAACTTGCAGAGGCAGGACTATCTACTGTACCTACGCTGTACTCAAATTAAGACATATTTGCAGTTTCACACAGGGAGAGGGTGTGAGCAGGGGGTTGCTGCAGCGATGTAGCAAGCAGAAGGGGAGGTAGGAAAAAATAGAAAGGGAGGAAAAAAAGGGGCAGGGGGGATGCACAAGTGCTGTGGTGAAGGTAAAGGAGTTTCTTTCAGCCAGTGCAGAGAAATGTCCCAAAGACCAGGTTTGATTAACCTGGCCTCCTTCCTAGGTGTACCAACTTCACTCAGTTATTAGAGCTGAGCTTCGGAGTGTCCAAGGGAAACCAAGCTCAGGGGCGGGCACTGATGTCATCTAGTAAGTATTAAAAATCTCCATATTTTGTGTCATTACATCACAAGTCCTGCGTCAGAGCAGCAATTACAGTTCAGGATGGCACTAAGGTACAGAATACCACAGCCACAGTTTTACTGGATAACTGGGGCGCTGAAGATACAAGAAGAGCAAACCTTCCCTTCAGTTTGTGTACCATCTGGCACAAGGGTTTGGGCAGGAAAACACTCTTGATGGCATCTGGCTTTACCTTCTACCACTTCCCCTTTTTATACCAGTGTTTTAACTACAGTATGTTGTGAAATCCTTTGAGACAGGATATAGCAAGAAACATGAAATTCTCATGGCTGTAATACACAGAACTTTTTTTAGCCCCCAAAATGAGTGAAATGAACACTCATACAAATCACTACAAATTGGGACAATCTGCCTACAAGCCAGAGGGTCCAAGCCCCATCAGAACGTTTAGGGAGGAGATATCGGTATCACAAGTCCTTTCTTTCAAATCTTGTAGGCAGTATTTTGATTGAAGGCAGGTTTCTTTTGGAAATATCTTACTGAAAATTATGTCAGGCAGGATGATGTATTACTTTCCATCAGTGTGACAAAAAAAGGATGAATTAATGGACTGAAAGAATCTCTTCAATCTTGTATGTTAAATTTTACATTTTTTTTAAAAAATGAAACTTTGATAATGATGCAAAAATTCCCAATGCCCAGCACCCAGGTACAGGCCCTGGAGGGCTGAGCTCTGTCTACATTAAGACAAGAGATATTTTAAACCTGCCATGATAGAGTCTAGGTTTTACCCTAGACCTTTTCCTTGCTTCTAAATAGCACTGCATTGCAGTATACAAAGCCAAGATTGCTTTAGCTAAAGGTGACAAGATTTATAAATATATAATGTTAGAAAGCATTCAGGACATTTTTTTCCTAAGCCATAAGGGTGACAACTTCTACTAGAGCAAATTAAATAGGAAAACACATGACATTGTCCAAAACTCTTTTTTGGAAAACTCCACATTTCTGAACTCTCAGGTTACACTGCAGTCCCAGATCACCAGAGGTAACCGGTACTAAAACAATGGCATATATTTCATCCAAACAAGACAGTGTTTAAAAATAACATCTATTAAAAGGCTGGTAATAGCTAAAAAGGAAACCAATGGTTATCAAAGAGTTAAATAATTTTCAGTGAGCAGCATGTGGTAACAGCGTGGCTATTTTTTTTCTTTGTTCCATCTACAGAAGTTTGCAAGTTACGAAGAAAATGTTCTGAACTGTTGATTTTCTGGAGACATACCCACCCACACATTATGAGTACTTGCACATCGTAAATTTTATGATTTAATGAAAAATAGTCACTTAAATTCTGCCCACAGTAAGTAGTTATGGATTTTAGTAGTAAATCTGCATAAAAAGTCTACTATTTCAAAGTTGTAGTATAGAAAATTATATACACACAGAATAAGTGGTGGAAGCTAGCAAAGCTGTATATACACTACTATTAAAGTACATATAAAAACCCCACATACTTTTATAAAGAAATCAAACACTTTGCATCTTTTTATTTTGCTACTTTACAAAGAATCCCTCCTTCCCCAATAGTGAATTTAGTAAATTATGTGCTAATTCTTGCTAAGTAGATATGTTTTTCTATTGTAGTTCAAATTCCCCAAGATACAAGATAAGAAATCCAGCCAGATAAGAGGCTTAATTATGAACAGAACAAGCTGCAAATGTTTCTTTGCAGTTGTCTGTATTATCTTTGATTCAATACTGTGCTTCACTCCAATTCCTACTTACTACTTTACAGAATCACAGAATGGCTGAAGTTGGAAGGCACCTCTGGAGGTCACCTGGTCCAACCCCCTGCTCACGGAGGGCCACCTAGAGCAGTTTGCCCAGGACCATGTCCGGATGGCTTTTGAATATGTCCAAGGGTGAAGACTCCACAGTCTCTCTGGGCAACCTGTGCCAGTACTCGGTCACCTTCACAGTGAAAAAAGTATTTCCTAATGTTCAGACAGAACCTCCTGTCTTTCAGTTTGTGCTCATTGCTCTTGTCCTGAACATTAGAGAACAAATATCAGGTACTTGACACTGTAATTAGCTGGAAGTAACATTTCTTCTATTGTCAATAGTATCCTTGTGAGACAAAGTAGGAATCCAGTCTTTAATGTGGATTTGGTTTATGTTGCATTTGCAGCTAATCTGGCCTGGGGAGAGAGAGGAAGACCTTGGAAATCACTTTCCGCGACACCAACCAATGGAGAAAGGATAGAAAGATAACCATATGGTCACATTTGGAAAAGCATATTTCACATGTTTATAGCTCTAACGAGAGTACTTCTTAGTAGAAAGCAGCCTATTCAAGCACTCCGCTGAAGTAAAAAAAAAAAGATCACTCTACAGAATCAGTTATCGCCATCCTCGTGAACACCAGCATGAACACTGTGAGCAGAAAAACCACGTGCTTTGCCGCTATACCCGGGCAGGAGTGGAAGGCTTAGAGGGAGAACGGCCTGACAAGGCACCGAGGGCGCAGCCCGGCGGGGGAGGGCGCGGGGCCGCCGGCGGGGCGCGCCGCTGTCCGCGGTGCTGAACCGACCGCGCCGCCGCTGTCCGCGGTGCTGAACGGACCGCGGGGGCCGCAGCGGGGAGGGGAGGAGAGGAGGGAGGGGGACCCGGCTTCTCTCCTCGGAAGCTAGAGCAGGGTGGGAGCTGGCTGCTGGGGGAAACACGCCCTCCTTGACATGTAATTTCAAATCGTCGCACAGCGGAAGACACTTCTGCCCAGAGAGGAACAAATTAGTTTTGTTTCCACGCCGATGTTTCAGATTAAAGTGAAAAGAGACGAAAAATCAAGATACCGCTGCAATTCTATAAGAACTCTGGGTGCAGGTATGTCTCGCACCAGCTTTTGCTTGTCTGTTGAGGATTATCAGGTTTTCTGTGGCTTTCACAGATTATGTCTTTGCGACTGAACTATTTAAAGAGACACAATGATGTCATCATGAAAACAGGTCATACCCACAACCACATGCTAGTGGGACATATCCAGCATCATTTTTTGTTTTCTTAGCAACTACAGACACAGTTGATTATTTCTGGAGAAAAAAGCAGAAACTCAGTCACATGCCACATTGGTAAATTTTGCCACCTTTCTACACAACAAAAAGAAATAAAGTATTTATAAGGAAGAACATTGTTTTCAAATCTAGTACATGTCTTGCCTCTCGTTTTTTGATTAAAAATAAACATGCAAAAGGGGGAAAAAAGCAACTAAAGATGGTACAGATATTGCTTGTGTGCTCCTAATACAATAATCTGATAAGTGATTGACAAGCGATCTTTTCCAACAGCTAGGAAACTGCCTGTACTACACACATGCAGTTGGCAAATCCTTTCTTTGCTAGCCTACGAAGCAGTAGCCGAACAAGAAAAGTCTGTTTCCTATCTCATCACTCAAGCTATGTCCTTTCTCTGTCATTCAACCCATTATATCAGTTTTCTACTGGGAGTCAGACCCAAGGGAACTATAGCACAAACACTTTGAGACAGCCTCACCACTTTTTTCCCCCCAATGTCAAGAATGATTTATCTATTTGTAAACATAAAGCATGACCCATTACCTGATAATTTGATCTACCTGAAAGGTTCTTGGATTAAAAGGGTAGTAAGCACTCTGGCAGGAGCCTAGGGAACTAACAGTGCTTTCACTGAGCACACATACATGTCTTAAGACCTGGATAGTGGCAGCCTTTGTGAGAGCCCTTCTAGGACTGGACAGTGTATGAAAAAGAAGAAAGTCAAATGAAAAGAAAAGGGAATCTGTTTTTGTTTCAGGTGGGACGTCACTAATATGTAGAGTAGACAGTTTGGCCCAACATCTTAAAAGAAAATCAGTTTATTTAAAACATGAGATGAAGTCTCATTGCAAATGTTCACAGATCATTATCTTCTTAAGTTCACCTTCAAAATACTGAAAAATAAAATTCTGGACTTCATCAACTCTACAATGTATATAATACTTTGGGGATAGTATCATTTTTTTCTGGTTGTGAATTTCTGATTGGTTACTACACTGCTTTATTCCTTCCTTCTACATATCTAATGGGGATTTTATATTGCTTTTCATTGTGCCCTATTTTATTTTGTGCCTTGTGTTGTGTGTCAGTCATGGCTGTTTTAACAGAAATATGTGTTGATTGGACATGAATCTCAAAGAAGAATATTTTCAGTGACAAATATTCAGCTCAAGTTGAGTGTACTTTATTAAGCATAAAAGTATGCCTAAAAACCAGTAAACTTTTCAAAGAGATGCATATGTTACTCCCCAAGTAATTTTCCAGAACAGTAATCATTCATCTTGCTATTTCAGTTACCGGATCCCAGAAAAGGCTTAATAATCTTTCTTACAGTTTTTCTTAAACTGTATTATCTGCAAATATGTTTATTTTAAAACTTTAATAACAGAGCAACCAATTTCCAACTACCTAGAACTATGCAAGTTACCTGTGATCAATCATTATGAGTTTGTTTTAAATTATCCATTTTCCTCAGTTGCCATTCTGCACACCCCTTAAGCCAGAAGTAGGGAGACAAAGGTGGTGCCAGTGAAAAAAAAAAAAATAATTGCAGCCTTGTTTACCACCTGGTACCTTCAAGCCAGCTAACAAAAGGACATGCACAACTGTAATGAAATGCTATTGAGATGAGATGCTCAGGCTTCAAGGGCAAGAAGCATATAAACAAAGCCTGAGGAGTCTTTTCCCTTTAATACTCACAAGTATTCAGTGTCCACATTCCAGAAGACACCGTTCCTCTCCCATAAAATTAAGACAAAACTTCAGACAGGAGAGATGCTGGAAATTATCAAGACCTGGAGGCAGCAGCAAAAGCAAGGAATTGTTTCAATTGTGTGTGGGGGGTTCTCCTTATCTAGTAGTTCCTTTTCTATTTGACAAGTTTCTCATCAGTATTTCATTTTGAGAGCAACAGTTTTCTGCAGTCATGAAGGCAGCTAGCTGATGCAAAACAAGTTCAAACATTTGATTCAAAGGTATCATAATTAATGATTTATCACGCTTCTGAGTCTTAGAATCACACAATTAGGTTGTCTCTCTGAACTGAAATATGGTAACCACAGCCAGCAGAGCTAAGCTACAGCTTTTCAAAGCCAAATACATAAAAGACATACATGATCTTCAGTAAGTCAAGGAGAGCTTACATCATCTTCTATCAATGAACCGTGATGAACCAATTGATTACATGGCTGGCATCTCACACTGGCCAGAGGCAAAGCCCATTTGCCTAGCTATCGCCATCTCATGGGAACCAAATGGCTTTTAAAAAGTTCTATGAAAACTGCTAACCATGAAAGTTGTGGTACAGCTGACCAGAAAGCATCCCTGCTGCTGTCGAGCAGAGTAAGAACTGTTTCTGGTACCTCCCCTTCTTCTCACTTCTCTAAAGTTACTCTAAAATTGTTGCTCTGTGTTTTTGTACTTATTTTCTTGGCTGCGACAACAAGGAAATGTCATATTTGATGAATTCGCAAAGTTTTAATGATTACGTATGAGTAAGTGCCTGCATATTGGGAATGCACAGCTACAGTCAAGGCTTAGGCCATCACTGCTAACTCCTCTGGGGGTTAGCACTCGTGCTGGTGCCCTGCCCTCCCACCTTGCACACAAGCTGTGCAGGCACTGACAAAAGGCCCCACCTTTGATTCTGGGCATTTTTTACTTTGGGTGTACAGATTTTTCACTGGATTTCAGTTTCCTATGGGTTTAATTACTTTTTCTACTTCCTGTTTGCATATTTTGTCTTTTTTTTATTTTTAAGAGTGGAAAAGTTTTGAGGGCAAGAGGGGAGAAATGCTTTTGAAACTCTGACTTCTCTCAGTCCTAGTAATTCCCCGTCTTCCCTTACAAATGCCTCAGGATGTTTGTAGTAGTAGTGGAAATGAGCTCAAAGACCTTATCTTTCAACTACAAAAGACCAAATGTCATTCTTAAATCCCCAGCTGCAGACTGCACATGCTGACACTCTCTGTTGTGCCCAACAGTCTGAATAAACCTTGGGTTTAGGTATTATTCCTCCAAATCAGAGTTTCAAAATTCTACCTCACCACAACTGCTGGTCCCATGTACTGGTATAAACAGATATTTGGTATAGACAGTTTCAATACCCATCCCACTGCAGTGACATGCATTTGTTAGCCCACAGGCTCTCATCTATTTTTTGGGCACAAGATCCTTTCTGTCTTTCATGATTCAAGTAGCCAACCACTCTTTTGCTCCTGGGAGTGTGTAAATCCAGCAAAGCTGAACAATGGGAGGCTTGCACTGAGAAAGGAAATTGAAAACCAGGATTAGATTTCAGCTGAATTAAGTGGCTGTGTTGTGACAGTGGTTTCTCAAAATACTTCATAAATTTCTCTCTCCCATCTGCATCAATGCTTATTGCTAACATATTTTGACATGCTAGTTGCTTTCTACTTCTTTGAAAAAGAAATGGGAAAACCTCCAAAGAGTCCAAATTTCAGTCTGACTTTCTCCCTCCTCCAAATTTTTCAGAGGAAGATTGCCAGACAGCAGGAGAAATTTGAGGGACTCCATACTGCTCAGCTCAGCACATTTTTATGCAAAGACTAGGCACAGGCATATTTCTTAGGGCACCTTTTGCTAATGCAAAAGGAATGGCATTATAATGAATTTGCCCCATTTTTCAAAGGTCTTGTTCTGGAATGTAGGCCAAATTGAGGACTTGGCAAATGGATGTGTTTGACTGCTTGGTTATTCCCGAACTCCACTCCCCTGCTTCCAGCTTGGGTCTTGTAAACACAAAATTTCAAGAGAGTGTAAAATTACAGATGGGTCCAGCAGCGGTTTCTCTGCTCAGATGTTTTTTTTCACCTTCCTTAAGTTTGCCTTATACTTGAGCCGAAAACGTGGCTCAGTCCAAATGCTGCATTTAATTCTGGCCAAGTTATTATTTGGTTAAGACAATCAATTACTCTTCCATTCAGTTGTTAACAGGTCAAGGTTAATTGTCCCTGGTCTGTTCTGGCCTTATCCCTGCCCTTCCCTGAACCTGACAGTATCAATTCCAAACCAAAAAATATGCAACATTTGCCATTAGGAAAGCACATGTGTATCAGACAGAAACATATCCACTACTGCATTAGATCAGAGTCTATCCTTAGCATATGTGTCCAAGGACTAGCAAGGATGATGCAGCCCAGCTCTGAGAGGCACACGTGCCAGTGGCATTTCTGGGCACACACCTGTGTGCTCAACCACGCGCTGCAGAAGCTGAGGCCATGATCCAGAATGGACGACCATCCTGCACATAAAATTGGGGGACCCTCACAGCCTCAGGCACTGCGATAATCAAGGTCACAGTAAATAGATACAGGTTCCTTTGCCTTCAGAAATGTTCCCTCGTTTTTCAAAGGTTATTGACAGGCTTGGCGCTAGAAAAGTGTAAGAAAATATTCCCATCTTCCTTTGCATTAAACAAATAGGGTGCAGAACTGAGATCAGTGGGTGTTGCATTAAGACAAATTAAGCAGCAATTCTAGTATCCAAGCTTCATTTTCCCACAAATGTACAGCTCCCAGAAGTACTCATTTTACTCCGAAAGACCCGAAAGCATTGAAAAATGCATCGTTTTCCAAACGAGGTTCCTGACGGAACCTCCCCGCGCAGGGTACGAGGGGCCTCTTGTGGTGGTCGAGCGGCTGGCTCAGTGCTCTGCATGGCCAGCGGGCTCCAACAAGTGCCAGCGGCAGACACAAATGTATATGCAAATTTATCTCTCTCATTAGAGGAACCTCACTCGTTTAATACATGAGGCGTTAGCATATAACCCACTACTGCAACCTAGTTTATCATCCCTGGTCTCTGGCTATGAACACAAGGCATCTAAAAATAAAACAGTGCACTCAGTAATGTTTTATTAAATGCTGTCAAATCTAATGCAGCCTGACTAACCACGGTGTCACAAAAATAATAGCTGCTGGAAATAGCTCACCTAGCTTCGGTTTGAACCTGGTTCAATGGAGGAAAGAGTCAAATTGTCCCCGTAAATCCAAGACCAGAGTTCTCAGCACAGAAAAGCTCTGTTGGATCTGCGAGCCTGCCTTGTACTTTACATTAGGTGGCATTGCTCCAACTTTGCAACTGAAGGCAGAGTTAAACTAACGAATATCTCTTCCTTGCACAGGGGCTCCGTCTGCTTCAAGAACCCCACTAGCAATGATTTCTAGATTTTTGTAGTGAACTCAGAAGCCACCAAATGCTGTCCGGTGACTGGCAGCAGAGCTTCCTATAGCTGACCAATACGCACTCCTAGCAAGGGTCCAAATGACCTGTTCACACCTACCCTGCACACCTCAGTCGAACAGGGTGGCAATTTCTATCTCCTGTATTTTTTTCAAACTATTGAATTAATTTATGCACTCTAGTCTACAGTTTGCTCTGTCACAAAGCTGAAAGCAATATTTATAGGCTCTATATCTGTCTGCTGATTTATTGACCAAAAAGATCCTGCTCCAGAGACAGCCACAAAACCGCTTGTCTTCAAAAAATGGGCTCTATATTTGGGTTTCTAGTTTAGAGTCGCCTTGAAAAGAGAAGTACAGTCTCCAGCCACTAGTCACCCGGTCTGCAAGGCAGCATGAATATTTATTCCAAAATCAAATTTAATTTTTAATCCCTAGATCAACTTCTCTAAGTCCCCTTTAGGAAAAAAAAAACCCCAAAACCTACAAACCACATTTATTTGTAGGAAAAGGACCACAATTTGTTTTTTTGGAGAACACAAAGTGCTAAAAACACATTAAGATCCCTGCTTTCTGCAGAAGAACACACCACCATTTGGAAATGCCTTTTTTCCATCAAAAGCACTGCTAGCATCGGCTGAGATCCAGGTCTGACACGCACAATCACACATTCAACTGTACCTACAAGAGGCACACCTGCTTGCAGGTTCATTTGAGACACCAGTACTCCCCTAAAAGTCCCTCTTTCATGATTTGCCCATAATCTAGCTTTCATTTATCCAAAGTCCTAGAAAGGAACCCAACGAAAGGCAACGAATAGGCAAACGGGCCCCAAGGCTGTACTCACCGGTGTGCTGCTGTCGGAAAAGGTGTTCATGCTGATGGACCTGCTCATCTTGTCCGAGGAGAGGGATGGTGGGGACGGACTGCGCTTGTCCAGCTGCTCGTGGTGTGGCAGGTCCTGGCGCTGCAGGTACTCACGCCATGCTCGCTGGATACTGAGGTAAACACCAAGGCACAGGGTTGGGGGGGAACGCAGCAACAAAAAGGATTTAAAGTAGATATTCTTGGCTGAAGAGGTGGGTTTTGGCCTTATTCTCTTTTTTTTGTGCGCTTTGTTTTCCGATTTGGATAATGATCACTCGTAACTACCCTCTGTAGATCTTATATTAGCCACTAGTAGTATAACTTGTGGTATCTGTTAAGTAGAAGCAATTCTTTATTTCAAATCCCTAAACCCACAGAAGTCATTTAAATTTGAGACTGTACATAACTCAGCAATTCTCTTACATCTTGCAAACAAAATAAAAATATGCATTTATCTGTTTAAAAGAATGAATAGCCTTCAACATGTTATATTTATATCAGCTTTCAGATTATAATGCAGATACAGGTGGAAGTTCAGAGCCAGACCAGTATCCTTTAAAATCTCCTCCATCTTGGGTAGCTGGGGACTTAAAACCTCCTCCAAAGCAACACATGGGGATTGCAGTAGGAGCTCTGCTTTGAAACTCTAAGCTTTGACCAGATTTCTAAAATCTCATGTGAAATTCTGTAAAGAAATTCCATTTTCTGTGCTGCCCGGTGGCCGGGGAGCTGGAGGCCAGGGTGGCTCTCACCAGGTGGCAGTGCCGGACTGCCTGTGCCTTTCTGAAGGTGCTAGGGAGACCAGGGAGAGATGCTGGGAATTAAAACTGTGTTTACAATAGCAATGGCATTAACACAAAGTATGTGAGTGTTTGCACGCAGCATGATCTGTGAACTCCATAGAAAAGCAGAGCTAAATTCTGACCTGAGACTCAGCAGCGTTGCTGCAGTGCAGTGAGCGAGGAAGAGCTCCTTTCAGGATTTTTAAGCAATTGGGATTTTATTCACTGGGATATCAAGCCAGTAAAACCTTCAGTGTGTCTGTTAGTCAGGTAGAGCACCCTGACCTTCTCTGAAGTTGTTCTCAGTGGTGCAAAGTTCTGTGGCAGTTGTGCGGGGAGCGGGTAGGAGCCGGCACCCCTCCACCCTGCCTGGTCCTGAGGGGTTTGGCACACTCAGCACCCAGCCTCGCTGCTGGGGTGCTCCCTGGGGGTCCCATGCCCAAAACCCGCCTGGCCCTGCTCCCACCCACGGTGCCTGCACCCCAGGGCAATGCTCCTTCCTGAAGGAGCCATGTGCTTTTCGGTTCAAACCAAAGGGTCCAAAGCCATCAGGATGGATTTACTTTGTCCTAGGAATACTTTTTTTTTTTTTACATTGCCTTTTTAACGGTCAAGATGTCATTTCTGCTCCCATCTCCATAAGTCAGAAAAGCATTTAGCACCCCGACACCGCTGAAAAGACATTTCATTACACACTGGCACTTCCACCTTCTTGGCTTCACAGAAGGAGGACAAAGCTCAACACCAGGACACCTACATCTTCTCAGTGACTGCCTGCAGTGCTGGGAACTCCAGACAGTGGGAAATGCCTCCTGGCATGTAATTGCTCCTGGTCAGGGAACAACACTCCCAACTCCCGTGGCATTTTGAACATCTCAAGGTTGAGGAAATGAAATATATGTACTTTGTTTTTAGAAGAATACCAGATTAGAAGCGAAACAGCATCAGACAGCCTCACCAGGATAGGTGCACTTCAGAGGCAGTCAGGTTGGTTAAGGCCTGTGTTGTTTTCATACAACAGCTTTAAAATGGACAGAAAGAGCTACCAAAGCTCCCAAATGCGAGTGCCAACGGAGCAGCTTTCAGTAAATGCATTTTGCTTTAAAAAATCCCCACATCTTCACACCTCAAACATTTACACTTTGCATTGTTTCAGTTTCAAGCTCCACAGCATAATATGGACAAGTAGTATTTACATATTTATATTTACATGTATTTTCTATTTTAAAGCTTGAGAATATACTGAGGTTAAGTCATAACTACCCTTGTAGAAAGCTCTCTGAAAATTTATTCTTTCATCTGGCTTGTATTTGCATGACTAAAAGATGCTGGCTGGATTTTAATTTGAAACTTCATGTCCTTTTAATATTTTAATATAGCATTAATGTTTTAACGTCCTGTATAGTGAGTTAGCTGTAGCTTTTCAACTGAAAGCGAAATTCAGTACGTAGTGTGGCAACGCATACAACTCTGTGTAAAGCTGTGCCTGACATCACAAGATTTTGCCATGAAGTAACTGGGGGCTTCGGCATAAAGATGTTCACCTTTTTTTGATGCGACTGGAGCCATGTTAAACTTTCGCTCTCTGCTGGGAAGTCCAGGGGCACCATGTTAGCGCAGAGGTCGTGCCTGCTGGATGGAGGTAGTGCCTGCACCAGGGCTGGAGGAACAGCCCTGGAAGAGGCACAAAGAGGAGTCCTCTGCTCCGATAGACATGTGGGTAAATTTTAAGTTATATCTCCAGTATTACCACATGTCCTGAGACAGCACGGTCAAGCCTTTTAGGATAACTGACCCCATGGTAAACTCTACAACATGTGGGAAAGGTATTATGAAGGCTCCAATTATTGCATTTGGAAGCTGGGGAGTTCATTACCAGAACGTGGTGATGCTTATCTCTTCCTTCCAGGTGGTGCAGCTAGGTGTCATGCATGTGCCTTGGCTGAGCGCTAGCAACTGCCTCGCTTTCCACTGAAACCCAGCCTGCTTAGTGCCACAGAGCTGTGCTGCACCCCCCAGCCAGGCAACCCCGGTCCCCTCAGACTTCCAGCTCCAGCCCCACGCAAACCCAAGATTGCTCCTTGCAGAGAAGTCCCGTGAGGTGCCTGGGGAGCTTTAACCGGGCTTCATGTTAGATGTGAGAAATACCACTGACGGGACTTCTTGCTCTGTGCTGGACTTGCCTCCCTCTAGAACGTTCTCTGTACATACAAAAACTCTAACAGATTCTCAAATATTCTTTAGTTTCACAGAGGAAATGACAAAATTAGTGCAACGTTGAAGTTTAACATTTGAAATTCTGTTCAAAGAGAATGTTCACATGCTTAAAGGTAGAGAAGAGCTTAGTTAACTTGCTAAATTGAGGCTTTTTTTCGTACTTAAAGTTACACAGAAATCCACGATGGATATAGTCAGGGTTCTGCAGTTCGGGAATCAGACAAACTCAGCTGCATTTAAAGGCAGAAACAACATTCTTTGTTACTTACATTTTCACTTTTGATTCCAAGGGCTGTAAGTTGATATGATATTTTTCGATATTATTTTCTTCATCCATGGCAAGCTGGTGGCTATGGAAAAGAAAAGAAAACGGGCTTAATGCATCTCAGCATGACATTTTTGCAATCACTGTGAATTAATTCCGAAATTTTGACAAGAACATACAAGAGCTGCTTATTATAAAGTGTTGCTGTCTTTGGAGGAAGGCATCTGGGTCCCTGTGTCCAGCCCCATTTAATTGTTGACAAAAAGTATGAATTTGGATCCAGTTTCCAGATCGGAGCCTGCCTGAGTCCTTGCACTAAACCTTCCAGATGCCACAGCTCCAGAGACAGGCACACCCAGCAAAGAAGCCTCTGCAAATAAAAAAACCCACTGGCAAATATAATAGATATTCTTGCTAAATTAACTTTCATCCCTGGGGCTATGTTTGAAAAGCTGGAGAGTAAAATGGAAAGTAACAATGGTAATGCCGGCAGCAAATGAATTACATCAGCAAAAGCCATACAGGAATATGAAGAAAAAATTCTTTGTAAAAAATGATGACCAAGGAATTGGTGCTGCAAACCGATCACTTTGAGAAAGCAATTTTAAAATGCTAGAAGATAAAAATCAAACATCTTGGGACACTGCTTTGGATGGGACTAGCAACATGAATGAAAGATCTTCGCATGAAAATTTGTAAGATTAGACCCCAACCTGTGGAGTTATTTTGAGACTTTACTGGACACTTAATTACATCATTCAATCAGCAGCAGTTTTCAGAAATTATCCTCCTGTAACTAAAAATAAGAATCATTTATGGGAGAGATGCAAAATCTTGAATATTTCTTATATTACCAAGTGAAAAACATAGTCTATAACAGACTGTCCCTCAGAAAGGGCTTGTTGCCTTATAAAAGCCATTTCACTTTATCATGTGTGAGATACTGTGGAAATCGCACGTTTACCTTTGAAGCAAGTCTTTGCCATCATTGACCTGTTCCAAGGTGTGTTGGAGCCTTTTGAGTTCTTCCTACAAGGAAAGAAAAAACATTTCAATGTGCTTATGGGAAGCCCTTGGCTGACATTGGAGATTCCCACTCAACCTCAAAACATTGTGAACCAACCACTAAACAAAACAGTCCCTCAGGTAACGTCTACAGGATTGCTTTCAAATTTAGATATCCAAAATAACTACAGAGAAACCAATATATTTATCAACACGTCCAGCACAAGTTTGGAAGAAAATATCAGACCTACAAAGATAACAGCCAGAGCAAAAGAGGAAAGTATTTGTTCATGTCTTAGGTGTGTGGCTGCTTTGATTTGAGAGGAGATGGTCTTCATAAAAGGCAAGTGAGCATGAGCTCCTACTTTCAGGCACTTCTCATTGTTCTGCAATCAAACAGTATTCAGTCACATAATTAAGAGAGTCACTGGCTGAGATTTACAGCCCAATGCCTTTACCAGGGTATTTGCATCAGATCCTGTTTCAATAGCAGAGATGTCACAAATTTAACTGCAGATGCATAGCTGGGGTTCCCTGCATCCATGATAATGTCCTAGGAAAAATCTACCCATGACATTCAGCACAGAGATTCAGCTTAAAAAACTAAATTGTATCTGACTCCATTGTTCAGAAGGGGTGGGAGTTGAGGGGCGGAGGAGAACCTGGTTGCAAAGAAGTGTGTGCTCCAGGGTTTGCAGTTCCTGGGCTGAACTTTCCATCCCCTCACAGGGCACAATACCACAGAGCGCCCTGGCATCGCTGGGACAATAACACACAGAGCACGCGTGCCCAGTCACCTTAAAAGCTGGGCTGACAACCAAAGACTGAACCCTCCAGAGCACATCCCTATGATGCAACGCAAAGAGCATCACCACCCCAAGATGTGGGGATGTGCTTTTAGGTTTGTGTTTATACATCAACTGTTTGATAATTAAGCAACACTGGAAGAGGAGAAGTCTATGCAAAACACAAAGATGTTAACTCATGACTTCTTTTAGCTCATTAAGTCAGGAATCAAATCTAAAAGCAAAAGCTACTGAGAGTAAGGAAGGAGGGTAATTTACTTCACACCTGCCTTGCATACAGATACAGGATTCCCAGGAAGACTAAGAACATTAAAAAGGCAAAACAAGGATATTTTTGTCTTGTATATCTTATCTGACCTGGGGGTGAATCAAAGATTTTTGTTTCCAATAAGACTATTGCAGTCTGCAGGAGCACAACAGATCAGCCGACTCTACCTTCTGCTTTCCCAATTAAAGCTAATTTTGTGAAACAGAGAAATTTTACGTGGCACTTTTTAATCCTGTACAAGACTGTACCCTGTTCGACATGAAACAAGATCACAGTTGGTAGCTGATTTACTCCTAATACAGCTTTCATTTCCTCCCAGCCTTGGAAGGACTATTACTGTGAAATATATTTTATGCATAAATGAGATTTGTCAAGATGACAAGTTAGATGTTTCCCCAGTCTTTGTCCCTCTGGGTCTCTAATTGTAGCACCATTTTGTGGACACACGGCAGCTGATAACGGACTGCGCGTGATTCAGGAGGCCTGGCT